>NW_024351543.1:4288169-4698302 GCF_902729225.1 Pteropus medius
TTGCTTGCTTAACTATGTTAGGGAGAATATGGACTTAATTTGACCCTTTGATAACTATATACTAGATCTTTCTCACGAATAAAATAGGCAAAATAAAATCCAATTATCAAGGTTTCAACTAGGCTTAGATGAGAAACTATATACAAACTTTCTTTGTAAGTGTAAACCACTGAAGAACATTAGTTACTGTTGCTTTCCTTTGCAACATCTACTTAACGTGCACTTTGTAGCTACCAACCCAAAATTTCGCCTTCCATTCTCTGCCCGTGTTGAGTTTTCTTACAGACGTGAAATCATGTCTGTTCTGTCTACGTTTCTCCTTGATGCAAGCTTACCATTGCCATTGCTTCCCCCGCCACATGATAGCTCCCTCCCTTTGCTGCTGATTGGCTGCTGTCACAGGTGATGGAGGCTGATGCAGATGGATTCCAGCAGTTCTCATGAGTATTTTATGTGCTTTTGCTGATTTACAGCCAGTTCAGCATTCCTTTAAATGGCCATAAATTGGATTGATGTCATAAATCATTTCTAGAGAAAGTGCCTGAGTCCCAGCTCAGGCAGCTATGCTAATGTCTATGAAAATAACAAAGAAACATCCTCATTCAGGCCTGACTCTACCACATTAAAAGGCCAAATTGTAAGAAGCTGTCAGTTACTCAGAGGGGAAAAGGTAAAAGGGGGAAAGGTCTTTGTAAGGTTTATTAATATCATAGCCAGGAAAAATGTATAGATGTGTGCCAGTGAGAATAAACAAGGGAGGGGGGGTGATAAGAGGGGCAGCTGAAAGAGTGATAAAAGAGGGGGCTGTATATGGAAAAGATAAATGCAAATGAAATATACTGTATGGCAATGGATTATATCAGCGGTTGATATATGGGATTGAGTATCAAACTGTTGAGCTGGCAGCCATTAATATGATATAGTGGATGTGATATGCTGGGTTATGGCAGTCCTGGTATAGGGAAAATAAAGCACACACTGCAGTCTTTCAAAACAATGGTTCAAAGAAAAGACAGAAAATTATAGCAGTACAAGTTTATAAAACTCCAATCGTGTGAGATAATTATGAATTCTGATAGGGTTCATTATTCTTTATCTATCAGCTCTCCAATCTCATAAGGAAGAAGGAGGACTATCTGTTCTGCTCCACCGGGGGATTAGGATGGGAGGTTTTTCACTCCATGAAGGGTAGCGAAAGTGACCTGGATGCTTTCTCTGATGAATGCACTTCTTGACATTTTAGCCAGAAAGTTTGATATCCTCATACCTCCTCAATAGAATTGTTTTGAGCTGGCACTTATATTCGGGATTCCCGGGAATTTAGTTTAGTCCCAGAAACTATCTGCTACTCTTAATTCACTCACAAATTCCTTCATCTGAACTTTCCTGATAACCTACTATGTGCCAAGCACACTATCGAGGTTTCAGAAATTAATCAAGGGAGCCTTTGACACAGTTGCTTATGTTTTGTTCTCTCTCTCCTGACCTTTGCATTTGGATAGTTTGTCCACACAACATGTTGCGTGGCGCATATAAAGCAAGTCACAGGACACAATGTCTAGTCATATACCTTTAAACCTAATGAGTCTCAGGGTCTACTACTAGTTCTCAGCATGCTGGCCATTGTGTCCTGACTGTACTCTGGTGTGCATCACCTGCTGTTGGCTCCAAGGTTTTCACAATTGGTTGGATTCTTCTTTTTGGTTTATTGGACCTTAGTTTCCCACTCAGCTGTTGGCTTTGCCCCCTCCCCTAGTTTTGATATCTCCTGTAGCTTAAAGAGTATAAGAGAAATCCACATCTGAGTACTCCCACATACGCTCCTCTCCTATCCCATCTCAACTGCCACCACACACAAAACCCATGCTTGCATTACACCAGCCAACCAGCTCCCCGGTCCACCAGAAACTGAGTATTCTGACACTTCCTTAGAATTATTTCTTTTGATGGATCCTTGACCTACACTTCCCCCTTTTTCTGTGTGCCCCCATTTAAATCCTTGATTTTCAACTTGGTGCACTCCCTTTGAGTCATTTTATCCCAAAGATCCAATCACCCCCACAACGGCCAGTCTCTCTGAATCCTTCATTTCCTCTTCCTTTCTCCTGAACTACAGTCTCAGTCGTCCTGCTGAACTGTCTGCTGAACAGGCCCAATTCCACAGACATTTTAAGTCCAGGAGGGTAAAAACCTACTCTTCTTAATCTGTTTCCTGTCTCTAGAGCATTATCATCTCCCCAGTCAAAAAATTAAAACATCTGAGTCATCTTTAATTCCTCTTTTTCTCTGACCAATCTCCCTACATAGTCAATTAGAAAATTTCTGCCAGTCCTACCTAAGAAATAACTTTTAAATCTAGTCCTGATTCTATATTCTGATGGTCACTGCCTGAGTTTCCCTTTTCAGCAGGGTACTGGCTACTAAATGATCTCCCACTTCTAATTTTTTTACATTCTAATCGATTCCAACCCACTCACTGCTACCTGGATATCATTCTGAAACATGCTGTCTGATGCTGTCACTCCTTTGCTTGAAAACTTATTGCACTATAAAGGATGTTTAACAGGTGCATATAGGAATGCTTACTTGTTCAAAACTGAAAGATTATGTTACTTAGTAGGCATTCAATATGGCAGCAACATACTTTCTAACTTTACCTCAAAACTCATAGCCCCAACACATCTTATATTACTCTCACCAGCCTGGAATAGTTGCTTACCTCTGAACACACTTTACAGTGTCTGCCAGGTCACTGAAGGCAACCCCCCAAAAAAGATGAACTTCCCAGAGTGATTTCAGAACAACTCTTCTCTTCTCTGTATCTGCAACTCCACCATGGTCCCCATAAGATCCTGACATTTCCCTAGAATCTACAGAAGGAGACATGTGCTTTTGCCATGATCTTTTTGCAATCTTTGGCCTGATATCAATCTCAGAGTTATCGATAGAGACACCCTCCACATCCCAATTCAGACACTGATTAAATTGAGAAGCTTCAAATTTCAATTGTTTCCAAACACAAGTCTACATAGAAATCACTGCAGAATTTCCCAAAATATAGACCTCCAGGCCACACTCCTAGAAATTATAATTTGGAGATCTGGAATGGGGTCCAAGAATCTGTATTTTAAACAAGATTCCCCAGATAATCCTGAGGCTCAGCCAAGTGTGGAAATCAATGGTTTAAATTAACTGGATGGCTGATGGAGCCAGGATGAATAACAGGACCAGCTGAGTTAGCTGTCTTTCCCATAGGGACAGAGCAATTCAGAACGACAACAACAAAAAGTTGGCTGGGGGTGAGAGTAGTGATGGTGAGAGGACGAGGAAGAAAATTGAAGCGATCAAAATTCTTCTCAAATCCCAGAGATGATAAGATTTTATTTGAGGCTGATAAATAAAAGATGGCCTCTCCCATCTGGCTTTATGATATGGAAACATTGTCAATGAGACATTTATAAAAGTGCCCAGAATTGTTAAAGGACCATCTTTATAGTCCTCTAAATTCTAAAATATGAGCGCCAGGCTTCTGTGTGTTCTGTCTTACACAAATGCTAGAGTCACTAGTGTGGGCACCTGACATTTCCAAAGGGTCATATTTACATTTCTCACAAATTAAGCTAATGCTGTTTAAAATCAGTGCAAATCTCACTTTATATTTCACAGTTTTTCTGCTTTTAAATAGTATCAATTCAAACCTCACTGTTTATTCTAAATAGGCAGCTGCGTAAATTCACAGTAGAGCCTGTCATCATGATAGCTTTTAACGATAGCAACATTGCTGCTGTGTGTCCAGATTGTCAAGAGAGGTTGGAAAAACAGAACTGCCTTGGTGTGTCCTTGGTGTGGCCACCAGGGACTCACATTTCACGTTCTTTCATTGGCTGATATGGCGAGTACCCTCTCTTGAGACTGCTTTGGATGCCACTGAAAGGTCCTGGCTTCAGTGATTTTTAACATATATAAATAGACTTTTTTCTGTAATTGACATAATGTTAGTGATTCCATCATTTATGGCTTTTGTCAAGAACTTTCTGGACTGAAGTTTCTTTACTGGTAAAAAAAAATAATAATAAACCTTTACCTCTGCTCCTTGTTAGGGGTGGTCAGAGAAATAAATGATGTATGTGTGAGTGAATGAGTAATTGAGGTGTGCTGGGAAGTGGCTCATATGGCTTTAAAGCAAGCAGAAGAGTGAGTTCTATTCGGTGATACAGCAGCTCAAGCAAGAAGAAAAATAAAACAAATGGAAGCCAGTGAGAAGACTACATACTAGCCACACAGAAACTGAGAAAGTGACAGAAACAACAAAAGCAATGGCAGGAAGAAGAAAAGCAGTAGGATGAGAATATGTTAAGCCCAGAATTTTTTCTTCTTTACCTCGGTTCAGAGCCACTATCAGTGTCTGTAAGTGAAGACTGAAACAGGGATACAGAAAAAGACTGTAGAATCGTAATGGGGAAAGGGAAAGAAGGAAAAAATTGGGACAGTAAAATGGGAAAGAAAAAGATAAAAGTATGACTGCTTTTGTTTTTATTGGCTGTTGGGCAACGGGTAGACAATAAGGAAAAGGTGAGGAAAAGTTCTTCTGGGAATTAAACATATCACATCAAAAACAATTTTTTTCAACTCAAATTTATCTTAGCCTCAACATCCTTGGGCTATAAAATTAAATATGCAATTATGATATCTGAACCCTCAGTCTACTTGACTTTGTAAAGTTCTGCCTTTTACCAGGTTTCTTTCCCAAAATGTTTCTGGGGAATGTGACAATGAACAACACATCTGGCCTAGCAGGTGTTCCACATGCCTGCCAGCTGTCTCGCTCAGTTCACTGCTCCCCTCAACACCAGGCCTCTGGTCATTTTGCTTCAGTTACCCCCTTCCTCTTCAGAGGTGCTCATCTCAGGCAGCTGCTGCTGGCTCAGTACCCCTGCACCATCAGTATCTTTTCCTTCAGTTTTTTCCCTATGTTTCCATGATGGAGCAGAGAAAATCTGTAATTTTTAAGAAAATTTTACAGATGATTTAGAGGTAATGAAAGAAACACAACAGGAAGAATAACTCATATCTACCACTAGCTGTGTGTATGCCCTGAGACTCATGCCTACCAGGTAAGTTTCTTTGCCCTGACTTACTCTTTATCTGCTTCCTCACGTACGCCCTTTTCCTGACCAAAAGAGCTTCAGGAATCTCAATGACCTAGCACTCAACTATCAAAAGACCCAGAAAAAGTGGAAATGGTTTCCATTAATGTCAGTTTAGGCCCTTCTGCTTAGTACTCGCTTCTTGACTTGGGTTTGATCTCTCACAAGAAGAGTCCTTTCAGAGAACTCTGTCCTATTCACTGGGTGTTAGCTTTCCTTTGCCCCCAGGTGATATCAATGTACTGTATTTCACAAAGCTTTAAAAACTCCAAAAGTAGGTAATAACTACAAAGCCGACCAGGCCAAACAAATGCTCATCCCCACAAGGACAAGGCACGCCCTTCTTAGACTTCCCCCATTCCCTGGTGGTGTCCCCTCCCCATCTCTCACACTGACCACTGACCTGAGGCTGAGACCCTAACAATATAAGAGCTTAAGATGAACCCACCATATAATCCAGTTTTCATCTGTTACCTCCAGAATATTTTTAAATGCATTCTCTTGTATTTTCAGAGGTTTCCCAATTTTGACAACAAATTACATGGTCTCCCTAATTTGAGGGGGATTAACCATTACAATGAAACAAATCATATTAGTAAAAGCACTTAATATCACTTCCTGGGACTACTGTATAAGCCTCTAACCTGAAATATTTGCCTCCATTCTTAGCTGCCACTCATCATTTATTTAATAAATATTATTGGGTGCTTGCTATGTGCTTTGGTTGTTCTTGAGACTAGGTATATAATAATAAAAAAAGCTTTGGTTGTTCTTGAGACTAGGTATATAATAATAAAAAAAACAAGGTTACTACTTTCTTGAAACCTACATTTTAATGGAGCAAAAAGGAACTTATTAAAATAAAAATCTGATCATGATACCCACCTCAATTTTTTAAAAAAGTCCCTATTGCTTGCATACTAAAGGTCAAACTCCTTAGCTTGACATCCAAGTTTCATTCCACTCCCAAACCCAGGCTATTTCCTCGAACTCTGTCTTCTAATATAACTCCCATTTTACCAACAACAATATCCTATATTGCCCATATTTTTTCCCCATATATCAGGCATTTGTGTGTGCTCTTTACCCTTCTCAGAATAGCCCTGCTCTCTTTTGCTCTTGTGGAATCCCCTACTTATCTGTCAAGTTTCAACTCTATGTCATTTAATTTCTATGGTTTTCCCTCAGCCTTGAAGGCAGAATTAATCATTCTCTTATCTGTAAGCCCAAAGTAGTTTATAAACACATTTGTCTTAGTACATATCACATCACGGTTTGGTTAATATGTTTATGGGTCTCTCCTTCCCAGTAGACTGAGTTCTTCAAAGGCACCGACCGTATCTTATTCATCCCTCTGTTACCTACGGCAAGAATATCCAAGTGGCTCAATAAATATTTGTTAAATTTCATTAGAAATTCTAGGACATCAATATGTATAAGCAAAATTTTTGTAAAAATCTTTGATAAGAAGCTGGCAAGAATATGAAAGGCTATGATGAAAAATGTGCACCGGTTTTCATAAGAGGGCTAGAAAAATCTAAAATCCTGGTGAATGTAATATAAATAACAGAAAACGCCAAAGGGCAAAGGTGAAAGAATATTATGTTTGCATCAAAAATAAATGTTTCAGTCAAGAACAGCAGCAGAGGTGTGTGTCATTAGTCCCTGGGGCCCAGAGGAACTTCAGAAATGCTACCTGCAGGCTGGGCAACATTTTCTCCTTTACTGATCTTGTCTTGGCCACAGCAGTAGAGCCTCCCCCACCAGCTTTAAATAAAATATATATCTTTAACAGTGGACGGAGGAGGTAGTATCTAGCAAGAGAAGCAAAGCAAAGCTCGAAATTAGTTTGGAATTCCCATATAGATATATATAAAAAATAGAGGAGATGAAAGATGTGAAAGGAAAAAAAAGAACCAATAGTATTGAATGTCCTTAATTTTTATATAAATGGTTCATACTGTCTCCATCCACAATTTACTTTTTTCACTTAATTTTTCATTCTAAATACTCATTTCGATACATCATTTTTCAGACCAACCAAGATGTCTGCCTCTGATACAACATAAACTTTTTGTGAGGTGACATTATACATATAAATTATAACAATGCCTTGTGCACAATTAACAATCAATAAAGGTTACCTATTGTTTTTACTATTATTATCATTTATTCATATGAATACACAATTTGTATATCCATTCCCTTTTTAATACACTTTTAAATAGGATCCAATATTTTACTTATATACAAACAATATTGTAATGGACATACTTGTACATGTTTCCTTGTGTGTGTGAGAATAACTTATACTTGGACGTGTATTGTTGGAATGAAGGATGCAATAGAGCATTGCAGTGATAATTTTTAATTAATCATACCTTCCTGTGTCCATGCCCCTGCATTGTCTCCTCCCATACTGACTACGCTTGTTCAGGTGTCTCTTTGGCCAACCGGACATTGTTGAAAGATAATTCTCTATGGCTTTCTCACATTTCTATACATCTTACAAGCAAGGCACTAATTGGCCTTTTGTCAGCCTATCTTTTCAAGGATATTTCTGTAGCAAATGGCCTTAGAAGATATAGTATTTCCCTGCGCAGCAAAGAAGAGATTTGCTTAATATCTTATACCATAAAGATGATGTCTTCCTCTGGGGTTAAGGCAGATTTGCTTGTAGCTTGTTATAAAAGACTTAGGTTCATAAGCTCAGAGTTTAGTTGTAACTGAAGCACCCATCTCTGTATCACCCTCAAATGACTTGACAGGCAAGGACAACAGACATGAACACATGCTCATGCTACTTGCTGTGAGTAACATAATCTTTTGCCTCTGCACCAAGAGACTTGTATCTTCTACCAGCTTTCAGAAAACTACAGCAAGCTAATTTGTCAGCTCATATCCTTCATATTTCTCAACAGATATTAGCAAGCGTGGTAAAAGAAGATTAAAATCTGCTCACACATTGGGAGTTGCCGTCTCTTGCTTCTAGAAATTCTTTTGACACCATGTGAATAAAATCCAGGCCAATCTCCTAAAAGATGATAAAGAGTTTGAGGAGAGAAGCCCTACACATCCTACTCAAGGCCTAAAACTATCAGTAAGCCCAGATGACACTATGAAAAAGCAGAGATGAACCATCTCAGCCCAAGTTGCTGCCCCACAGAGCAGTAAGTTGTTTTAAACCACTAGTTTTGAAGATGATTAGTTATACAGTAAAAGGTTACTTTAAAAAGTTTACTGTTATAAGGTACTTAGTTAGACCCTAATATATACCAGATATTGATACAGGTGCTAAAAGTATAGCAATGAACAAAACAGATAGATGATAGATAGATGATAAATAGATGATAGATATTTGCTATTGTGATTGAAAAGTTTTTTTGGAAAAAAACTATTATTTTCTTGGTTGTCGCTGATGACTTTGGATTTTGCACATCCCCTCCAATCACCTCTGATTTCAACTTCAGCTGTTGTAGGCAGTTCCATGTGAAAGACTTCTAGGACCTTCTCTGAGTCCTCAGAAGCCCACAAGGCACATACCACATGCACAGCAGAGCAGTTGGCAAGTTAATGCCATCAAGGACAAACCTCGACCAAAGGGGAATGGGAGACATGGATAAATGACCCAGCATCTTCTCCTTTCAACCAGCAATTCTGAATGTCAGTGTGCTTCCCAGATGTCACAATATATTCAAACCCACTGTCCATGGCAGTGACTCCAATAATCCTTCCATGTAACTAACTTTTGCTCCTTTCCTTGCAGTCCCTTGCTTCCTGACTAGTGTTCCCTGAGTTCATATTAAAAATTAACTAGCTGCACCCAAATTTTTGTTTTAGGCTCTACTTTCAGGGGAAACCCAAGCTAAGAGATTGTTATACAGAAATGCTATCGAATTTTGCCTATTTATTAATTTCCAACAACCTTGCTGAATTCTCTCATTAATTCTAATAGATTGAAATAAATCTTGGATAGTTTAGTCAATCATATTGTCTCTGAATAATAAGAATGCAATTCTTTCTTGCAAAACCTTACTACTCATGTGTGTTATTTCTTGTCTCATTACAAAGACTAGGACTTGTAATATTGTGTTGAATAAGAGGAGTTATATCTTTAAATTCTTTTTTGTCTTTACAAGGAATGCTTCTGTATTCAGTTGCATGTATTTCCTGTAGTTTTTTGATAGAGACAATTTATAAAGGTGAGAAAGTTTCCTTTTATTTTTAGTTGGCCTAAATGTTATATTATAAATGAGCATTAAATAAAGTTGAATATGGGTCTAAAATCTATTGTTAAATATTTTTCTCTTTTAATCAGTGCTTTATAATTTGAAACTGTTCTTGCATTTCTGAGAAAAACACTATTTGCCAATATCTTCATCCAGTTTTGATGTCATTTCTGCTTAAGCCCCAAAATGCATTAGAAAATTTTCCATTTAACTTTTTTTTGTAAAAGTGAATAGAAGATAGGTGATCATTTCACTAAAAATTTGGTAAAAACTCACTACTAAAAATTACTCATCTGGGTCCAAGTTGTTAATATACTTTGACAAATGAATAATGATTAAAAGTTTATTTCAGTTTTCAATTGCTTTTTAAGATGCTGAATTTTATTCTTCTGGAAATTGTTCACATTATTTTTTTAAAAATTATTATTAAAGTCGATACTTTTATTGATTTTAAACCTTTCTAAATTTTGTCATACTCTTCTTTTAATTCCTAATATTATTTTTAGTTTCTATCTTTTTCCTTCAAATTATATTGTGAGAGGACCATCTATTTCACTTATCTTTTTAGGCACCCAATCTTTGGTTTTGGTTCTTTTTTTTTTTTTTGGTTTTGTTTTTCTAGGTAATGTTTTTTCTTTCAACAATGCTGGATCTTATTTCTATTCTTTCGTAATACTTGTTTTGGATTTACTTATTTATTATAGTTTACAGATTTCTTGAGTATGCTAAATGCAAACTAAATTAAACTCAAGTTTACAATTTGATATGTTTTGATATATATATATATATGTATATATACACCTGTGAAACAATCAGTGTAATTAAGATATTGAACATTTCTGTTACCTTAAGAGATTCCTCACGGTCTTTTGTATTGCATCTATTATTCTCTTGTCCTATTGCATAATCTCCCAGATAACCACTGGTATGCATACCATAAATATAGATTATTTTTTATTTCTAAAATTTTAAATAATTAAAAACTGCATTTGGGGCCTGGTTTCTTTCACTGAGCATATTTCTTTTAAAATTCATCTATGTTGAGGCATGTGTCAATAGAATGTTTTTTGTTGATGGTCATGAGGAATATCAATGTGTAGCTTATGTTGTCAAATTTATAAAATGTTTATAATACTCAGTCATTACCTTTTCTGTGCTTATAGGATTTGTACTAGTGCCCTCATTCTTGATATTGGTATTTTTTCCATCTTTTTTGCTCACTCTAGTTAGATGATTATCAATTTAACATATTCTCCAAGAATCCACTTTTGGATTCCTGTTTTCTCTGCTGTTTTGTTTGGTATTCCATTGTTTTCTGCTCTAGTTTAATTATTTCCTTTATTATGATTACTTCTGGTTTAAACTAATCTATTTTCAAAGGTGGAAGCATAGATCATTGATTATAGACCTGTTGACCCTAAATCTTCCATTTTCCTACTATACCATCTGTTCTTTGTTCCATTTTTCCTGTTTTTTAGCCTTCCATTGAATTGTTTTTTATGATTCAATTTCATCTCCTTCATTCACTAATTAGATATACCATTTTTCATGGTTGTATTAGAAATTATCTTATTAGTCTACTTTCATGTATACCAAGTTGTGTGTAATAAAATTACTGTAAGACATCATTTCATTTCACTCTTCCTGACCGTTGTACTATTGTCATACATTTTACTTTTACTTATGTTAAAAACAGTAAGTTTTTATTATTTTTCTTTAAAAAGTCTATCAGCTATTAAGAAAATTTACAAAACAAAAACATATATTTAACAACATATTTGCCATTTCCCATGCTTTTCATTCTTTTACATATATTCAAATTTTCATTGAGCATTATTTTATTCTCTCTTAAGGGTTCTCTTCAACTTTTCTTATAGTTTTCATAGTGAGTAATATTGTGGTGTACTGGTGGTAATACTCTAAGATTTTCTACATCTTAAAAATTATTTCACCTTTGTTTATGAAAGATATTTTGTTATGAAAGACAATTCCAAGTTGATTTTTTTTTTCCTGTTTTATAAACATGTCATTCCACTCTTCTCTGATTTACGGTGTTGTTTCTTAAGAGAAACGTGTTGTCATTATTCTTTTTTTTCCTTCTGTGTATAAAGGACCTTTTACCTATCTCTGGCTTTGAAGATTTTTCTCTTTAATCACTGGTTTAATGCAACTGTGTTATGATGTCCGTTGATATGCATTTCTACTAATTGTGGTTCATTCGGGTTCTTGAATCTGTGGCTTTAGAGTTTTATCAAATTTGGAAAATCTGGCCAGTATTTATCTAAATATTTATCTTTTCCACTCTTTCTCTCTTATCTTTCTGGGACTCAAATTACACATATCAGAACGCTTGATGTTTTCTCACAGTTCACTGCCACGCTGCTTCTTTTTTAAAAATTCTTTTTCTCTCTGTATTTCATTCTGGATAGTTTCTATTGCCATGTCTTCAAGATCTCTAACGTTTTCTTCCACAATGTCTTTTTTGCCACTAAATCCATCTAATACATATTTTTTATCTTATAAAGTCTAAATTTTATATCTAAAAGTTTGATTTGGGCCCTTTTTATATCTTCCACGTCTCTCTTTAACAAGCTCATGCTATCCTGTTCATATTGAGCATATGGTATATATTTATAACATGTACTTAATGTTCCTGTCTACTAATTCTCTCGTATTATTTCTGGCACTATTTCTATTGATTGCTTTTATTCCTCATTATTGTTTGCATTTTTCCACTTCTTTTCATGCTTGATAATTTTTTATTTAATCCCAGACTTTGTCAAGTTTACAATTTGTATGTCAATTATATTTATAGTATATGTTAAATGTTCCTATCTGCTAATTCTTTCTTGTTATTTCTGGTTCTATATCTATTGATTACTTTTTCTCTTGATTATTGTTTTTATCTTTCTGTTTCTTGTCATACCTAGAAATTTTTGATTCTATGCTAGACTTTGTCAAGTTTACTTACAATTTAGATATTGATTTTTTTTTTTTTTTTTTTACATTTCTATAAATATTTTTGGGTTTTGTTCTATTATGCAGTTATACGGAAACAATTTTATCCTTCAAGTTTTGTTTTTTAAATTTATTAGGTGAATCTAGATAGCCTTGGTACCAGGGCTCTGACTGATAAGAACAACTATTCCTAGCCCCGTGTAAGGTTTGTTCCACATGATGTTTCCCCCAATCTTATTAGTTTCCTAATAAATCAGTACTCAGCTGAAGACCTTGGAGAAATTCTTTGGAGATCTCTGGAGCTCTCTTTTCCCGTGCAACTTTCTTTTCTCCAGTACAGAGAAGGAAATCAAAATAATTGATTTCACCATCACCTGTAATTTCACCATCTTGGCCTCTGAACATCTATATTTGTCTTGTAAACCAATGCACTTATTTTGATTTCCTTCTCTCTAGTCTGCACCTGGAAACTCTACAATCATTAAATTGGAGGTAATCATACAGCTTGCCTTATTTGATTCTCTTTTCTCAGATCTATCATGTGCTGCCTATTGTCCAGTCTTTGAAAATCACTGTTTCATGTATTTTCTTCAATTTTCTAATTGTTTAAAGTAAGATGTTAGATCCAGTTTCAATATTCCTCTCCTGATGCACAAATGTTAAACTTTGTTATTCTTTATGTAATTTTTTTTCTAACAAATGGATTTAAGGTTATACATGTCCTCTAAACTGAAGCTTCATCATGCATATCTGATGATCACTTCTAAATATTTTATTTTCATTGGGATTTCCTATTTGATTCACAAACTATGTAAAATTATGTCTTTACAATCCAATTTTATCAGATCTTATTGACAGATTACTATTTCAATTATAATACTTTTTTAAAAGAATTTGGTCTACATGACATTATTTTGTATTTAGTAAAAGTTCCTTTATGTTCCAACATGTGGTCAGTTTTATATGTGCTTAAAACTAACACTAACTCTCTATTTTAGGGATACAGTTTTTATGAAAGTCAATCGTATTAAGCATACTAATTGTGTTGTTCAATTTGTCTATATCTTCACTAATTTTCTCTTTGCATGACTCATCAGATTCTGAGATACATTTGTTAAACATTTACACAATGATAAAAAATTTGTTGATCTCGCCTCTAAATTCTTTACTTTTTGCTTCTTACATTTTAAGTCTATATTGTTAGAAATATTAAGTTCATGACTGTTATGTATTGTGATAAATTATTCTATTTACCATTAAATATAATTAATTTTGCCTGTATCTATGACTTCATAAAATAAATCTATATTTTTTTCATTTATTTATTTATTTATTTATTTATTAAGTTTATTGGGGTAACATTGGTTAATACAATTATATAATTTTCAAGTGTACATTATAATTTTACATCTGTATATTCTATCATGTGTATACCACCCTAAGTCCAGTTTCCTTAGCTACCATATATTTGATCCCCTTTACCCACTTTGCTCTCCTCCTATATGTGACCCCCTATACCCTATCTACCTCTCCACTCTTCACCCACCCCCTACCCTCTGGTAACTACTAGTCTATTGTCCATGTTCTTGAGTCTCTGTTTGTTTCTCCTGTTCATTTTTTATTTTAGGTTTATATCCCACATGTGATTTTCAAATTTTTCTATCTGGCTCATTTCTCTTAGCACGATTATCTCGAGGTCCATCCATGACGCAAATAGCAGTATTTCATCTCTTCTTATGGCTAAGTAATATTCCATTGTATATATGTACCACATCTTTAGCCAATCATCTATTGTAGGACACTTTGGTTGCTTCCGTGTCCTGACGATTATGAATAATGCTGCTATGAACATCAGTGTGCAAATATCTTTTTGGATATGGGTTTTCAAGTCTTTGGGGATTACTGGATCGTATGGTAGATGAATTCTTAGTTTTGTGAGGAAACTCATACTATTTTCCATAGTGGCTGTACCAATTCGCAGTCCCACCAGCAATGTATGAGGGTTCCTTTTTCTCCACATCCTCTCCAACATTTGTTATTACCTCTCCTGTTGATTATAGCTATTCTAACAGGTGCAAGATGGTATCTCACTGTGGTTTTGATTTGTGTCTCCCTAATAGCTAGCGATGTTGAGCATCTTTTCCTATATTTGTTGGCCATTTGTATGTCCTCTAAGGATTGGATCATTTGGTTTTTTGTTGTTATTGAGTCGTATGAATTCTTTGAATATTTAGATATTAGGCCCTTATTGGAAGTGTTGCTTGCAAATATATTCTCCCAGTCAAACGGTTGTCTTTTACCTTGTTGGCCATCTTTTTTGCTGAGCAGAAGCTTTTTAGTTTGATGTAGTCCCCTTCATTTATTTTAGCTTTTACTTCCCTTGTCTTTGAGGTCAAATTCATAAAATCCTCTTTAATCCAAGGCCCTTCAGGTTAGTTCCTATGTTTTCTTCCATGCATTTTATTGTTTCGGGTCTTATATTCAGGTCCTTAATCCATTGTGAGTTAATTTTGGTGCATGATGACAGACAACAGTCTAGTTTCATTCTTTTGCAGGTGGCCTTCCAATTTTCCCAGCACTATTTGTTGAAGAGGCTTTCCTTTCTCCACTGTATGTTTTTGGCATTTTGTCAAAAATTACTTGCCCATATAAATATGGGTTTACTTCTGGACTCTCAATTCTGTTCCTCTGGTCCATATGTCTGTTTTGCTACCAATACCATGCCATTTTGATTATTGTCGCTTTGTAATATAATTTGAAGCCAGGTAGAGTGATGCCTCCAGCCTTGTTCTTTTTTCTCAGGATGGCTTTGGCAATTCGGGGTCTTTTGTGCTTCCATGCAAATCTGATGATTTTTTTTCTATTTCTTTAAAAAATGTCAATGGGATTTTGATGGGGATTGCATTAAATCTGTATAATGCTTTAGGTAACATGGTCATTTTAACTATGTTGATTGTTCCAATCCAAGAACTTGGAATATGTTTCCATTTCCTTGTATCTTCTTCGATTTCTTTTAATAGAGTCTTGTAGTTTACATTATAGGTCCTTCACATGTTTTGTTACATTTATTCCTAGGTATTTTATTCTATTTGGTACAACTGGAAAAGGAATTATTTTTTCAACTTCTGTTTCTGACATTTCATTATTAGAGTATAGGAATGCTATGGATTTTTGTATCCAGAAACTTCACTGTATTTGCTTATTGTTTCTAGTAGTGTTCTTGTTGAGTCTTTACGGTTTTCAACACAGAGAATCATGTCATCTACAAATAGTGACAGTTTGACTTCTTCGTTTCCTATTTGGGTACCTTTTATATCTTTCTCTTGTGTGACTGCACTTGCTAGGACCTCCAATGTTATATTGAATAGCAGTGGTGATAGTGCATATGTTGAACCGTCCCTGTGCCCCTAAAAAGAAACCTACTCGATCATGGTGTATAATCTTTTTAATATGTTGCTGTATTTGGTCGCTAGTATCTTATTTAGGATTTTTGCATCTGTGTTCACAATAGATATTGATCTGTAGTTTTCTTTTTTTGTGTTATCTTTACCATGTTTTGGTTCAGAGTAATATTGGCCTCATAAAATGAGGCTAATATTACTTTACTCCAATTTGTCCCTATGTATGCTGAACATTCATTACTATCTTTCTATAATAAAATGAGTCGGGAAGTATTGCCTCGTCTTCGATTTTTTTGGAAGAGTTTGAGGAGAATAGGTATTAAATCTTCTTTGAATGTTTGGTAGTATTCACAGGTGAAGCAATCTGGTTCTACACTTTTACTTTTTGGTAGGTTTTTTATGATTGTTTTTATTTTCCATACTACTGATCAGTGTATTTAGATTGTCCAGATCTTCTTGATTCAGTCTAGGAAAATTGTATTTTTTTAAGTACTGATCCATTTCTTCTAGGTTATTAAAATTGGTATTATATACTTTTTCATAGTATTCTTATATGATCCTTTGTAGTTCTGCAATGTCAGTCATAATTTCCCCTCTTTCGTCCCTGATTTTGTTTATTTGTGTCCTTTCTCTTTTTTCTTTAGTGAGTCTAACCAGGGGTTTGTCAATTTTATTAACCTTCTCAAAGAACCAGCTCTTTGTGGCATTTATTTTTTCTATTGTTCTTTTGTTTTCAATTTCATTTATTTCTGCTCTAATTTTGATTTCTTTCCTTCTGCTGACTTTAGGCTTCCTTTGTTCTTCCTTTTCTAGTTTTTTAAGATGAAACATTAGGCTGTTTATTTGAGCCCATTCTTGTTTTTGGAGATAGGCCTGTAATGATATGAACTTTCCTCTCATGAACATTTTTGCCATGTCCCAAAAGTTTTGATATGTTGTACTATCATTATCATTAGTTTCTATGTATTTCTTGATCTTTTTATTTCTTCTCTGACCCAGTTATTCTTCAGTTGCATGTTGTTTAATATCCATGTATTTATGGTTCTTCCTGATTTCTTTCTGCAGTTAATCTCTAGTTTCAAAGCATTATGATCAGAGAATATGGTTGGTATGATTTCAACCCTCTTATATTTGTTGAGGCTATCTCTGTGTCCCAGTATGTGGTCAATTCTTGAGAATGTTCCATGGGCACTAGAGAAGAATGTATAAGCAGCTGTTTGGGGATGAAAGGCTCTGTAAATGTTAATTATGTCCAATGTCAATTATGTCAAATGTCAATTATGTCTAATGTGTCATTTAAGGATGTGATTTCCTTATTGATTTTCTGTTTGGATGATCTGCCTATATTCGACAGTGGGGTATTTAGGTCCCCTACTACTATGCTGTTTTGGTCTGTTTCTCGCTTTAGTTCTGTTAGTAATTGCTTTACATATTTCAGTGCTCCCTGATTGGGAGCATAGGTATTAATAAGTGTTATTTCTTCTTGATGCATGATTCCCTTTATCATTATGAAGTGTCCCTCAGTATCTTTCTTTACCTTTTTTTATTTTGAAGTCTATTTTGTCTGATACTAGTACCGCTACTCCCGCTTTTCTTTGAATGCCATTTGCTTGAAATATCATTTTCCACCCTTTCACTTTGAATCTATATTTGTCTTTGAAGCTGAGATGTGTCTCCTGGAGACAGCATATGGTTGGGTTTTGTTTTTTGATACATTTTGGAACTCTGTGCCTTTTTATTGGTGAGTTCAATCCATTTACATTTAGGGTGATTATTGAAATATGAGGTCTTGTTATAGACATTTTATCTTTTGCTTCCTGGTAGCTCAGTGTTTCTTGTGTTTCTGTTTTCTTTATTTTGGCTGGGTATTGTGTTTCTGTTTTCTTTATTTTGGCTGGTTTTGCCTCTGGTTCTTCTTGTTCTATGTTATATACTTCAGTTCTGAATCTTTGGTATGTGATTACCATTACGAATATGTAAAGGATAGTTATATATATACTGTTGTCCATTTTCTTCTGCACGTGCCTTATCTTCATTCTCTATTGCAAATTTGGATCTTTGAATCCTCCCCTTTACAATCATCGTTAACTCAATTTGTCCCTATGTATGCTGAACATTCATTACTATCTTTCTATAGCAATTCTCTTCTTATTATTTAAGCTTGTAATGCCCTGTTCTTAGTAAGGGTTGCACTCCTTTGCTTCTATTTGCCTGATAGTCACTTTACTCCTAATTATATATTTTTGTTGTTGTTGTTTTCTTTAGGTGAGCTGACCCCTTTCATTATTTCCTGTAGTGTAGGCTTTGTAGTGCAGAATTCTCTTAATTTTTTGTATGTCTAGAAAGGTCTTGATTTCTCCTTCATATCTAAAGGAGAGCTTAGCTGGATACATTATTCTAGCCTGGCAGTTCCTTTCACTTAATAGTTTAAATATTTGCTTCCATTACTTTCTGGCTTGTAAAGTTTGTACTGAGAAGTCCGATGATAATCTAATGGGTTTTCCTGTATGCATTACCGTTTTCTTCTCCCTGACCGCCCTGAGAATTCTACTTTGTTGTTGATTTTTGATAACTTTAATACAATGTGTCTTGGTGAAGGCCTTTTGGGGTTGAGATAATTGGGTGTTCTCTTGACTTCTTAAATTCCAAGCTCCAGTTCATTCCTTAGATTTGGGAAATTCTCATCCACTATTTGTCTGAAATGCTTTCTAGTCCCTGCTTCTTTTCCTTGCCTTCGATATTGCCCATTATTCTCATGTTTCCTCTTCTGATGGTATCAGCTGGTTCTGTATTTCTCTTTCATTATTTTTCATTCTTCGGTTTCTCTCTTTCTTCTTCTGATTTATTTCTAGATTTCTGTGTTCGCTATCACTGATCCTTTCCTCTATTTCCCAAGCTTGCTATTTCATTTTTCAGCTCTTGCAGTGTGTTTTCTTTATCTCCAGAAGCTCTATTCGGTCCTTTTTTGAGAGTTTCCATCTCCTTGCTCTCCTCATTTAGTTGTTTTCTCAGTTCCTGAAATTGTTGATATGACTCGTTTCGGAACGCATGGAGTTTTTCAGAAGTACCATCCTGAATTCTCTGTCATTTAAGTTGCATATTTCTATGTCTGTAAGCTTATTTTCTGGAGATTTTTCTCTTTCTGAGATTCATTGTCACTTTGGTTGTTCATGGTCTTTAATGGACTATTTCTTCACCTGGGTATTAATAGAAGTGTATTCTGCTGTTTTTCCAGAAAGATTATATAAAAGTCTTTCTTCAGCCTGTTGCAAAGAAGGGACTTTTCTTTTGGTTTCCAGTAGGTGTCATCTAAGCCTCGTGGATCCCTGCTTTATATAAAGCCTAAATAATGTCTTATTTTATTTTCTTGTAGATATTTAATCATGCTTGTTATCCTCAGTTTCAGTTCCTGCCAGTGTCAGCTACATTCTCAGCAGCATTTGCTCAGATTCTCCTGGGGCTCCATAGCATTCTGTCTTGGAGATTATGGGGAGAGGGGCCCTCTGTGTTGGGATTTGGGGGCTGTGGCTCAGCCTCAGTTTTGCAGCCGCAGCCAGTAAAAATCAACTGTTGTTTCTCTGCGGTCCCGTCCCGCTTCTCTGTTTTCTGCCCTGATGACTGTGTCCTGCCACCAGCTGCGTGGAACTTGGAGTACTTCCAGGCACAACTATTCTGGGAAGTCACCACACCTTCTCCCCTCCTTCTCCTCCTGCAGGGAGCTCCAGGTGCTGCAAGAGGCAGCTTCTTTATTTCTCCCAGTCCACTGCCCGACACCCAGGATTCTGACCTGTGGTAGCTCTTATGTGCAGATCCTATGCTCAGACATGCTGGTGTGCAGTTTGGGTGGTTTTTGTTGCGTTTTAGATGTTCAGCTTATTGTTGTTTCAAGCAGAGAGATCTGAGGACGTTTCTAACTCTGCCATGTTTCCCAGAATCCTCCTATATATTTTTAAATGTAGCATTTTAAAACTAAACTAAATTTTAAAAATAAAAGATAGCCATAATGTTCCATTTTGATTTAGTTTTATTGTGTGGTAGGAAAAGAAGTACAAATTTGTAAATAGGCTTAAAATTAAATGCACAGGAGAATAAAATAAAATTATAGTTATTAAAGTATTTTATAAGAATAAAAATACTCTGTCAATACTAGATATCATTGTTCTGAATTTATTACTCTTCTTTAGTCCTCAAAAACACAAAGCCATCCCTTATTTGTAAGTACAAAACAATGGGAGTAAGTAAAGTTATTGATCTGCTAGAAAAATTTTATAATCCATTCCCAAAGCTAAATAGTCCTAGAGTAACTACAAAAAAATCATGGATTAAGCCATTAAAGCTTAAATTGAAAAGGATGAATTAACTAGAGAATCTAATTTTCTTAATGTATATCTCTTCGATTTTTGTGAGAAACTATTGAACTAGATGTTTTTGTCATTATTTATGATTAATGATTAATATCATTATTAAGCACCCATTGTTATATGTCTTTGTCAGTCCAGGCTTCTATAAGAAATAGATTGGGTGGGTTAAACAACAGAAATTTGTTTCTTACATTTCTAGAGGCTGGGAAGTCTGAGATCAGAGTGCCAACATGGTGAAGTCCTTGGTGATGGCTCTCTTCCTGGTTTGCAAATGGCTGTCTTCTTATATCCACACATGGAAAGGAGCAGACAGAGGAAGCAAGCTCTTCTGTGTCTCTTCTTTTAAGACCACTAAGTCCATTATGAGGCCTCTACTCTTACGACCTAGTTACTTTCTAAAGGCCCCTCCTCCAAATATCACACTAGAAATTAACATTCCAACATATAAATTTTGGGAGTGCATAGCAGTATATTTTGGCTATTTTTATTAGTGTGTTCATCTATTTTGTTACTATTAAAATATTTTACATAATTAAATTTTAAATATTCCACAAATCCTATCATTTTTAAATTCATTTTAATATTGATAATAACTTAAAAGTACATACTGATTTTGTTATTTATGCAAAATATCAATCTGTATCTAGGATTTGTTGTTTTTCTTTTATGCATACAATTTTTTCCCCAAACCTCAAATCTTTATTTTCTTCTCAGTATTTTATGGTTGACCCCTTCATTTTTTTGATTGTTTGTTTTAATTATCTTATTATCTGGAATGTATCATTTACCCAATACATCTTACTTTCAATATTGACTTCATATGAACTATGTCATTCTGTATATCAGTGTGATGGGTATATTTTATGCTTTCTACTTGGTATATTAATCAGTCAGTTCTTATCCCATACCAAACTATTTTAATGACTTTGGCATTCCAATAACATTTCATTATCAACCAGTACAAATCACTTCTCATTATTCTTTTATTTTCAGAATTTGTAGATGTTATAATCATTAATTTTTTAAGATGACCTTTAGAAACATCTTTAAAACTGTTCTAAAACATCCATTGATATTTTGATTGAAATTATATCATATTATAAATTGTGTTATATGGAGAATTAATATTTTTAGTTTTGAGTCTTGGTATTTGCCTTTATAAATTCATTATATTTGGTAGGGATCTTTTGTACTTATCTTACATTTTTTATTAGTTTTTTTGTACATATTTTATATTTATTAGTATTTATTAGTAGGATGACCATACAATTTGTTATCCAAACCAGGAGACTATAATAGTAAAAGGAAACACTATTAATAATAATGGGCATAAACTAGATCTCATAGTCATTATTAATATGATTTTTTTGTAATTTTATTTCCTAATAGGTTCATGAAACTAAACAGCAATGGTATATATGTACATATATATTTCTAAACATGCCAATTTTCCACCTATGTTATTAAATGTAATCATTTATAGTGAATTATCTTATTTTTCAGATTGTCGAAATGACACTTATAATGATAATTTTGACACTACCTCATAATACTTATATCTCTAATTTATTTTTCTTACCTTATTGTATCACATAGAACTTCCAGAAAAATATTAAATACCAGTAGTAAAAGAGAGTATATTTTCTTTATTACTGACATCTTGAGACCACCACTATCACAATACCATTTTGATGTTAATGGTAGTTGTTTCATGTTAAGGGAGTAATATTTTTAAATTTTTTGGTAAATAATACTTTAAAGTATAACTGGCATGAAAAACAACATAAAATTCTATATATATATTATATATATATATATATATATATATATAGGCTCAATGAAATTTCACATTCATATAATCAGCAATACTAAAATAGCGAATATTTCCAACCCTCTAGAAGTATCTTGGGTGCCTCTATAAAATTACTATATTCCCATACAAAAGAAACAAACAATATGATATAGAATATCATATGTTAATTTTCCTGCTTTTAAAATAGATACACATACACACACACACATTTCTCACAGTATGTATTCTTTTGTGTCTTGTTTCTTTATCACGCAATACTGTGTGAGTTTCATCTAAATTTATATATCTATAATAATAATTCATAGATTGTCATTGATGATTATAACTATCTATTATATGAATATAACAACTTATTTATTCGTTTCACTTCTTTTATGGATATTTAGGTTGTTTCTAGTTTAGGTCTATTACCAATATTGTTGCTATAAAGTTCTTACACACATCTTTTGGTGAATATACACATTTCTGTTTCGAATAGGCTATACATATGTTCAGCTTTAGTAGATATTATCAAACAGTTTTCCAAAGCGGTGGTATCAACTAACACTCACAAGCAATGAGTTTTTCAGCTATTTCACTTTCTTACCTCCACTTGTTTTAATTTCTTAATTTTGTTTTTTAATTTTAGACATTCAGGTGTTTGAAGTACGTCAATGTAAATTTGAATTTTTAATACACAGTTGAGGAATGAGGTTGAACATCTTTTCCTGTATCAGTTCATCTGGATATTCAAGAGGTTTGTTTATTTTTGAATTAGTTTCAATTTTTTTCATATAGGTTTGCCCAAGTTTTCACATATTTTTGGATAAGACTTAATCATTTATTTATAGCAAATTATCTTCTATTCTATAGCTTGTTTTACAATCTCTTAAGGTCTTTTGATGTGTTTCAATGAATAAAATATCTTAATTTTAATAGTACAATTAATCAAATTTATTTTTCTATGATTAGTGCTTCATGTCTCACTCAACTGCACGAAGATATCCTCCTGTGTTTTTTCTTAAATGCTTTAATTTCTAGCCTCTATATTCAGCTTTTTCACATTCCATCTGGACCAAATGTTTTGTGTGGTCTGAGACTGCATGTCAAGATTCATTTTCTCAATGTGGATATCTAAATTAGTTCAACATCAATTTTGGAAAAGATATACTTTCAGGAGCTCATTATAATGCCATCTTTGTCATCACATCCAAAATTCATATATGTAGGTTGATTTCTAGACTCTTCTGTTTCAATCTTCTATTTATCTATTCTTACACCAATACTATAATCATTTAATTCCTATAGCTTTAAAATAGGTCTTGATATCTTCCTGTATACATCTCTCAATTTAGTTCTTATTATTCATGACTGTCTCGAGCGATCTTGTCCTTTTATTATTTCTATATATGGTGAATACTGTGAAGTCCTATTTAGATTCCCCTTCAGTGGAGGAAAAGTCTTTCCTGGAGGAAAGTCTTTAGTATTCACTCCCCTTTAGAGATTGTTTTAACTGGAAAGAGACAGCTCACTGAAAGCCGTGTCCCTTTTCTAAGTGTAGCCCGTAACAATAGCTGATCAATATGGCAGTGTAAATGTCTGATTCCTTTGCTCAAACTCAGGACAAACTGAAGAGTTACCTCGGCTTCAAAGATCCTCGTAGAACTACTTGAGTTTTCTGTTGAGACTTTATTTCAGCTCAACTTTTCTTTTTGTCTATTCTGCTTCCAGTCCTTCCCTTCCTCAGACATTACTCCCCAAAACACTCCTAAGAAACCTCTTTCATGCTATCTCTATTTTGGAATATGCTTCCTTGGAAATCCAATCTGGGACAACTGATTCCAGGAGTGGTCTGAGAAGGTAGACTTTGGAATGGGCTTTTGGATCCGGATCGTCCTTCACCCTGCTGGTAATGAGAAACCAGTCACTTCTTAAGGTGGAGTAGTGATAGCCCCAGTACAAGATAACAGAGCAATCATTAAAACCTTTAGCTGTAATGAACTGGGATGGTATGCTGATGGTATGCTGATGGTATGATGGTATACTAATGGTACAATGTATCAGGTATTTAAGAAATATGTGGAAAACAGTAACTATAAAGTCAGTGAACTGGAGTGACACTAAGTTCAACTGAATACAACCTGACAGTGATCAATCACAGCTAAAAAGTAAGTGAGAGAGTCAAAGGGCCTTACTGGGATTATTAAAAAAAAAAAAAGGCAGAGAAAGATGAGAACATTTCCAGAACTTAATCATAAGAGAGTAGCAGGACCCCAAAGGTTAAACTCTCAGCTTAAGCAGGTCTTTTATGCCAAGGTAAAGGACACTGGTTTGGAAACTTTGGGACCCTGACATATGGAGATATCTGAGTTAATACACACAAATCTTGACTCCCCAGATCCTTTTGAACTCCCTGAGCCTGCAGAAGTTGCTCACTACTCTCTCTTAAAGATTAGTACTCCCTCTTCGCTTAAAAATTATATAAATTATCTCCCCAAACAAACAACGTATGCCCACCTTAGGATCTGCCCTAATTCATCTCTTGGTCACTAAGCCAATAAGTAGGGTCACATCACAACATACCTGATCATGGTTGGGCTATATCCAATATGAGAAGAGAGAATCTATATGACAAAGGATCTGCAGGACCTAAGCTGCATGTGTTGGCAAAGGCTGAAAGAGTATGCATAGAAAAGGATTTCGATAGTTCTTGATCAAGGTATGTGGAACATAGGTTTGATGGCGAAAAGCCAATCATTTTGAGAACACTACTCAGGGTACAGGGACACATTGGCAAAAATGCTAGAAGATAGGGTGAACATGGTGCTAGGATTTGGGCTATAAGTTTGAGAAAAGTGATGGTCAACAAAAAGTTAGGAGTAAATAAAAAAAATTCCAATGGAAAAAGTGGGAAAAGGAATTTAAAAGCTCAAAGAAGTGGACCTGCTAAAGTGAATATACTATTTAAGACCAGAAAACACATCAGAGATCTTTGTTCTATAGTAATGTACAAAGACTATACCATTTACCAAAGACTGTGCTAGTAAAGAGGGCTCCAGCATCACTACCATGTTCAGTATTAGCTTTCCTCTGAAGACCATGACTGATGATTGGAGTCGCAATTACAGATCTGGGTTTACTAATGTCCAGAGTGATTACAGGATACCAAAACAATAGAGACCAGGTAGTGGGCTTAACCATCAAAAGCCAGGTGTATGTATTTTTCTTGCAGTTGAAGGGACAGCCAAGGGGCATGACCCACAATTTGCTTCTATGGATGCTATATTTTATTTAAAATTTATGGAAATTTACATATATTTTAATATATTTTAAATATATTTTATTTAAAATTTATGGAAATTTACATAAATTTTAAATAAAATATAGCATCCATAGAAGCAAAATAGATAGACAGCCAACAAGGGAACTAATCATTCTATATAATCGAAGAAATCAAATAAGACTGAGAGAAGTCACCTAAATAACATTTTTGATTCCTTGTCCAGTTTTTTGGATATGAACCAATATTCAAACCCAGAATCCACTGTGACTGAAGGAGAAATCAGGTGCCAAGGAGGAATATCGTATGTGTGTCTGGATGGATGGATGGATGGATGGATGAACAGACAGACAGACAGATACACAGATATAGATAGATACAGTAATTATTCCCCTAGTCTTTTCCCAAAGGGACCTATGGCCATTTAAAATTTTTTTAAAATTGTCCATTTTCTTCTTTCCTCCCACATCTTTTTTTTTAAATAATCAGCAATTTTAGTCCCAGATTATTACTACTTAATATTTCAATTAGTAATTATTTCTTTGACTTATTAGTTGGCTTTGTATTTACATGCTATTTTATAACCAAGGTTAGTAACCATAAAATCAGTTTTATTTTCAATTAATAATTGCAGATAGACAACATGTATTTATCTCTGAATTCAGTATAAACCTTACTAATATGATATTAAAGAACTTAAACCAGTACTAACACACAAAGATATCTAGATAGGAAACTAAAATAAATATGAGATATATATATATATATATATATATATATATATATATATATATATATATATATATATATATATATATTATTTTGAGAGTCAGAAACCAAAATAGGAAGAATAATAAATATGTTCCTAATTAAATGACAAAAATGGGTTCATATGTGTAATACCTAACCCCATTAGTGCTATAGAACTTCTAGGCTCAGCACTCAGAAGCAAGCAATACTATGAAATATGGGATGTAATACAGAGTGATTGCTTGAAAATGCTCACACACAACTATTAAAATAGCAAACCTCTTTCCTACATCTGCACATAGATTATTAATCAACTCTCACAAAGACATCATTGAGAAAACAAGAATAAGGACATGGTAAAAATTACAGAGAGAAATAGGAAGGTAACAGTAGCCAGAAAGTAAACAGTAATAATTCAGGAAAAAAAATCAAGCAATATTTTCAGAATTCTAAGGCAAAATAATTTTCAATGTTAAATTATCTATTTGATCGAATTTTAAATAAGAAGTGAGGATAGAATACCAACCTAAGAATCCAAAGAACCCAAAGATATACCTCTTAAAGACTTTATTTGAAAGTTCCTAGGAAGTTTGCTGTAGCAAAATGAGAGAGCGAAGTATAGAGATGGACATGGATCTGCATGCACAAATATAAAAACTGAGTTTGAAGCAAGACAAAAAGTCAGTATAAATTCTAAGAGAAGATAATAAAAGTAAAGAAATAGGCCTCCAGGATTAAAATGGTAATAATGATAAAACAATAATAAAATAGAAAAGGACATATCTAATATGTGTGTGTATTTGAAAATTTATTGGTAGTTTTTTTTAACAGAGCTATTCAAATCTTAGAGGAAAATAACATCATTTCTACATTAAATTAAATAATGAAACAAATTATTACATCCAAGAACATTTGTGTATTAAAGGAAACAATAACCGTGGTATACTACTTGGCTCAACAAGGAATTATATCTGCATAATCATAATAATATAACATTTTTATTTAACAAAATAAAAATAGATATTTTTATGTAACAAGAAAAGTGATATGACTATAGTAGAAAGATGGGAGGAGAAAGAAGATCATTGAATTCTCAGCTCTAATAAATGAATGTCAATAAATAATGCCTCAATTTTATAGTTTAAGAAATAGAATTATAAGCGTGTTATACAAAATATGGATTAAAATACTAAAGAAACAGCCTCAAGAATTGAAAGCAGTTGCTTCTGGCAAAGGGACTATGAGACTGGGAGAATGAAGCAGGATACTGATGCTTTTTGTTATGAATATTTTTTCATTCATAATTGATTTTTCCATAATATGCATGTAATAAATTAATAAAAATAAAATAATTCAATGTAGCACGAATTATACATTTAACTGATGTCAATGATGATTCACTATTTTGCCTTGTTGAGGTTTTTAGTTGTGTACACTAAAATATCTCAACAATGTTTTCAATAAAGAATATGACTTTTCCACTCTCTGTATGCTTTCTTATCCGAACAATTTTTTGTATCCTTCAGAAGAAAACGAATTAACTAGACAAACCTACAAAGATTTTATTTTGAGGGACTAATTTTGAGAGGAGTTTGAAATCAAATTGATTTTTGTAATTTTTGTTTTTAGCTTGTATGTTCATGTATTTGTTCATCATATATTGGCCTGAATGTTTCTGCTATCTTTAAAATCCTTGACTTTCAGAAATGTGTCCTCCCTGTATTGCTCTCTTTTCATTAAGCACTTTGTGAGCTTTGAAAGTGTGCAAGCTCAGAACTAGCATAAGAGAGGCACTTTTTCCTGTTTTTCAAGCCCAAGAATATTTCCATACTATTTTAATTGTTCACAGTGATCACAAGTAAGGTGGCAAAAGCAAATAAATGCCTGAGGGTTTTTCAGCATCTATCCATAAATATGGGAAAACTTAATTTTCCTTTGTGCCAGTTCTGACTTGCTGACCATTAATTATCCAAAGTATAAAGGTAGTTATGGAAGAAATGCACCACCCAACTACTAAAGTAAGACAATCTTTGCTGGGCTTTTGATCCTTCTCCTCCCTCTCACAGTTATCAACTCCGTCATCTCCTTCTCCAGACATTCTGCTCTTTCAGGATACAAACATGCACAAATAACCCTTATTCCAGCACTTTGGCGAGAGGTAAGTATGCTACTTAAAGGAAATCTATAGTGACTGTTTCTATAAGGAGACAATACTTTTGAAAGAAAAACTTTAGAAAGTACACCTAATTTATCTTTTTGGTGAAATTGTAAAAATTTATTAAACAAAGACAGATATAAACCCATAAAATTACATATATAGATATTGGTAATAATTTGAGACGTCATGGAAAACAAGTAGAATATTTGATAAAAATCAGAGAACTACCATCATTTTAAAATGTAAAAAAGAATTACCCTAGAAACTACAGTTCTATAAGCTTAATTTTAGTATCAGGAAAATGCTAACATAATGCAGTAAAAGTCTTATTAATTCTTAACACAGGGGACCAAAGGAAAAATACAGAATTGCAATTAACTTGCTTGAGATTATCAAAAATTTTTTATTAAAGTAACAGAGCATCTAGATATCTGGGGACTAGCAGCCTTCTTGCTATACTGAATAAACCAATATTGGATTAATAAGGTTTTCTGTTAATACAAAAGCAAAGTTGCAAATTCATGGCAGAAAATGGTATTTTGGGTAACATGGCTTTTTAAAGAAAACAATTCTTGTAAGTATAAAAATTATGAATTTGTAATAGACCTAAATCATTGTAAAGCTCTGTCAAATTACTTCATATTAAAATAAATATTTTTGAAATCCAACTATTTTTACTATTTGGAACAAATCTGTAACACTGAAGAGTTTTATAGTAATAATTTTAACCAAAAAAATTTTGCTGAGAATCCTATAATGACATTTAATACATGTGTTTGGGAGATGGAAAAAAAATTGTGCTCATTGTGTAAAAATGCATGCTCCTGATAAGAACTGGAGGAATGGCCCAAAACAAAAAAAAAGGAGAAACAAGAATAAGTTTAACACAGCATGATTGTTAGTGGTTACTATTTTATAATATCTTATTCTCAAAATCTTACACAAGTGCCTCCTTATGACACACTGAAAAATTATTGAAGTAATTTCGTTATTCCATGGAGGGAAAGGATGTGATGAAAAAAAATAAAAGTAAAGCTAAAAAATAAAATGAAAAAAATGCATTTTATATAGATGAAACATAGGTAATAACGCCTTGGAATCATAAGTCTAGATTAAATTAATAAAATTGAAAAATTAGACCGGGATAAATAAGAGCATACTAACTCCTCAAAATGTATAGGGACATTCACAAACTGGTTTGTTTTTAACTTTAAAAATTTGAAAACTTTTAAAATATTAATTTTATAAATGTATGCTATTAACAGTAGAATTAAAAATAGAATCTCTATCTTCCAACATGTTATAGATGCTTAAATTAAACAAGTTATGGTTTATAGCTCTGCTGCCCTCAAGACAGAAGCCACTAGCGAGCCACATGTGGCTACTGAGCACTTGAAATATGGCTAGTCTAAATAGGTTGTTGTGGGTGTAAAATACATACTGAATTCAAAGACTTTGTTAAAAAAATTATGTGAAATATCTTATATATCATTTGTATATAGATTATACGATGAAATAAAAATATTTTGGTATATTGGGTTAATAAAATACACCATTAAGATTTATTTCAGTGGTTTCACAGTCTTACTATATGAACCAGCAATCACGCTCTTAAGAATTTATCCAAATGAATCAAAAACTCAAACCCACACAAGAAACTGCACACAGATGTTTATAGTAAGCTATTCATAATTTTCAAAAACTGGAAGCGATCAAGATTATGTTCAATAGATGCATGATAAACAAACTGGTACATCCATGCAATGAAATAATATTCAACAATTGATTATATATATATATATATCAGTTCATGAAACAACCTTGAATGCACATTGCTTAGTGAATGAAGACAACCTGAAGAGGCCCCATAGTGTATGATTCCAATTATACGACACTCTGGAAAAGACAAAACACTGACAGTAAAAATGTCAGTGATTACCAGGAGTTCAGAGGATGTGTTAATAAGTGAAACTTTCCCCCATCCCCATAAAGTGAAACTATTTTGCATGATGTTATAATGGTCAATATATGACATTATACATGTCAAAATCTCTAGAACTTTATAGCACAAAGAGTGAACTTCAACATAAGAAAAAAACTCTCTGGTCAGGAGATCCAAGCATGGAATGCAGACTGACAAAAGTATTTAACTGTATTACAAATCTATGTAACAACCTCACTGAAAGTGTTGACCTAAGTAACTTTGGAAATGACTAGAATCTGTCAACTAAAGAGGAATAAAAAAAGAAAAAGGAAAACAAATACTGCCAGTAAGCACTATATTCTTGTTTATGGAGTTGTTTTCCTTGGATTAACAGGTTTCTCATTAAAAATTTAGTAGGAGTTTACATATAAAGCAAGAAGAGGAAGCTGAAATAGACCATGTGGTAACTGATTAGTTGGAGACATCAGTAAGAACTAATATAGACACAGATAATTACACATAGAATTATTTATGAGCACCGTATATAAATGTATTAATATACCTACATATATTTCCTTGCTCTGTCAGCTGAGAGGGTCTAGAAGGAATGACTCCCCAGGAGCCATGAACATGCTTTGTGTCCACATCTTGGTTTCTAATACCATTCTTCAATAAAAGAAACCTGGGATCCTTGGAGAAATGGCTGATTCTCGAACCGGGACAGGAAATATGCAAGGTGAAGCTAGAGCATCTTTTAACAAAGAGTAAAGGAGTGCTCAAAAACAATAAATAAAACGCCACGTTCTTGTATATATAAAAAACAAAAACAAAAAACAGAAGTCAACTGAAAGAGTGCCCAATGGCCAAACCAAGTGTGAGCAATAGTATAAATAGAATAGTGTCAGACTATAATTCAAAGTATAAAATAAATATCTATGAGTCCATACCAATGTAAATAAATGACTGAATAAATAAATGAGGGAAAAAAGACAAACTCTCTTGCAAAAAGATTCCAAATAATTTATACAGCTATTCCATTCCCAAGAAAGTGGAGCAAGCATATCTCTCTGTTCTAAGTGTGGGATGCATACAGTGCCTTCCTTATAAAAGCAAGCAAGCAAACAAACAAAAAACAGTATGGGAAGGGGGAAAAAGAAACTACAGAGGATAAATCTGACAAAAACTACCTCAGTTAAGTGACTAAGGTCAACATAAATAGTGATGTCATGTTATAGTATGCACCCTTGATATGATATCTTAATGTCACTTTACCTATGTGATCTTCCTCCCCAAAATATATTAATGCAGTGTAATCATGAGGAAAAAATCAGACAAATCTCAATAGAGAGCATTCTATAAAATACCTACACAGTATTCCTCATAACCATCAAGGTCATCAAAAAAAGGAAAGTTTAAAAAAACTATCACAGCCAAGAATCGTCTCAAAAGAAATGGCAACTAAATGTAGTGGTATCCTAAATGAGATCCTAGAACAGAAAAAGGATATAAAGCAAAAATCTAAGACAAGTTATGTAAAGTATGAACTTTCATTAATAATAATATATTGGTATATTATTAATATATTGATAACAATATAATAACATATTGGTAATATATTATTGCCATTCTCATATTTTATATAATATGCAATATTATATATCATATATAATATTGGTAATTACATATTATTAATAATATATTAGTATAATAATATATTGGCAATGATATAATAATATGTAATATATTAGCATTGGTTCATTAAAGGTAAAAATATTACAATATTAGTACAAGATGTTACAAATAGAGGAAAGAGGATGCAAAGTATATGGGCACTCTCTGTACCACCTTTGTAATTATTCTGTAAATGTAAAACTATTCCAAGCAATAAAGTTTTCTTTTTAAAGCATAAGAACAATGGCTATATGGAGTCATCTTCAGGAAATGTTAATTAAAAAACAAAGTGCAGAAGAGTGTGCATAGTATGCTATCTTCAATGAAAGCAAGGTAGGGAAAACATTCAAGCCTGAGTGTGACTATGTGTGTGTGTGTATGTGTGTGTGCAGAGCTACTTTTTTATTTAAAAAAAAAAATAGAATGAGAAATCAAGAACTAGTAAAAATGGTAACCTATAGTAAAAAGACAGAATGGAAGAGGGTTTGAGGGTCAGTTATTGAAGTGAAATTTCTCTTAATATATCTTGTTTCATACATATAATTTTGTGACTATGTAAATATTTTGCATAATTTAAAATGAAATTGAATTTTTGAAAAGCAAAGCAATCCTTAAAATCAAAAACAAGCTAGAACAAATGAGCCTAATTGCATATCAAATTGTCAACAAAGCCACACAGAGAATTATTTCAAGTGAAGAGAAGCATTTCAAGAGAAGAATTTTGAAACACACAATATTTGGGCTGCACCTCCCTAGTAGAAATTGCTCTAAAAAACAAAATAACCACAAAGATACCTAAACTGCATTTATTTATCTTATTCTTGATGATAGTATTGGTTTTGTTATTTTGAAACTGAGGGGTGGGGTGGGTGGGCATGTTTTATAGAATTTAAAGTTTTTTTGCTAGCAGGACACAAAACAATGACACTAGGATAGATGAAAGGCAGAATTCCTTGTTAATTACAGCTCAGAACCAGATAAGGCTGACACACAGGCCACATAGGGAGTTACACCAGGGATAACAGCAAGCTACAGCTGTAGGCAAGCGGTGTGGGGTTAGCTAGTTTTCACGAGCTTCTTGTGGGTTGGCTATTTTGAATAATTTTCCATGTTCCTTGGCATAAGGGACATCCCTAGTTATCCAGTACCTGGCTCCAGGATGATTAGAATGAGTGCAGAGTAACCCCAGAGTGTAAGAACTCCTCCTATAAGGGAAGTGGTTGGAGGCTGGAGTTAATCAACTGCTCAAGAAGGGGAAATAATTGGCCTCTAAACAGCTAAACAGGACCTTAAAACTGATTTAAGAATAGAATTAAGAAAGAAAATATTGTGTTTAGATAGATAGATGATAATACATACATACATACATACATACATACATACATACATACATACGTACATACATACGTACATACATATATACATTAGATGATTGATAGAGTAAGGAGTGAACAAACATTATTATTAATACTATGAGGATAAAATATTGTCCATATAAGAAAAAAAGGTATATAAATATTACATTAATTTAAATAAGGTTAAGTAAAAACTATAATCTTTTTATTTGAGTTGGAAAAATGAGCAGAAACTCTTGCTTTAATTTTCCATTGTAAAAATGACATATTTTCTGGTTTTATCAAATTAAAATGGCAACTGTGTAATAATTAGTACCCTTAGTGCCCATATTATGATTGCTAAATCTCATTTACAATTAAGAGAGTATCCCTAAATCCATATTGGGGGCAGGAAATGTAAATGTGAAAAATGACACATGTGCCTAAAAGCAAGAAATTATCAAAGACTACTAGGATCATGTCAAAGGGAACTCAGTACCCAAATTTAAAGGACCTCTAAAAACCAAAGATAAGATCATCTGAGTTCATACTTATACTAAAAAATATACATATATCAGTCATCACTAGATGTAATTATTTTGAAAATTAATAAGGACAAAGACTCGCATTTTCCTGTCTTTTTGTATGGACAAAATTTTAGTGTAACCAAATAGTTAATTAGAAAGGGTAATCTCTTCACAAGAATCTCAGCTAATAAATACAGAAGAAATGATAAAATTTAAAAAATCACCATTTTGTATGCCTTAATTCAATAATAAATTCAAACATTTATCGTCAATAGCTGCTTAAACTATCAGTTGAAAAGTTGTTGGAGGAATTCAATCAAAGGAACAAACTAACCAAACTAATTTCCTTGACCAATCTTAGCATCACTAAAAGTACACCCACCAAATATCATGTGCCTCTTGATGTAATGCAAGAGGAATAACATCATCATGACAAAAAAAATTAACCTGAACCTCACCAAGCTTCTGGATCTAACTACTAGCTTACAGGAAATCTGATGATAGAATAAAAATTTATATGAGACTATGAGAAAGCAATCAAATCTAAAATGCAAGTAATTCCACAAAATTACTTTTTAAAACAACAAACATAAAAGGAGATAAAGTTATTATTGCTTAAAATAAATATAAATAAATATGTCAATCAGATATAAAATGTGAACCATAGTTAGATACTGATTCACATAAACCAATTATACAGATATTTTTTTGAGATAATTTAGAAAAGGCCAACATAATTAAATATTAGATAATACTAAGAAATCATGTTAGTGAATGTGATATTGATAATGGTTATGACTTTCTTAAGTTCATGTGTGTTACAAATATATACTGAAGTATTTATGTGTTAGATGATAAGATGCCTGTGACATGCTTTAATAATTCCCAGCAGACTCAAAAGGAAGAGTAAAGGATATAGAGTTTAATATCAAAATGTTCAGCTAGTCATCCAGAGCAAAAATGGAAGAATGTTGTTACTATTGAAGCTGTGTAAAGTATTTATAGATGTAGTATATTATATTCTCAACTTTTGTATCTGTTCATATATAAACGTCTAAAAAGAGTTTTCAAGGCTAAGTTTCATTGTGTGCACAAGTATTATTTAAAAAACCAATATAGATATACTTCCCTTGGAAGATTCGGTAAAAAATATTTCTCAAAATAACAATTTTTGTTATCTAATACTCTGATCCTACTCGTTCCATGTATCTGAAAAAAAATAAACAGGAAATATATACACGTTTATTATATAAATATATATTTATTATATATGTCTGCATATATAAATAAAATCTTCCCATTGCTTACATATGTCCAAAAGGTTTACTCTATTTTCTCCCATATTCATGGGAGGCAAAACTTCTAGATATAAAGTTCTGTATTAGCTGATTTCGCTAGGTTAGGCTGTGTAACAAATAGTAGCCCCCTAAAAATTTTTTCCTGTGACTAACAGCAACTGAGATTTTTTTCTTACGTTACATGTAGGTGACTCACGAGTTGCTCTATGCTAGGGGATCAATTCAGCTATGTTTCACAAGTCTTCATTCTGGGGTCTGGCAAGAAGCATCTCTTGTTTGGAGAATGCTATTCTCATGGCTGAGGGGAAAACCACAAGGAGCTGAACCAAACCATAGTTTTCTTTGAAACATTTGCTTCGTCATAATATTACACATGATCTCAATTCTGCTAGTCAAAATTAATTACATGACAAAGTCTGAGAATGGGGTGAAGGATATATTTCATCCAAATTTGGGAATAGGGTACAATAACACAATTTCACACAGAGAATTTCCACAAAGAACATCCTTCCCTCCATATTATGATCTACCAAAGCGTTCTTGGCCAACATTCGTCTGGGCTCTTGAATGTTAAAGAAGATTCATCAGCAGGCCTGATTCTTCCAGCAAAAGCTTAGCCTAAAGAAGACTGAACTGAGAAAGTTCCATGTCCACTGTCTCGGGAACCTAGGAGCACATTTCACTTTTAACACACCTTACTACTCTAGAAAGGCCACTGGTCCAGCTGATTTAAGCTCTTAAGGTGATGTTGTCTTAGGAAGCTTATCTAGTCCCAGTTAGTAGAATCTGGACAGGTCATTCTTGTCTACATTGATAAATTCTAGTAACTTGAATCTTGAAGAAGGAAAGGGTTTCTCAATTATTTCCTTACCAGAAAGTCCCAGGCTTTATTATTTATTATTATTATTATTATTATTATTTAAAATATTCCACACACACTACTCCCCCAACAGCAAGCACCCTTCATGTTGAATGTATCTTCTTATACTTGAAAATAATTCATCTTTCTACTTAATAAACTCACTAAAACAATAAAAAAACAAAAATATCAACATTGATAGTATGAAATATTAAATCTAAATAACAATGAAGAAGAATAAACAGGGTTATTTTATATTAATTAAACATAAACTTCAGAAGAAAAGACTCGTAAATTTTTTTGTCATATAACAGAAAAATACATAAAGCAAAAATGTTAGGGACCCAATAGTTGTGGGAGATCTTAATGCAACTATCTCTTTTGCTAGATCAATGGACAAAAAAGTATTGAAATACACTGACAAGTGATACAATAATTAAGAAAGTTATTACATGGTACATTTGAATTTTTAATTCTACGAACAGATTTTAGACTTTCTTTTCAAGAATCATGGATGATTTATAATAATTGATAAAAGCCTAAGCTCTCTTATTCAAAAAAAGGAGAAGGTATACAGATATAGTTCTAAGGGAACAAAGTTATAAATTAGTAAGAAATATTTTTTTAAAACCTCAAATAAATGAAATTTTAAAGTTCTCTAAAATTACTATTGAATCAGAGGAAAATTAAATCATATTCTATCTCGGAAATGGTAAAAATGAGAACATTGTTTATTAAAATATGGGGTGGAGCTCCAAAAATGATTTTGCTTTTCTTCCTATTGATTTAGAAATTCACAAAGTTAGAGACTGCATTTTTCAGCTTCCTTTGTAACTAGGTTTGGCTGTGTGACTATGGTCTGCTCAATGGGATTAAGACAAATAATTTGTGTGATTTCTAGGTCATCATATTTATTTAGGTGAAGTCACTAACTTAGACTAGATCTGAAAGTTGCGTAGTCTTGGTTCTGACCATGAAGAAGAAAATACCCTAGGAAAGACCAAATAAAAAATGGAAGAAACTTAGGTTTCTGAATGATACCGCAAAGCAGAGCCACTTAATGTCTTAGACTTACCTAGACTATCATATTGGAAAGAATGCATTACTACCTTGTTTGAGCCATTGTATTCTGGGACCCTTTTGTTATAGCAACTTAAGCAGCCCCTACTAAGATGGCATGTGGCCAAAACTATTGTTGCAATTTCATAGTGTTAAATTTCTTTATTAATAATTAAGGAAAAATAAAAATAAGTTAAGCATTGAATACAAGTAAGCCATACCAAAAAATAGAAAAATAGCAATCTACCAATAGAATAGCTAAAAGAAAGATGAAGTAAAACACTAATGAATTAGAAAAACAGAGGAACAGAAATGGTAAACAAACACAGTAAAATAGTCAAATATAATAAATCAAATTAAATATAGGGCCTGTTAGAAGAGTTGCAAGAGAAAAACCAATTTTTAAAAAATGAGGATATGATGAGAAAGATTAAAAACCTAATGGTTTCAGTAATATGCAAACTAAACCCGATTCAAATGCTACATCCTCTAAGGAGAAGTGGTATCTTTCTTCCTGAAGTCCCCACAAAGCCGCAACTTCTGCAGTATGTGTCAAGAACCTCTACTCTATGCACTATCTTTGAAAGGCATCATAGTACCTTAATGAAAGCACAGTAAATCTGGGATAGCTCTAGAGATGTGTGCAGTGGACACACACACTAATTCCTGATCATTTCAATGGCCCTATTTAGTCACTCTTCAGAGAAGTAAAAACATTCCAGAGTATAGACTAGGTGCCATGGACAATTCATTGCAATGCTAGGCTAAATTAAATCTTTGTAAATTTGACTTTCTCAGTTTGCATGCTAATATTATGATCAGTATCAGAAGAAAGTTCTTATTTTCCGACAACATAACCATCTTTTATTATACATTTACTTTAAATGGGCCCTTTTGCCCCTTCTGAATGACTCACGTTCATGATATATAAAGTCGTGCTTAGAAGAGAGTCACTAGGACATAGCATTCAAAAAATAAACTGTTTTTACTATCTCTTCCTCTGGCACATTTGAGAATACTGTTACACAACAGAAACAGAGCCAGTGCTACAATCTTGTAGTCCACAACAAAGTGCTATTCTATCACAAGAAAAAAGGAATTTATCAGTCAAATTTAAGACTGCAGATTCTTTGCACTAGGCATTCTCCTTGGTTAGGAAAAAATAGAAAAATTTTGATAAAGTATACTCATAGTAACTAACCCCCTGAAGTCCCATCTTTTGTCTGAATTCAAATATGTTGTAAGAAGAATTAACCTAGCCACAAGAAGGCCATAATGAGGATATCAGCTATGTAGTGATGAAGCCATAAAGTTTGTGCCAGCATTTTATGAAATTACAAGATTAATCTTCTACAAAGAAATGACAGGATAGGTAGATGAAAGAGAGACAATAAAGCCCCTTTTTACTTTAGGAAAGCTTTACATTCTTTACTTCATTACACCATTATCAATTCAATGAGAAATTATGGCCCAGACTGGCTAATTGCAGTTGGAGGGTCATTCAGAATAAATTTCCTCCATAAGAATAATGTTACTCCAAGGGGACATAGCAAGCAGTGTTCTGCCTGGGTGAATACTGGGACCAATTTTTTTTTTTTTTTTAAGTTTAGCAGTATCCAGTAATGGGAAAAAAATGTTGTAGGTTGGTAGAGATATTTAGCAACATTCAAGGTAAGATGAGATTTCAAAATGATATTGGCAATAAACACAATGGATTTCAACATGGATGACCCTTGAAAGTGGGTAAGTTACCCTGAGAAAGAAAAAAGAATGAGAGAAGAGGGAAGGATATAAGTAACACTGGTGAAAAAGATGGAATCATTATTTAAGGAGAAGGCAGGACAGATCAGTAGGACGCATTTCACATGAATATCTTTCTGGCTTTTAAAATTTCATTTGCTCAAAGACATTAAATGTTCTTCCTAAAATCAGTTTCCCTTTTGCTCTTCTATTTTTGTTAATAGTGCCAGCATTTTTCCTATTACTCAGAATGTCATCTTTGGAGTTACGGTCTTAATAGTCCTCTTTCTCTACCCATTTTTACTTCAGAGTCCCTCTCATAACCATTTCTGCTATTTTCATCTTCCTCACCCTAGTTCTCTTCCCCATGATCCTCAATATTTTATGCCTCTAGTATTGCAATGACCTAATGTGCTAATTATTTCAATTTTGAGGCTATTTTAAATGCTATTTTTAATTTAAATTTTCAATTGCAAATATATAGGAATGCAACTGATTTTTTATATTGACCTTATTTCTTGTATTCACTTTCAATTCAGTTATCAATTCTGTAGCTCTTTTTGTAGGTTCTGTGGAACTTTATATTAGAAAAGCAAGTTTTGAGTGAATATAGTTTTCCTTCTTTCTATCCCATTCGAATATCTTTTCTTCCTTATTTAATTATATTCCTTATCCTTTATAGCCACTATAATGCCTCGTTCCTGTTTTAAAAGGAAAGCAATCAGTATTTAGCCATAAAATATGACATTAGCTATAAGTTTTTGTGGTTGACCTATGCCAGGTGGAGAAAAGCCCCTATTACAAGGCTCCTGAGAGCTTTTACCATGTACGTAGGTTAGATTTTGCCAAATACTCTTTCTGCTTTTCTTGCATGAATTATGTTTTATTTATTTTTTAATCTGTTGATATAATGAGTGATTTTTCAAATGCTATACTAACCTTGCATTCCTGCAATAAACCACACTTAAATATAAAATATTATCATTTTATATTGATAAAATATATCATTTTATATTGGGTTGAATTGGCTAAAATTTTAAGAATTTTTATATTTATCTTTACGAGAGTTACTGTTCTGTTATTTTTATCTCTGGTAATATCTTTGTTAATATCTTTGTCTTTGGTAACAGTATAATAGTGGCATCATAAAATGAATTGGGATATATATCTTCCCCTTTAACTTTCATAATTGGTATTATTTCTTCATTAAATGCATGGTATAATTTCCCAATAAAGCCACTGGCCCTGAAGTTTTCTTTGTGGGAAGGTTAGATACAAATTCAACAGTTTTTCTTTAATAGGTTTGGTAGTTTCTATCTTCAAATAATTTTTCCCTTATCTCCAAGTTGTCAGCATTGGCATAATTTCATTTTTAATTTTCACTTATCTTTTTAATATATGTAAAATTTAGTTTTGTCAACTCTCTAATTCTTAATTTTGTTAACACATGACTTTTTTTGATCAACATGATTAGTTTTATCAGTTGTTTCTCTTATATTAAGATTAATCTAAATTAATATTCTATAACAGAACTTAAGAGAAATATTATTAGAGACAAATGTTAACTTTTTAATGATTAAATGGTAAATTTACCCCCAAAATCACAATTTTAAATATGTTTGCACTTAATAATATGGTCTTAATATATATAAAGCTAAAACTAATAGAATAAAATGGAAAATTATACAAAATTACAAATTCTCAATCAAGGAGGGGTGAAGCAAAACACATTTCAGAGTAACCAATAGAATAGATAATAGGATAAAAAATCAGTAGATAAACAGAAAACCTGAACAACACCATTAATAAGCTGGACCCAAATAAACATACATGTACCCAGCAATTTCTGAATACACACCTTTCTAAAGATCACACGGTATAGTCACTAATATTAACTAAATACTTGTCCACAAAGCAAGTATAAATATTTAGAAAGACCTGAAATTATTAAGTGTATCTTTCATAGAGAAAGTCAATAACAAAAGATAATAAAAACTTACCTGCATTTGGAAAATTAAGAAATAAATTTTCACAATGCATAGAGAACTAAAATTAAAAGAGACACCAAAATTAACGAATAAAGTATTATAAATGGAATGCTAATGAAATATCTCAAAACTTCTGGGGCCTAGTTGAAGTTAGGCTTAGAAGGAAATTTATAGCCTTAAAACACATAAAAGACTTTTAAAATCTATGTTTCAATCATCCATCTACAAAAGCTTAGAACAGAACACTAAATTCAACCTAAAAAAGAGGAAATAATAAAATTAAGGGAAAATGTGAAAATAGGAAGCAAACACACATAGAGAAGATCAATAGCCAAAAGATTGTTGATTGAAAATGTCAATAAGTTGCTAACACTTTGAAGAAATGATCCCAATAAAAGAGGAGACAGAAATAACTAATATCAAATTAAGAAGGTAGACGAATTACCACAGAATCTATGGTCATTAAAAAGAACTACTTTAGTGGAGAGTGAAATGACAGGGATTGTATTTATGTTCCCCATGTGAAACAACCAAGAAATACATGAAGCAATGTTTTGCAAGACATTTAACTACTATATGACTTAGCCTTTCCACACCTACATATTTAACCAAAACAAACAAACAAAAACACTGTTCTTTCAAAGATCTGTACACAAATAAATCTATAAATAATGAACATATCAATTATAAGAATAAGTGAGTATCAGTATAGCTGGACACCGAGTGAATATATTGTTTTTTCTATTTATCACTAACAGAGAGAAAGTGAAACCTAAAACATAATACCATGTAATATCATCAAAAACAGCAATATTGATTAATGTATCTGATGAAAGATGTGTAAGACTCACAAAACTAATATTATTGAAAGAATCGAGGGAGGAATATTAGCCATACATCATGTTCAAAAATTAGAAGACTCAAGTTGTAAAGGTATAAATTTCACTAAGTTTTAGGAGTTCTGTGTGAATTCTGATAAGCTGATTCTCTTAAAGAGGAAGAGGTAAAATGGGGAACTCACTCTAATGAAATTATGACTTACTCCAAAGATCCAGTTATTAAGTCAATATAAATTGGTTCAAGTTATTTTGGCAATCTACTTTTATTTCTAATTTTTGAATAACACTGTGAAATTCCACATATACACACATAAAATGCCTGTTGTGATTTTGGGGAGAGATTTCACTGAATCTTTATTCAATTCGAAGATAATTGACATTTTTACAATTTTAAATCTTCCTACCTAAGGGTACCATGTTTTCCACATTTTATATTTTCTATAATGTGTTTAAGTAAGCTTTTGTAATTTTCTTTGTGAAGGTTATGCACCACATTTTCTTGCTATTGTGACTAGGCATTTTCAAATTTATTTATAAACTATCTACTTGTTCTTTTATAGGAATAAAAACTGGATTGTATTAATCTTATATCAAGCAACATAACTATATCAGTCAGGGGCTTACAGATAATAGATACCACTCTAGTTACCTACCCCAAATAAAATGATTTAATACAGAGAATTAAGTGCTTACTACATTGTAGGAAGGGCTAAATGAACACTAGGCTGCGCTTCCAGGAGTGATATCTAGAACAGTATTATACAACTGGACTGCCAAGGGAACAAATATTTCTGCCGGAAATTGAAAGCTGGAGTGTCCCGGTACTGACTCCAACATCATAGCTCGGCCACAATCCAGGCCTCAAGAAGCTCATCCATAGCTGTTGACCACAGGGCCACACTTCCTTAGCTTCCAAGATGGAAACCTCTCAGCAGCTACAAAAGTGGGAGGGTCCAAACACTGGGATACTGTTACGGCCACCCCTGAAAACCAAATGCTTTTCCAACACTCACTACCAGCAAGAATAACAGAAGCATATTCTCTGCCTCATTTTCAGTTCTAAATATCTTTAATGACCGTCTGCTTGTGGGAGCTGGATCATATGTAGAACATGAGCTGAAAGAGAATTTGGATTTAAAAGAGAATTTAGTAAATGTAATCTTAGGATTTTTGAGCTTCTAGTATCCAGTAAAAACATGCTACGAAAGTTTGGAATAGCATTCAGAAAGCAATTTGCCATTCTGTATAAATTATGTTTAATTCTCATAATATGTTTAACTATTTGAAAGATTTTCTATATAGAAGATCATACCACCCACAAATAAATATACCTTCGTTTCACAGTTCTTATTTCTTTTAATCCTTTTCTTATCTTACTCATAGGCTAAAACCTCCAATAAATCCTGACTGTAATAAAAATGGCTCTAATATAAAACCACAAAATAGCCTGTTTACTTTAGGCTTCTGGTAAATTCATTTTATCAAGTTAAGAATGTTTACTTCTATTTCACATTTACTATAATATTGTTTTTTCTTTGTTTCAAAAACAGGAAAGAATGTTGAATTTTACATAATTGCTGATGTCAAGATGACTGCATATTTTTCTTCTTAATCTATTAATGCAGTGTATTTCATTAATAATTTTTCTAAAGGTGAACAATCTTTACATTTCTGTCTATTCTATTTTTACGTTTCCTATCTGTCCTTTCCATGCTATACTTAATACTCTTGTATTAGTCCATATCCTCATTATCTTTCACGTAGGCTCTAATGCATTACAGAAGCCAAACATTTATGACAGAAAAACTAATAGGCTCCTAATTAGTTTTTCTGTCATAAATGTTTGGCTTCTGTAATGCATTCTTCAATATAAACCAGAACTTTCTTTTTCATTGGATAATCTCGCACTGATCCTCAAAACCCTTTAGTGCCTCTCTGTAACCTATACATAAAGCTTAAAATTAGGCCTTCTACTATGTTGCACCCTATAATTACATCAATACTTTTACAATGATTATTACCTCAGTAATAGTATACTATGAATTGATCATAACAAGCCACTAGAGAGTCCACAAAACATCCCACACATGTTCAGGTCTATTCCATTTACTTCAGCAGTTCCCAAAGCATGTTCTCGGGGAACATTAGTCCCAGGAGATACTTTTGGAAGTGATAGTTTCAAAATAAAATAAATTACAGAAGTGCTTTCTCTATGCTGGTTTTAAAGGTTCATAATTACTTATCACAATAAGAAATACTGTGTGAAACCTTATAATAAATACCATAAAAACTCTCTTTTAGCTCAAAACTCTCTAGATATATTTATGCACAAAATCTTTCCATTTCAGTGACTAATATTCATTAATACTAGGTTCCTATTGAAAATATTTTGTAGAAAAAAAGCTGTATTTCCTCAGCATAGCCTGTACCTTCTCTTTCCCACTCATTAAATCCTACTTATCTTTCAAGGCCTTGTTGTATGCATCTCTCTGGATAATACCCATCCCCAAGTTGAAACTCATTCTCTAAATCCCCAGAGCACATATTTGTACCTTTAAATTGTGTGCTGTATCTTTCCCCCATCTATATTTTTCAGTTCTTTAAGGTGAGGTTTTCATTGCATTCCAGAAAAGTACTCAGCATATAAACATGTATTTTTTCAACCCATATAAGCCCTTTTCCATTTTATAGATTTGGGCATTTTTTAATCTAAAATTGTATTATATATTGTTAGAGGTACACAATACATTTGAGACATTACCCTAATCATGAAGGGTGTGCTCTTTTGGAAAATACATATCTAGCTGAAGAGACTGGGTAAATACATATTAAAATCTGAAAACTGTAACTGAAGTTGCATAGTCTTTAGTTCATTAGGAAATCAGAGAAGGGAGATTTCAAACTACAATGCAGACCAGGTTCTATGCAAAGGTGGGACTTGAGAGAGCCCTAATCAGAGGCATGAGCCCAAGACAAACACATTCTCATTTTCCTGGGTGCCAGGAAAGGAACCCAGACGCACCGCTGCACCCTGACATTCACATCCCGCTCAGTCCTCATTAGCATCCCCCAGTTACTCCAAGAATTGTAGCCAACTCACACCCTTCCCTTTGCTCCATATTCCCCATTGAACAGCCAAAAAGTTAACAGAAATATGGTTTAGCAAGGGAATTAAACATACTAGAAAATAAGTAGAGATATAAAACCCAGAAACCTTACCTGGAAACCCAGGTAAGGAGAATTTAATTGCATCTGTGGATATTAGATAAAAAGCATCCTAAGTCTTTGTTGATTATGGTAAACAAAGAAAGCCTAGAAACAAGGGCATATCTTTCTTCAGCCTTGATGTTCCTAAAGTGAGACTGGTGATTACTTGATAAAAACAAGTATTATTTATAATAGTAAACAGATGTTCCAAAGGCTGCTTAGATAAGCTCAAATCAAGGGGATAGAGATTGCAGAAGGGTTCAAAAATGGGCATGAGAAATTAACAGTTATGCTTGTGTTTCCAAAAGGACTTATGCTCTTCCAGGACATAAAGGGCTAAGGCAAAATTTATCACAAAAAATACCAGATATCTATCAACAGCAATATGATAAAAAATGAAAGAACATAAGGGTTATCGCAAAGGGATCGGCAAATCCTGGTATACATAACCACCTCTAGGTATTTTGTTCCCTTCTTTATCCATTGCTTCAAATCTTCCAAACCCTGTCTGTCTTCCAGTATGCCTCCCTTCAACATCTGTAGACCTAGTCTCTGCTACTGAAGAAGCAATGCCAGAAGGACAGGGCAGAGTATAGGTAACTCTCATCACCAAACGCTGTCATCATCACTCATTCATTCATTTGTTTCTTCATTTATTCATTCGTCATTCCAAGATACTTGCTGATATTTTCACTATGTAACAGGCACTGTGACATAAAAGAAACAGCAACTAAATCGAACCACCTAGGAAGGTGAGGAAGGAGTATTCCACACAGAGAAAATTGCATATACAAACACCTGCCCATGAGAAAAAAACACTGAGATTGAAAAAGTAAACATCTGTTAGTTTGACTAGGGTAAGGAGTTCAAAAAGGTATGATGGCCAGAACAGAAAGTAGTGGACAAATAATGCTGGACTTTGTAAAGCACGATCAAGAGTGTAGACCTGATCCTACAAGCAGCAGGAAATATTTCATGAATGTAAACATTAATTTCTTTCATCATATGCCATTTTTTATACATCTAGGAAAAAAGCGTGTGTTTACTTGCTTTGGAATGTCTGAGATAGGAACTAGGATCCCACAGGAAAAAGGAATGAGATTTAATTTACAAAAATTTTGCAGCCACCAAAAATCTTTTCATTTTTTTACTATGAAGATATTTCAAGGAAGATAGAAATAAATGCAATCTTTACTTTTTTAGCATTTCTTGTATATGTAAAGCAATTTTGTTAATTTAGAAGCATAGAAATGTATTAGGCCTAATTGGTTTGTTCATAAAATGTTCATGTTTTATAGATTAAATTTTAAAGTATAGTTTACTCAGACAATTACAAATTTACTAGGAGAATTTCTTAAAATGTGGTAAATTAAACTACAAGCTGCTGGACTGTAAGAAATATATTCTCACTCCTGCCAGATTATTATAGGCAAAATTTAAGAACAAAAGAAACATCAATATTACAGTATGATAAAGAAAGTTATTATATTTTCCTGAATCAGTGTCTTCCAGTACAATGTCAGGCACATATAGAAAGCACTCATTTTCAGAAGAACAACTTTAGAATAAAAAAAGAAAAACATTCACTGAATGTTTGTTGTACGAGACTTCATCTATTATCAATCTCTGAGCCATCTCTCTAAGCAGTTTTTGCTTCACCTAATGTTTTGTTATAAAAACTGAAGAAATTACAAAACAACTAGTCTTATGGCCAGATATCTGAGTTCTATAACGGTGTGACCTGCATCAAAGTCACTTCATTTCTCTGGGAATATAAGATCTCTGAAGTTCTTTCCAGCATTATGAAAATGTGGAGCGGGACCATAAAGAGGACTAGACCCAACAAGCTTGCATGTGCCAGTGTGGGAAAGGTGGAAGTGGGAAGAAGAAACTGCTGGATGCTGGGTAAAGTGAATAAGAAATAAAATAGCTCCCACATAGTTGGCATACACATTCGCTTGTGAGAAATGAGGTTAGAGCACCAAAGAGAAGGAGTAAAGGAAAAGTGGTAATCACAAAAAAACAAAAGTTTTTTTCTGCTCAGGAAACCTGTAGGTATTGTTTGTTATCTGTCTAGCTCAGAGTCAGGGGAGCTCTGAACACAGTGGAGAATCCCCCACAGAGCTGAAATTTGAGTGTTAGAATAGTGCGATATGAGAATGATAATGTTCAAATCAAAAATAAAATTAAGAATCAGTGGTATAAAATTGGGATCTGACATCTTCATATATCAACTTCTAAATCCACACTGATACAATTTTTTACATTTTAAAAATATTTATTGATATAACTTCAATTTCATATAGAATCATATCATTATGTTGAATGATACGCACTTTAAAACACTGCTACCTGTTTTGGTGTAATGACAGCTACATAGAATAACATATTCAGAAAAACGTGGAAAAATCATAGGAGTCTTAGAATAACATATATCAGATAAACATGGAAAATCACAGGAGTCTTGCTCTGACACAGGAGTCTTGCTCTGATCTGTGACAGCTATGAGCAGCACCAGAACTACACACAATTACAACCTCCACTTTATCCTTATTTAATGAGAGCACCTCTACAAAGGGAGAAGTTTTATTCACTGAGTACAGAAGGGAAGGAATCTGAGGCAGATGAGAAAGTAGAGCTGAGACTCCAATGGAGTTAAGTCTTGCCAGTATGATATGAAAAGAACCCTGTGTGGTAAAAAACTGAATCTTGCCCCCAAATTTAGCCTTTGTTCTCTGCTTCTGGTAGGTAATCTTTAAAATGTCAGGAGTGTCTGTGTTTGCCTGGAGGCCTTAAGCCAGGATGGATAGTATAATAATGTGATTTAGGGAGGAGGTCATAGGTCACAGCCAGAAGGGCTGGTCTATCAATCAAACATGCCTGTGTGAAGAGCCCCATAAAACTCTAAACACCAAGATGCAGGGAAACGTCCATGCTTGCAATATTTTAGGCATATATACCACTGGGAGTATTGCTCCCAGACCCCACCCTATGTGCCTCTTCCCTTGGCTAATTTTAATCCATATCTTCTTTCTGTAGTAAAGTTTAACCACAGATATAACAATTTTCAGGGAATTCTGTGAGTCCTTGTAGTAAATTATTAAAACTCAGGATTCTTTTGGGAATCCCCAGAACTTGTAGTTGAGATTAGAAGTGAAAGTGGCCTTGTGTAGCCTGTCTAACTTCTCAGGTGGCAAAACTCTCAACATCACCATAGCAAAACCACAGGCTTTTATTTTTCTTTCTTCCTTTCTTTTAGCATCTTTATTAACATATAACTCATATGCCATAAAATTTACCCATTTAAAGTGTACAATTCAATGTATATTCAGAATTGTGCAATCATTACCCCAATGTCAATCTGGAACATTTTCATCACCACCTTCCCACCAAAAACCCAATCACATTAGCCATCACTCCCCGAGCCCAACCTAGACCCAGGCAACAACTAATTTGCTTTCTGTGTCTATAAATTTGCCTGAGTATTCCATATAAATGGAATTATACAATACATAGTGTTTTGGGACTGGCTTCTTTCACTTAGCATAATGTTCTCAAGATTCATCTATGTTGTACAATGTATCAGTGCTTCGATTCCTTTATGTTGCTGAATATTCCATTGCAGTTATACTACATTCCATTTGTTCACTTATCAGTCGACAGACACTTGGTTTGTTTCCAGTTCATGGCTATTATAAGTAATGCTGCTATCAACATATGTGTAGATAATTCTGTATAGGCATATGTTTTCATTTCTGTTGGTTATATACCTAGAAGTAGAATTGCTGGGACATACAGTAACTCTGCATTTAACATTTGAGGATATTCCAAAGTTGTTGATTTTCCAAATTTTGCATTCCTAGTAGCAATGTATAAGGTTCCAATTTCTCTGTATTCTCATTAACACTTGTTATTGTCTGACTTTTTTGAGAAAAGTCAGACTAGTGACTATGACGTATCACCTTATTGTGGCTTAGATTTGCGTTCCCCTAAAGGCTAATTATGTGTATCTTTTCATGTGTTTATTGCCCAGTTATTTATTTATTTATTTATTTTGGAGAAATAGCCATTTGAATCCTCTGATCATTTTTAAATTGAGTCATTTGTCTTTTCATTATTTGGTTGAATAAGTCTTTATATATTCTGGATATAAGTCCTTTATCAGATACATAATTTGCAAATGTTTTCTCCCATTCTATGTCTTTTCGCTTTGTTAAATGTATCATTTGCATCACAAATGTTTTTAACTTTGATGTACTCCAATCTAGCTTAACCAAATATGATGGTTTTCTTCTAAGTGTTTTATAGTTTTAGTTCTTACTTCTAGGTATTAATTCATTCTGAGTTAACATTTATTTATGATACATGATAGGGAACCAAATTCATTTTTTGTATGTGCATATCCAGTTGTTCCAGCATCACTTAGTTTGTTTCCCATTTCATTCTGTTCATCTCAGTCAAAAATTAAATGGCTATAAATATATGAATTTTTTCTCTAGCCTCTAAATTTGATTACATTGATCTATATCTCTATGTTGATAGTAAATGTCACATTGTCTTGAATACAGTAACTCTGCAGGGCAGAGACATTCAGTATTTAGCTATTAGATATGATGTTAACTGTGTTTATTTTGTAGATTACCAGGTTGAAGAAATTTTCTTCTACTCCTATTTTGTAAGTGTTTTTATCATGAAAAGGTGCTGGATTTTGTCAAATATTTTTTCTGTGTTTATTGATACGATCATGTTTTTTCTCCTTTATTCAATTAATACGATATTCTAGTGGGTTAATATTTAGATGTTAAACAAACTTTGTATTCCTGAGATAAATCCCACTTGGTTGTAGTGTATAATCCTTTGTATATGTATCTGGATTTGGTCTTTTTTTAAAAAAGAAGATTTTTGTGTCAATATTCATGAGAAAATATATTTGTAATTTTCTTGTGATGTCTGGTTTTGGTATCTGGGTAATACCAGCCCCATAGAATGAATTATGAAATATTGCCTTTTTCATTTATTAAAGAGTTTGTGAAGAACTGGTATTCTTTAAATGTTTGGTAAAATTCACTAGTGAAGTTATCTGAGTCTGGGCTTTTCTCAGTGGGAATTTATTTAAATACTAATTCATTCTCTTTACTTGTTATAAGTCTCAGATTTTATGTATCTTTCTGAGTTGATTTCATTGCTTTGTGTGCTTTGTAGAAATTTTCCCATTTCATCTAAGTTATCTAATTTGTTGGCATATGGTTGGTCATAGTATTCCCTTATAATCCATTCAATTTCTATAGGTTGGTAGTGATATCCCTATTAAATTCCCTGGTTAATTCTTCACTTTTTTCACTTGGTCAGTCTAGCTAAAGTTTTGTCAGTGTTCTTGATCATTTCAATAAACTGTCTTTTGGTTTTGTAGATGTTCTCTGTTTTTTTAATCTTTCTTTCACTTATTTCTGCCATGATCTTTATTATTTCTTTTTATCTGCTTGTGTTGCCTTTACTTTGCTCTTCATTTTCTAGTTTCTTAAGATAGAAGTTTAGGTAATTTGTGTGAGATCATTCTTTCATTTTTCATAAGATGGTTTATAGCTATAAATTTTCCTCTGAGTGCTTAGTTAGCTGCATTCCATGTTTTCATAAATCTTTCATTTAACCACTGATTATTTGGGGGTATATTGTTTAATTTTCACATGTTTAAGAATTTACAAATTTTCCTTTTGTTATTGATTTCTCACTTAATTCCACATTGATCAGAGAACATATCGGAATAATTTTGGACCTTGAGATAATCATGCTAAGCAGAATAACCCAGATAGAAAAAGTTGAAAATCAAATGATATCACTTATATGTGGGATATAAACCTAAAAGCAACAAATGAACAGGACAGATAGATACTCATGGACATGAACTATAGACTAGTGGTTACCAGAGGGTAAGGGGTAAGGGGAGGGGGAAGGTAGATGGGGTAAAAGGGATCAAATATGTGGTGACAGAAATAAACCTAACAATGGGAGGTGAACACACAGTGTAAACATATATGTGTCTTACTGTTAAAGTGTACAGCTGAAACTTATTGGATTTCGTTAATCAATGTCACCACAAAAATAATTAAATAAATAAATTTTAAAAAATAAAATATAAAATTTATTGTTCCTTTTTTTATGGTCTAACTTCTGCTTATCTTATAAATGTTTTGTGTATGCTTGAGAAGAATATTTATTCTGCCGTTGTTTAGTGGAGCATTCTAAAGATGTCTGTTAGGTATAGATGGTTTATATTTTTGTTCAAGTCTTTTATTTTCTTGTTAATCTTCTGCCTAGTTCTTTTATCCATTATTGAAAGTTGAGTATTGAAGTTGCCCAATTTTATTATTGAATTGCCTATTTCTCCCTTCAATGTGTCGGTTTTTGCTTCACATATTTTGGGGCCCTATTTTGGGGTGCATGTAACCTTATAATTACCTTTTTATCATTTATAAACGCCCTTGTTTGACTCTGTAATAACAATAAGTAATAATTTTTGTTGTAAAGCTTATTTTTCTAATATTAATACAGTCACTACGGCTTTATTATGATTACTTTTTGCATCATCATTTTCCATCCCTTTACTTTCACACTATTTGCATATTTGAATCTAAAATATGTCTCCTGTCAACAAGATACGGTTGGAGCTTATTTCTTTTTTAAATCTTATACTCTCTGCCTTTTCATTATATTGTTATTCATGTTTGTTGTTACTATTTACATCTGTCATTTTCCTTTGTGTTTTCTATATGCCTTATTTATTTTTATTTCTCCCTTATTCCATACTGCCTTCTTTACACTATGTAGAGGTTGCCTGGTATAATATTTTAATTCTATAAATAATAATTAATTATATATTTTGAATTTTTTTAGTGGTTTCCCTAGAGCTTACAATGTACATCTTAAATTTTCAAAATATACTTAGATTTATACGAAATTACAGTGAAATATAGATATTTTACTCCTATATAGCTCAATTCTCTGCCTCCATATTTGTGCTATCATGTTTCCTCTATAGGTATTACAAACCCAACAATGCATTGTTAAAATTATTATCTAACTTTATGTCTTTAAAAGAAGCTTAGAGAAGGAAAGCAAGCATGTATTTATAGTGTTTGTTGTTAACTTTATTTACCATTTCTGATTCTCTTCATTTATTCTTATGGATTTGAGTTACTATCTTATGTCATTTCCTTACTTTCATAAAATTTTGTTTCCATCTTTATTCTTTGTACTGTTATTGTCCAATATATTACATCTATATGTTCTAAGCTTAGCAATGCAACTGTAGAGTTTCATGCATCTGTTAAGAAAAAAAAGGAAAAAAAATTCAGTCATATTGTCTTTTATAATTATCTATATAACTATACTTATTAGTGCTTTGTTTACTTATGTGGATTCAAATTACAGTCTAGTGTTGCTTGCTTTCAGTTTGCAGAATGTCCTTAAGTATTATAAAGCTAATCTGATAAATTCATCATTTACTTATCTGGGAAGTTCTTTACTTCATCTTCATATTTGAAAGATGGCTTTGCTGGATATAAAACGCTTGGTCAATAACTTCTTACTTTCAATACTTTGAACGTCATTCTACTACCTTTTCGCTCTATAACTTCTGCTAAAATGTCTCCTATTAATTTGGGGGGGTTCCTTTGTACATGAATCATTTTTCTGTTGGCATTTTCAAGATTTTTCCTTTATCTTTGATATCAAACATTTTGATTGTGATGTATCTGGATATAAATCTGTTTAATTAAGTCCTTTGTGTCAGTAAGGCTTCCACCCTTTGCTGATGAATCTGTGTGCAGCTTGGGAATGTTTGCAAGTCTGCCCATAGTCTGTTCTAATTGTTTCTGAAAATTTAATGACTAGTGCATGCATTTAGACTTCTCAATCCTCAGGCTTAACTCTAATCCTAGGAGGCTCTTCTTGACTGTCTCTTTCCCTAGCTCTATCCATTAAACCTATGGCTCTGCCATTCTGCATGTTTCCACCAGTAGTGTAAAGCTATGAGCATCTTCTTAATTGGTATTTGCTAGGATTCCAGTGGTTTGCAGCAACACCCACAAACATGGAATTCTATATGCTCTGATCAAGTAAGTTAGTCTCCTCAGACATAGCTGTGGAGCTCTCCATCCTATAGGATGTCTCTCTCGTAGGCAGAACCTCTTTGCCACTGCACAGGAACTGGGAACAGGAATTGTGGTCCCCTTATCCTAGAGCAACATCTATGCCCTAAAAGTGGGCACTAGGGGAAGGTGGTAGCCTCTGGTCTTCTCAGATTGCCCCTTGATCTCTTGAGTGGAAATTCTGTAAGCAATCAGCTTTCCAGTGTTCTCAGCCTACTGTGTCTGGAGTAGAGTTTTACCTCTTACATGAAGGAGGTGGGTAAATTAAGGGAGCCTCAGTCCTCTTACTACACTCAATAGGAATATAGCTTCTGCAACATAGGGCTGGGGAAGGAGAGAAGCCCTGGTGATTTGCCCCTCTTAAGTTGAAACCATAGCCCTAGACTAGGTTTTGGGGAAGACCTCTGGATTCTTGGATGCACCCACTCAGAGTAAAGCACCCCAAGTAGAATTCTCACACACACAAAAAAAGAACTTAAAAGGGGATGTGGGAGAAGGACATGGCTCAAATGCCACAATCTCTCACTCTTCTTGCCAAAATGTAGCAGATTTTCTTTAATGAATGTTTCTTCCTTTGCTGTATGCCTTAGGACAATTTCAAATTACTTTAAATAATTTTTTTCTTTTATAAAAAAAAAGTAATTTTTCTCCTATTAAATGATGATTTGGGGAGACGGAGAAGCGCTTACTGCATTCCTCATGCCATCATTTCAGAATCCTCAGAAGTAATTTCTTCCAGAGTTCATTTCTTGTCCAAACACCCAAATATCTGAATCTCTAATATTTGGAAAATATGTTTTTAATTTCAAGCCCTCACTGTGTTCCCTGTTGTTGTTTGTTTTGTCTTGTAAATCTAGACAAATTAAGCACAATGAGAGAATTTATAGGGCTGCATTTAAATTTAAGATTCAGGATATTTTATGAGTTGGGTTAACTTGGAACATTTTCTTGTATTTATTAATAAAATCTTTTTTATGTTTTTGTGAGAAAAGATACATTCTGCTCCTGAAGAACAGTTTTTTCCCCTAGACTATTTGGTAAAGAACATTTGACAAAAATGTGCTGTTGGATGACTGAAAAAAACTGGCTTTAGAACCTTGGAGAAGTTCTCTACTTGAATTCAGAAAGCATCCTCAAATAAAATGGTCTTCACATTTGTGGTTCCTTTAAGACCCTCAATCGTTATTGTTTATTGATTAGATTTTACTAATTTTAATAATATCATGACACTATGATTCTTCTTCATCAGTTTTTACTATAGAACTTCAGTGTGTTTATTGTTTGCATTTATTTCTTCTCAAAAGACTATGATTATAATGTAAATTACATTCTATATTTCATATACTTTAATTTTCTATATTTTTAGAAATGTACTGACACATTTGTAGTTAAAAAATTATTACTGAAATCTAAGGTAGATTATGAGACTATACACGCTTTATTTTTCTGAGTGCAATGGGAATTTTCTTGGTTGGAAAATGGAGAAAAGAGTCTCTGGAGAAAAGTATAATGCAATAAGGCAAAGACAGAGAGGGAGTGTTGCAATGTGAGAAATATGGGAAGAAAATGAGGCCAGAGAAGTAGGGTAGAAGCAGAGCAGTGAAAGGACTTGACTTTAATTTTATATATTCGAATTAATTAATCTTTTATTTTATAGCCAATGCTTATTTCTTTTTAATTTAATCTTTTCTATTTGTTTATTTTCCAATTATTTTTTACATTTAAGTGTCTAATCCAACTAGAGTTGATTATTGAGGTGAAAATAACAACAATTTTCTCTTTTCATAAATAACCCTTGTTCTACTTCCAATTAAAGAACACTCCCTTTTTTCCACACTTACCTCTCATGTCACCTCTGTCATACACCAAACCCTAAAAATATGTGATTCTATTCTTGACTTTGTATTTGGTTTCATTGGTCAATTTATAGATCTTTATACTAATACCACACTATACTAATTACAATAGGTCTATACTAAGTGATAGTATTGGATGTGACAAGTGCCTCTTGCCTATACTTACCAATAGTGCCCAGGCAATTATATTCTATATAGCTCTTAGAATAATCTTTGAAAGTTGCACAAAAAACTCAATGGACCTTAATTAGAATAGTTCTTTATTTTAACCATTATTTTTCATAATAACATTCCTGCCATTTTACTTTCTTGGTATACATTGCTAATATCTTCTCTTTCTTGTTGTTGAATCCTCTCACAGCAGTCTCTGGTCATCTCATTTGCCAGACCAAGGCCTCCCCGTCCACCCTCTAAACACATACACCCATTCAAATCAATTGCTGTCTTCTCAGGTTCCTATAGTTTTCATTCTATACAGGTCTTTCTCTATTGTATTTGTTCTCTTCACTCAGTTCTTAATAAATATGTGGAATTACCATATGTTTATCACTTTTTACTACATTAGGCCCTTCCAAAACTGTACAGTGCTGCTCATTAAAGTCACTGTTCAATAAGTGCCCTCTCAAGACTGCTGCTTTTGAAGATCTGGCCAGGCTTTCTTCCTTAACACCTATTTCCATAATAGGTGTTATATATTTTCATAAATGGCAAAGAAATAATATGACTTTTCTAAATTTCATATTTCTGATATTACAATAACCTACATCTCTCTCTCTCCCTTTCTGTCTCCTCTCTCTAAGACATTTCTCTTTGCTACAAATCCAACTGGAATGTATTTCCTAGATCAAATGCATTAATAAGTCATTTATGAGCTCTACATGTCTAAATTATTATTGTACACTCAAAGTTTATCTCTATAAAATAAGTTTTTAAGAAAGTATCACTAAAATATGTTCCTCACAGCTGTCCCTGATTCCTTCTTGTACCAATTTTATCAATGATATTCTGACTCTATTACAAAAATGGAACAAAAAATGGAAAAATATATTATGGAATTTGGAATATTAAAATATTTTGCTGCCCCATAGTTACTTTTGCTGTTAATTTTGCAAAAAAAAAAAAAAGGAATAAGATAGTATGAATTAAATCACTCAGCCTCCTTTCCAGCCCCATTCTAGAATATCTTACTATACTACAAAGAGCGGGATGCTAAACATTTCATTTTACAGACACCCTTGCAGCTAGGATTCTGGATGCAAATCAGGTTCCATAAATCAAAAGCAATTTCAAGATGTGAAAGCAGAAGACAGGTATAGATCACTATATTAGTTTCTTAGGGCTGCTATAACAGTAGCAAAAATTGAATGATTTAAAATAACAAAAATGTATTGTCTCACAATTCTGGAGGCCTCACAATCCAAAAATCAATGTGTCAACAGGATCATACTCTTTCTGAAGCCTATAGGGGAGAATCATTCCTTGACTCTTCCTAACTTCTGGTGGTGATTGTCAATTCTTAGTGTCCCCTGGTTTGCAGCAGCATAAATCCAATCTCTGCCTCTACCTTTACATGGTGCTTTCCATGTCTTTTCCATTGTCTTCCTTCTATGCATGTGTGTCTCTGTGTCTAAGTAGTCCCTTCTGATAGGGACATCAGTCATGTTGGATTAAGACCTACCCTAACGACCTCAACTTGACTACCTCTGCAAAGACTCTATTTCCAAAGGTCACATTTTGACTTCAAATGTCCTTTGATAGATGTTCGACTTATCTTTTTTTGGAGACACAATTCAACCCATCTTCCTGACTGTTTGGCTGGTTTTAACTAGCAAATAGGTTGTAGAGACATGAGATTTTCCTATATTACATCTCTGTAAATAGTCAATTTACTAGTATTGAGAGGAAGTTGCACCAGTGACTTGCTAATTCTGGGATCATAATTATCAGTGTAGTTTTTGAAATCAAAATTTTCAGATGCAGTTTCAAAGAAAACAGCAACTATGGCAAGTAAGTTATAGAGCATTCTAAAAATCATTGCTCTAGGCACAGCCTAGATCTTGCTCTTACTTACTTAATTTTTATATACACCTAATTCTCTGTATTAGTTTTATGCTTAAAATACTTTGAGGGTTTTCTCTTACCTACATTGAGTCTGACTGATATACACATCAAATTTTGATTCATTTTAGGCATGAATTATATCATTAAGTTGCTTACATGTGGCTCCTTTGAAAGTTGTGTAACATGATGAGTTGATAACCTATATAGATGGTATGGTTTTTACTGAAGCAATAGCATTCAGCAATTGGATTTTTTTAAAAAGCCAAGTTCAATAAAACTACTACTTGTATTATTAAGGTCTGAAACAACAATCTTAAGTGACTACAAGACACATCTTACATAAAAGAATACATTTGGTCATCTTAGTAGCAGTTGGAAATGCATATTTCATTTGACAGGAATTGCAAAATTCTTTTATCACCTCAAAATAACTTGTGGAATGTACAGGCTTCCAAGTGTTACAAGTTAGTCTCACAATTTTTTTGTATGTAAAAGTACAATTTGGCTTATATATAAAAAAAAACTTGATTTAGTGGTTGTATCTTCTCAAAATTAATCATGAAAATTCCTGATCCTGTAGACTTAACCTAAATTTCAAAGTTGTAAAGGCAATTTTATCACAAAACAAGAAATTAGCATGAATTCGATTGCTGTAGTATTTTTAAAGTATAATTTTATTTTAACAATAATATTGTGCTAAAAATATTGTGGCACAATTTTTGTGGGCTGATGTTTCTTTACTTTTTTTTTTCTATAGTCAATATCCTTATTTGCATACACAGGAAAAATGTTATTTATTTAAATAACCCTAAGAGTAATAAAAGTCTTTGCTTGGCTATTTTGTTTTTACCTGTTTTCTCTGATCATAAATCTCTACTCACATATTATTACATATGTCAATGTAAAAAAAATATGAACTTATAGTTTAGACAAATGTAAACACATCTTTTAGACTCTTTGTGAATCTCTCAAGTTCATAAAATGAACCAAGTTCTAACTCCCTTCTTATTTCAGATTATTTTAGTTGCTCTTATTTTTCTGTGTCTTTTGTCAATGAGAAACAGAAATATAAACTTGAATTTCACTGTTGGAATAAATGATCAGGGCCCAGTCTTATTCTTAGTCCACTGAGGTCTAATCAAAAAACAGATATGAATCAACCAATCCCCTGATTAGGAAAGATTAAGTAAAACTACACGAGGATAAAACTCTTTTACCTTCCCTTGAGAAAATGGAAACCTATCCCTCAACCCATTGATTACCACCCACAGCAGAAATGCCTTTGTATTCAATATTTATATTATAGAATATTTATGTTATAGAAAGAAAACACTTAAAATCTAAAATTCTTATAATTATATTTTAACTATGTTTCTGGAAAGAAATTTAACACAGATATAACTCAGATCAAAAGACTTATTTTCTAAATAAAAATAAAATGTATAAATATATTTTATACAAATAAAAAGATGACAGCTAGCAAAGTGAAATATACAACACCTGGCATATATAAAAGATAAAATAGGATACAGGTTGCTTTGAGGAAACCTGAACAACAAACAACTAAAAATAGCAAGGAAATTGAAATATATCATCAGTGTTAGAAAACATACATAAAAGTTATTTCAAAACAAGATGGAAAAATATAATCAGACTAAATATTGTGAAATACAGATTTCAAAGTTCTATAGGAATTACTGAAATTTCTCATTTTACACCAAGAGACATGCACTCATTCTTTAGTCTCTAGATTTCTTTTATCTTAATCTTAAAAAAAGCAAAACATCATAGTAAAGAACGTGTGTTGCATCTTCCCAACTCCAGCTGTAAAATCAATACCAAGTCACTCAATAAATTATAACTATCATGTGGTGAGACTCCTGACCACAAATAGCTTGTAAACTTATAGGGATACCAGACCTATATATACAGATGCAAAATAGAAGTGCACTTAACATATGTTCGCAGAAAACAATAAGAAAGTTCTGAGAAAAGTCTCCTTTGTGGTATACAAACAGGGGAGAGCACAGCAGCCACTGCGATAGGGGTATAAAACGGCACAAAAGATAAATTCCAAGAAATGAGAATATGTTAACGAAAGGTTATTATACTCCATATGAAGCAGTACTTGAAGGTAGACTATGATTAATTAAAGATATATATATTTTAAACCAAAAGGAAAGCACTAAAAAGCTTTCTTAAAGAATTATAAACAATGCCATAGAATTATAAAAACAGCTAAGAGAATATGGAATAAGATAGTAGATTTTAATCTAACCATCACCATAACTGCATTAAATGTAAATGGTTTAGACCAGGAGACACCAAACTTTTTATATAAAGGGAAAATCAGTAAATATTTTAGGCTTAATGGGTCCTGTTGTTTGTATCAGTTATTCAACTATGCCTTCAGCACAAAAGCAGCCATAGACAATATGTAAACCACTGCTTATGTTTGTGTTTCAATAAAACTTCATTTACAAAAGCAATATTCTGCCTACAAGAAATCTCATTTAAAAATAAAGTTCGCAATAGATTAAAAGAAAACAGATTAAGAAAGATAACCCAATGCATGCCAGGAGCTTTATTAATATCAGACGAAGTAAGTTTTAGAATTGGAATATCATCAGAAATGAAAAAAAAAGTATTACATAAGAATAAAGGGGTCAATTCTCTAAGAAAACATAAAACTAAATATGTATACTATTAAAACATAGTTTAAAATAAGCAAAACTTTTCTTTTCATAGAAATGGAAAGAAAAATATATCTAAAATTAGCATCAAAGATTCTAATACACATCTTTAAATAATTTTTAGAAAAAGTGCACAGAAAATAAGTAAAGATATCTGAACAACACTGTCAATCTACTTTACCTGATATTAGTACACTGCTCTAGCCAACTACAAAAGACCGTACCTTTTTTCCAGGTACATGTAAAAATTTCACCACATTCTAAAATATAGAATAAATCTAAAAAATTTAAAAGAATAGACATCATACAAATTATGTTGAATATAATGGAATTATACTAGAAACCATTGCCAGATTCCAACAACTTTGTAGTGAGTTTTGAAGTCAGGAAGTGTGAGTCCTCTAGGTTTTTCCTTTTTTAAGATCCGGGTCTCTTGTGATTCTATATGAATTTTAGGTTGAGTTTTCTAATTTTGCAAAAAACATCAATGAGATTTTGATAGAGAAGTCACTGAATCTGTAGATCACTTTCGGTAGTATTGCCATCTTAACAATATTAAGTCTTCCAAACCATAAACGTGGGATATGTTTCCATTTATTTATTTCTTCTTTAAATTCTTTGAGCAATGTTTTGTATTTTCCATTGTAAAAGCCTTTTACTCCCTTGCTAATTCCTAAGTGTTGTATTCTTTTTGTTGCTATTGTAAATAGAATTGTTTTCTTAATTTCTTTTTTGGATTATTGTTATTGTATGGAAATGCAACTGATTTTTGTGTGTTGACTTTATATCTTGCTACTTTGCTGAATTCATTTATTGGTTCTAACAATATATGTGTGTGCGTGAATGTATGAGATCTTTAGGGTTTTTTACATATAAGATCACATTATGTGAACACAGAGAATTTTACTTCTTCCTTTCCAATTTAGATGCCTTTTATTTATTTTTCTTGCTCATTGTTCTCACTAGAATTTCCAGTATCATGTTGGATAGAAGAGATAAAAGAGAGCATACATATAGGCCCATAGAATAGAATAACCAAGAAATAAACCCTCACATAGGTGATCAAATGATTTTCAACAAGGGTGCCAAGACCTCTCAAGGGGGGAAAGGAGAGGTGTCAACAAATGTCTACATGCAAAAAAGTGAAGTTTCATCCTTACTTCACACCATATGTAAAAATAAACTCAAAATGGACCAAAGACCTAAATGTAGTAAGTAAAACTATAAAACTCTGGGAATAAAACATAGGGCAAAAGCTTCATGACATTGGATTTGGCAATGATTTCTTGGGAACTACACCAAAGGCAGTCGACAAAAGAAAAAAAAAGACAAATTTGACTTTAGGAAAATTAAAAACTTCTGCATATCAAAAGATACAATCAGCAGAGTGCAAAGGCAATATACAGAATAAGAGAAAATATTTTCAAATCATATATCTTATAAGAGGTTAGTATCCAGAATATATAGACAAATTTTAAACTCAACACAAACAAGAGTCAGATTCAAAAATGGGGAAAGAACGTGAAAAGACATTTCTCAACGGCCAATAAGCACATGAAAATATGCTGAGCATCCCTAATCATTAGGTAAATGCAGATCAAAGCTACAATTAGATATTACTTCACACCCATTAGAATGGTTGATACAAAATAAACAAAAACAAAAAACAAAAAACAAAAACCAGAAAACGAGTGCTGGCATGATGTAGAGTAATTGGAATCTTTGTGCAATATAAGAAACATGATATGGCTGCTGTGGAAATCAGTATGACAGTTCCTCAAAAAACTAAAAATAGCACTACCATATGATCTAGAGATTCCACTTCTGTGTATATACCCAAAAGAATTGAAGCAGGATCTCTAAAAGATAACTGTACACCCATGTTTACAGCAGCACTATTCACAGTAGCTAAAATGTTAAAGCCACTCAAGGGTCCGCTGATGAATAAATAAGCAAATGTGACACACACACACACAACACACACACTACACACGGCATTGAGAATATTATTTAGCCATAAAAAGTAAGGAAATTCTGACATATGATATAACATGGATGAATCTTGAAAACAGTTTGTTAAGTGAAATAAGCCAGTCGCAAAAAGGTAAATATTCCATGTATATGAGATACTCAGAATAGTCAAATTCATATAGACAAAAAGTAGAATAGTGGTTGCCAGGGGCTGAGGGGATGGGTGAAAGAGGAGTTATTCAATAGCTAAAGAGTTTCAGTTTTACAAGATGAAAAGAATTCTGGAGACAGATGATGATGACTGCACGACATTATAAATGTATTTAATAGCAGTAAATAGTACCATGTTATATAAAATAGTTAAGATGCTAAATTTTCTGTTATATATAATTTTATCACAATAAAAAAATGATATCAATGACAGAATAATGCCTGGAAAATATTAAAATATTTGTTAATTAAACAATGGATTCCTAAATAATCCATTGATCTAATAGGAAGTTTCAAGGGAAATTAAAAAAATTTTTAATTTAAATGATAAAAATTAAATTTAAAATACATGGAATTCAGCTAAATCATTATTTACAAAGTATAGCATTAAATATTTATACTAGAATATTAAAAATAAAATCAATAATCATAATCATAGCTCCCATCTTGAGAAACTAAAGAGAAAACAGGAATTAAACATAAAGAAAGCAAAAGGAAGAAAATAATAAAAACTAAGAGCACAAATGAACAAAACTGGAAAAAGAAAAATAATACAGAAAATCAATGAAATTAAAAGCTGGTTCTTTTAAAATAAATTAAGTTGATACGTGGTGATATAAAGAAATCTATGGGCGGTGAACACACAATGTGATATACATATGACTTACTGTTGAATGTACACTTGAAACTTATTGGATTTTGTTAAGCAATGTCACCATAATAAATTTTTTTCAAAAAGAAAGAAATTGACAGACTTCTAGCCAGAAGGATCATAAAAAAGAGAGAGGGGGAAAAATCACAAAGTGCCATATCGGGAATGAAAGTAAGGACATCACTGAAGATTATATTAAAAGTATAGTAAGGAAATATTACAATGAATCTATGCCTCTAAGTTTCACAAAGTAGATTAAATGGACTAACATCTTGCAAGATATATACTACCAAAGCTCACTTAAAATGATAACCTGAATAGTACTAAAAGAAATTTATTTCATAATTTGATCACTTCAAGCAAAGTAATTTCCATATCCAGATGGTATTACTGGCAAATGCTACCTAACATTTAAGAAAAAAAAAAAAAATGCCAATTCTACACAAACACTAAGATTTGAAAATCAATTGAATCCGCTCTATTAACACTAAAGTAGAAAAACCCCATGACGATTTCAATAGAGGAGGAAAAAAGCATGTGACAAAATTCAACTTCCACTCATGATAAAAAAAATACCTCAGTGAATGGTGAACGATAAAAGGACATCTACATAAAACCTACAACTGATATCATATGTAATGGTGAAAGACAATGGTTTTTCTATAAGATTGGTAACAATGTGAGGATGTCCTTCTTCTCTCTGTAGTCCTATTCAAAACAGTAACAAAAATGCTAGCCAAAATAACATGGCAAGGAAAATAAAAAGCATATAAACTAGAAAGGAAGAAATTAAACTGTACTTATTCACAGATGATTTATTTGTTTTCATTTTAAAAAAGCCCAAAGAACCTACAAATAAACTCCTAGAAATAATACACAAATTTAGCAAAGGCATAAGATATAAGGTTAATACACAAAAAATTCATTGTAATTATATACACTAGCAATGAACATATGGAGTTTTGAATTGTAAAATGCCACTTAAAATATCACCAAAAGTGAAATATTTAAGTTTTAATCTATCAAACCTATGTTCAGACACTGTATTATAAAAACTACAAAACACAAGAGGAAAAAAAAAAAAAGAAAACTTAAGTAAATGGAGAGATATGTTGTGTTCCCGGATTGAAAAACTCAATATTGTCAAGATGTCAATGCCTTCCAATTTAATAAAATCAATATCAATTGAGAAGATTAAAATTAGCTGATTCTAAAATACAGAGAAAAATGCAAAAGAAATAGAATAGTCAAAATATTTTAGACAGAGAACAACAAAGTTTGACATCTGATAGCAAGACTTACCATAAAACTATAGTAATCAAAAAGATGTGGTTTGGCAAAAGAATGAGCATAAGAATCAATACAACTGAATACGGAGCCCAGAAATAGACTCACATAAATGCAGTCAACTGAATTTTGACACAGGTGCAAAAGCAATTCATTGATGAAAGATTAATCTTTTCAACAAATAGTACTGGAACAATTGCACATCCATAGGCACAAAAATAAACCTCAAACATACCTCAAATGTTTCATATAAAAATAACTCAAAATTTATTATAGACTTAAATGTAAAAGAGTAAAACTATAAAATTGTTAGAAGAACACATAAGAGAAAATCTCTGTAAACTCAAATTTGGTAAAGGATTTTTAGATATGACACCAAAAACACAATCCATAAAAGAAAAACCAATTGTATTTCATCAAAATTATAATTGTTTGCTCCACAAAAAACAGTTAAGAAAATGAAAAGGCAAGCCATACACTGATAGAAAATATTTGAAAACTACAGGTCTGATAAAGGACTATATTAATAATATACAAAGAACTAGCAAAACTCAATAAAAAACAAATGTCCTAATAAAAATGGACAAAAGTTCTGAAAAAACATTTAACCATAGCACATATACAGGTGGTAAATAAGCATATGAAAAGATGCTCAACATCATTAGCCATTAGAGAAATGCAAATTAAAACCACAATGAGATATGATTACATACCTATTACAACGACCATCTTAAAAACAAAACGAGTGCCACTCAGGATGCAGAAAAAAAATGAAACTATCATTCACTGCTGGTACAAACACAAAAGGCACAGCCACTTTAAAAAATGTTTATCTATATATATATTAAACACACTTGCCATACAACCCAGCAATCCTATTCCTAGGCATTTAACCAAATGAAGTAAAAACTTTTTTTTATATAAAAACCTGTACATGAACATTTATAGCAACATTATTCATAATCACAAAAAACTTGGAAACAACCGTGATGTCCTTCAACAAGTGAATATGTCTACATAGTGTATGATCCTATTTATGTAAAATTTAGGAAAAGGCAAAACTATTGAGACTTAGACAAGTGTTGTTAGGGGTTGTAAGGAGAAGGAGTTGACTGAGAAGGGACAGCAAAAGGAAACTTTTGGGGTGTCAAAGCTGTTCTCTTTGGTATTCTCTGAATTTTTCAGAAACCATAGATCTATATACCCATAGAGTGAATTTTACTGCATACAAATTTTAAAATATCTACCAGGCTGTGAGAAGAACTACAGATGGAATGCAGACTGTGACAAATGTGACTAACTGTAATTCAAATGAATGATATAACCAAACAGAAGTGGTTGGGGAGAAATGAGTTGACCTAAGTGACTGAAATTCATTGTTTTGACTGAATATTATAATAATTAAAAAAAAAAAGTACACAAACGCTGTGGTAACTTGCTTTTCACAGTGGCATGAGTTAGTAATTCTGGAACTACTTTCTTTGTTTATTAGGTTAAACAATAGGTAAATATATTATAGATATGGACGGCCAGGTTTTTTGCTGTTGAAGGAAGAAGTTTCAAATAAGTAGAGGTGAATTGCTGGAACAAACCCTGGGTTACTAGATTGCATTTCAGTGTGAACTCATAGAGTTTGGGGAGGAGTTTATTTTTTATCTATTCAGATAGATCAACACATAAATATTTATGTGGTATCTACCCATGGCTTGGTAGACATACAGATATTTCTTAGCTGTATCTGCTAAAAACAATGATATCTCAATGGCAGTATGCATACCTACCACCTAGATCTTGGTTTGTAAATAACTATTTTCAAATAAGAGGAATCAGGCTCCTTAGAGAAGTGGTTGATTCCAGAGCTGGGGCAATGAAAATCCAAGTTAAGCCCGGCACATCTAGTGGTCTAAAAAGTAAGGAAGTGCTCAAAAAGAAGGGAGAGGGTGAGGATATATAGAAAGGGCACAGGAGCCAACCTGTAAGAGGATTTGAGGGCCAAAAAAGGAAAAAATTGAGCAAAATAATAATAATAATAATAATAATAATAATAATAACAACAACAACAACAACAACAACAACAACAACAATAGTATTGGACTACAATCCAAGAATAAATATCCACAAGTCTTTATTGATCTAAATAAATGATTAATGCAATAAATTAAAGTGGGAGCAGGAATAGTCTTCCTTATAGAAGCATTCCAATTAATAAATATAGAAGGAATTAGGGAAATAAAACATTACCATTAGAACAATAAGATCTACTGATGAAAGCTTAAAGAGAAGATGTTTGCCTAATCTCAAAGATTTGTCTTCAAATACTTACTAATTAAGAAGGAAAAATTAGTAACTGCACAACAGAGAAACCCTGAAGATACCAACTTAACTAAGTGATGGAGGTGAACATAACCAGTAATAAATCCTATCGACATTATGGAACTCTTACTGACTGCACAAAGAAAGCTCTGTAGAATGCTTCCTAAAAATTCATAACCTGACCTAATTAGGAAAAATTGAGAGAAACATTCTACAAAATACTTGAGTACTACTCTAAAACTCAAGTTCATGAAAGTCAAGGGAAGACTGAGGAACTGTTGGATCCTAGAGGAAACTAAAGAGATATGACCACTAAATGCAACAGGATCCTAGACTGAATCCTGAGGGGAGGAAAAAAAAGACATTAATTGAAAAACTAGGGAAAATTAAATAAAGTATAAAATTTAGAAAATAGTATTGATTATTGTAGTACGGTCAACATTAGGGGAAGCTGTGTGAAGAGTAAATAGGAACTCTACTTTTTTTGCAATTCATTCATAAACCTAAATTATTTCAAAATAAACATTCTTTTATTTAGATGAAATAATATTTACTTCTTTAGAGAAAGGAAGAGATTCTTACCTACTCATCTTTACATTCTCAGAGGAGTCAATATCATTTTTTACCATATAAAGTGTTCCTTCAATAGATAATTGTAGAATAATTTAATGTAATATCTGAAACTCAAACTTGAAAAAAATAAAAAGGTAATGAACATTTCTACCACAGAATCCCTCACACCAAAAAAGTCTGAGATTTTCTTGATCATAAATTTGTGCAAGGGAAGATCACATTATCATTTCAGAGAGAACAGTTCTCTCCCAGCAAATTCTGGTGGGAGTTATTAATTCTGTTGCTAGGGGAATTGCTAGCCAAATTTTAGAACAGAAGGGCCCAGTGGGGGTAGTTTGCTAATGGCTCCCAATAGCCACAGCAGGAGTTATTTTCTTTATCCTTTGTCTCTGGGGAGAGAAGTACTGGGGAGTGGAGAAAAAGAAAAGTGGCATTAACATAGGACCCAAACTGAGAGGATCTGTCCCAACCTCCGTCCAAACAAAGTGAGGTAGGTGTACCTTCTTAGATACAGAATGGGAGGCTGGGGCCTATCTACAAGAAGAAGCTTCCAAGAAATGTCAAGGTGGTACCTGAAGGGGTTTAAGTGAGTCCTGCCTGCTCTGTTTGGTTTTGTGCCCTGAGAATTGGTGGAGGGAGGGTGGGCCGACAGAGAAGGGCCCTTGGGCGGGCCGACAGAAAAGGGCGCATGCTGCTATGAGACAGTCTTACTTGGCAGAAACCCAGCATGCTTTCTCTGGAGATTAAAAAGAAGATCCAGAAAAGAGACCACAGTTCTGCTCAGCAAGAATCACTCTCCTCTCTTTCCCTCTGAGATCTCGCTCACCCCTAAACCATTTCACTGGAAGCAGAATCCAGGGCTCAGTCCTTTGTGGGGACAAAAGGAACAGTAGACTTCTATTCTCCCCTTGTCTTCTGCATCAGGGACCATATCACTAATAGTCATTTTTAAACCCCTTTTGTCTGGAACATCATAAATGTACAAAAAGTACATAAAGCATAAAAGTGTAATGTAGTGAACTGCAAAATAAACACTTTTTTTTAACTTTTGCCCATCAAGAAACTAAATAGTAACAAGACTCCAGAAGCCCTCTGCATGAACCTTTTCAAACAAAATCCCTTCCATCCTTCCTAGTAGTACCAATATGCTGAATTCTATGGAATTCAATTTCTGAGTATCTTTAAATAGTTTTACTGCCTAATTGTATACATCTAAACATTATGACTTATTTTTACTTGTTTCTTGAAGTTTATGTAAACATAATTATAAAATATAATAATGAAACATATAAATATAATAAAATATAAGATAATAAAATAAAACATAATAAAAATAAATATAATAATAAATATAAAAATTTTAAAAATAAAGTAATAAAATATTTTACTATGTCTGGCTTCTTTAATTCAATAGTATGTCTTATGATTCACTCTGGTTGTATGTATCTATAATTCATCATGTTCATTGAAGTATGGTGTTTCGTTATATGTCTATATTATAGTTTGCTCATTCTATTCTTAATGGGCATTTAGACATTCTTTTGGTTAATTTTGTGAAGAGATGTACATAAGTCTGTATATTCACCACCAACTATCCAAGAATTTTGTTATATACTTCTGAATCAAGGCCTTGAGGCTTAAATATCAGAGCTCTGTATGAATGAGGTGTGTGTGTGTGTGTGTGTGTGTGTGTGTGTGTGTGTATGTCTGTGTGTCTGTGTGTCTGTGCACTATGCTAAAGAGCTTCTGTTGTGAGATACATGTGTGAGCTACATATGTGAGATAGGGTACCACGTGTTTGAAAGAGCACATACTCCAAGGAGTCCTGTCAGGGTTATGCCCTGCGTTACACTCCTAAAACAGGTATTCCTGGCCTACACACATAGATAAAGACTGAAACACAGGTTACATCTATTTTTAAAGATACAAACTCCAGAGAGGCATGAATTGTACTTCAGAACCATTGCTAACTTTTAACACATTTTATATTAAACATTGTTATTTTAAGCTTCACTTCTGTTTCCAAAATCTGTTTTAGCAAATTTCTCTCATGAGTTACCTTTTAATGCAAGGGTTGATATAGGAATGTCTAATGGCAAGTTGGACGTATACAGACTTTCTGGAGCTTTTGATACGATTTCTCTTCTAAGACCTTATTAAAGAAACTTAGAGTCTTAGGCAGTGTCTCTTGTGAAAAAATGCAAAAGACAGGGAGTTAGGCTTTGTAAAGAGTCAGACTAGAAGGATTAATGCTGTCATTAGGTCATTAGAAGGTAATAGAAAGGAATGGCTTATTTGTCTCTTCGCCTAGACCTAAGGACTACAATTATCAGCAAGTTCTTCCATTCAAATCACTCCCAACAACTACCAATGTTTATGCTTTGGACCCTCATATTAGTTATAGGACTTTCTGTTGCAAGTGTGAAACTTACCTCAAAATATTTGAGGCAAACAATGAAATTTAATCGTATATATTACAAGGAAATTTAGGGGTGTCACCAACTGATCCAGAAGTGGCCTCAGACTGATTTTGAACCTCAAATGGGGTTCTGATTTCACTTTTATTTCCATCTCCATATCTGTATCTCCTCCCTCGTTTCTGTCTTTCTGCTTCTCTATCAGATTCTCTCCTGTTGCACACAGATTTTTCTCCACATGACAGAAAGGTAATTGAAAGACAACATAAACTATACTCCCATGTCCAACAGAGAAGTCCCAAGGAAGCTTCTGACTGGCCCAGCGTGGGTCATATTTCCCACCCCAGAAGTCAGAGTACAAGACACAAAAATATTAGCCCCTCCACACAAAAGAGGGAAGGAGTCACCAAAAACAAACAAACAAAAAACAAAAGAATATGCAGTGACAAAAGAGAGATGTGGCTTTTGCCCTCAGCTTCTAGGAGGTAATCTCTAAAGTCTTGGAATGTCATGTCTGATAAGAGTGTCTGTGTTTGCCTGGGAATCCTGGGCCAGCAAGACAATAACAATGTATTTTAGGGTGGGCATCTGAGCCACATCAACAATGTGAAGTGCATACTTTGGTCATGCTGCTTGGTCTCCTGAGGGGCTGCAAACAGGTTAGCTACGTGGACAGTCAACCATTCCTACATGACAGGGCTCTAATAAAGACACTAGACACCAAAGCTCAAATTAGCTCCTGGTTGACAATACTTCATGCATATTGTCACACCTTGATGACACCGTAAAGTTTAACTGCTCTGACTGTACAGAGAGAGGGTGACTGGAAGCTCTGTGTTTGGTAATTATCTTGGACTCTGCAATTGAGTGATTTATGCAACTCTTCCCTTGGGTTATTTTGATCTATACCTGTTCTCAGTAATAAAGATAAATATAACAGCCTCCAGTGAGTTCTGTGAGTCTTTCTAGTGAATTATTGAAATAGAGTGTGGTTTGGGGAACCCCCCAAACTCGCAACTGGTGACAGAAGTAAGGATGGCCTCGTGGACTTTGTTCACTCTAACTTCACAGCTAGAAAAACTCTCTTAGTAAGAGATATGGCAAAAATTTTCTGGGTAGCCAAACATTATAATTAACATATACCAACAAAGTTTTATAGATTTCCCTCTAAGTTCTTGACCTCAGAAATACTTTTTTAAATTAAACTTATTGGGGTGACATCAGTTAGTAAAATTATGTTTCAAGTGTACAATTCTATAATACATCATCTGTACATTACTTGTGTGTTCACCGCCCAAAGTCAAATTTCCTTCCATCACCATATATTTGACCCCCTTTACCCTTATCTACCTCCCTCCCCTCATTCCTCTGGTAATCATTCTTAATTCATACCATTCATGGGAGACGGGAGTACTCATATTTCTAGACACACAAGTCCTGCAAAGTGTTCAGGAGAGAGCTGCACCCTTCTGAGCAGGGACTTTAGTCTTAGATAGAATTGGGGATAGATAAAATACTAAAGTGGCTAGTTGCTAGTTAAAATACCTTGGGATAAAGGCAGATAAGATACTTATCAGGTACTTATTAATGAAGATTGAGGAAGGAAGAGGAATTGAAGACACATTCATATTTTCTAATTTATTGTTTACTTCTGACTTTACTTCATGCAACTATGTCATTGTTCAAGAAAAATTCAAAAACCATCATTCTACTGAAATATTGTAATAAAAGCATGTAAATGCTTCTATTGTGGGAACTCATATAGGAAAGTGGAATATGGAAACTAATAAATCTCCTCTTTAATAAATCAGATGATAAAGAATTAGCACGTAAAAAGAAACAACCTTTATCACTATTAGGTATAAGACACTGAATGCAAGTCACAAGTAGGAGAAAGGACCCTTGTATTCAGAACAGCATGAGACAAAACTGCTTCACAGACACAGGAAAGGATGATCATAGTTTAGAACAATAGAATAAAAAAAGTCTACAGAACCAATGACTATTCTCTTCAATTTTCTTATTAAGGGTTATCATTTAGTGAAGAACCACTAAAATTTAATAACAGCTCTCTGACATAAAGTATTCGCATTTGCTTGAATTATCTATGCAGTAAAATATATGCAGTTCTCTTCACAGAGTAGTCCTTTTGTACTGTTGTTGTAGTTAAATGATTATCCCAGCTTGCTATACAAATACATTGTGTTTATCCAGCTTCAAGATGCAAAGAGATTTTACATTTCAACATAATTGTAATCTGCTTCCTGATTTAAAAAAAAATTTTTTTCTAAAAATTTGTAATCAATCCAATGCTTTCCATTATAATCAATGGCAAGGAAATACTTACAGTAAATTATTGGAGCCCAGTTAATTGCTATAGACAAGGGTCAGGTTTCCAAAAAGCAGGAAACCACACAAGTGTACACCTGATACAAAGCTGTCTTAAAGCATGATAATATCTGAGAGTACCATACATTACAGAAAAATATCCAAAGTGGACAATATAATTTTTAAAAATCTTTGTTGCTAGTACTTGAAGCATAAAATTAAAACTTCATAAGTTCAACAATTACGACCTTTCTTGTTCCATTCCATGTGCTCTCCTTGGTGGTCTCACTGACTCCCATAGCTTTGCCTCCCACTTGGTAGTACTGATTGCTAATTCATGACTCTCAAGCCCAGAAATCTCTCCTGAGATTCAGAGCCATACATCCAGTTCTCAACCAGATATTTTATTTATTCACTTCCACTCTGCGATGCTCAACCAATTAATCAAAAACTTTTAAGTCTCTATCTTTTATTGCCTCTGTCTTAGTTATGGTCCTACTATGGTTTGAATGTTTGTGTCTCCCCAAAGTTTATTATGTTGAACCCTAATGCCCAATGTGTTGGTATTTAGAGGTAAGATCTTTGGGAGGTGATTAGGTCACAATGATGGCACCCTCATGAATGGAATTAGTGCCCTTATAAAAGAAACTCCAGAGAGCTCCCTCATTCCTTCTACATGCAAGGACACTGCAGAAAGATGTAGCCTGTAAACCAGGAAGTGGGCCTCCACCAGATACTGACTAGTCTAATGCTTTGCTCTTGGACCTCTTAGTTCCCAGAACTGTGAAAAATGTATGTCTGTTGTTTATATGCCATGCCATTTATAGTGTTTTTGTTATAACAGCCCACACAGACTAATACAGGACCTCATCATCCCTCTTATGAACAATGGAAGTCATGTCCTGACTGTTCTCCCTGATCCTTTATTTATTCTCAATCCATGGATTTTACTGCCTCAGAAATTGTCACTACCATACTGTGCATGTGTCAGACCTACCTATATATTAACTCATTAAATCTGTGCAAATATACCTGTATGTTATTATTCCCAATTTCCAGATGAATAAACTAGAAAGTTTATGTGGCCTGCATAAAGATGAAAAATTATGTGACCTACGTCACTAATAAGTGAAAAATTCAGGACTAGAAACAAAATCTTTTTCAGTCCAAACCAGAATTTATTTTATTATGTAGCACAGCCTTCTAGCTGCCACTGTCAAACAAACTGACACAGAAAGAGGACGGCGAGGATGGGACAGATTTTCCCTGTGGTAGCAGGGCAAGGATTTTAAAAAGGGAAATTTGGGAAGTGGTACATGTACATGTAAGAACACAGATACTTGAGAGTATAATTAGTGAGTTTTATGAAATAAGGTGGCAAGAAAGATACACTGGTGGCATATTTCATTTGTACAAGTCATATTATATGGGAGAACAGATTGGCAGTAGGCATATCTAACTCTACCAACGATATACTTTTTAAATCAGGTGCAGGTATAGTTGGCCATGCCTTTAATACATAAAGGAGATGAAGATATGCTCATGGATAGTTTAAATATAAAATATTTAATATTTAATATTCTTCCATTTTTGAGAGAGCCAGCAGGTAGCCTGTCAGAGTACATCAAGAGTGTGACTGCTGTGAGTCAGACAAGAGACTAGCAGGGGTAAGTGTGATATGAGAGAATATAACTCTCAGATAAAGAGCAGCAGCCTTTCCAGAGATTTTTAAAAAGTATAGCATTGCAGATAAGTAAAACCATCTAAATAGAGAGTCTGATGATCATAAAAGATTTGACATATTTCCAACAAACATTATATCAGAGAATTAAACATAGCAAATAATAAATAAACATATGATATAATTGTTAGGTCATTTGTGACTTTGTCTTTGATTCAGGGTATATGACTAAATTATTTACTAGTGTTGTTAATCTATTATCAAAATATTAATAATCTATTATCAGAACATTAGTAACAAAACTACTTAGAAACAAATACTAATCAGAATCCTGATAGAGAGAAAAGTGCAGCCAGTTAACAAATTTGAAGACGTGATTATACATCAACTTGCCTAATGGCAGGGTCATGCAGTGATGAATAACTCTTAGGTGTTGCTTCCAACATCCTTGAATTCTTGCCACTCAGAGGAATTATTTCTTTAGAACCCATTATTCTCTATAATAAGAGAACTGAAAAAAATTTTTAAACAGACAATCTAGTTTATTTTTAATGTTTGGTCTAGAAATCCATTACATGATTTTCATTATAATAAGTTTATACTTCTAATTAATTTTTAGACCCATATTACTTGATTTTAAATAAAAGAGGTAAAAATGATGCACAGAATGTTATCTGTTTTCTATTTCTCTAACTTAGAAAAGTTCAGCTGAATATATTCTGTCAGAAAATGCAGTCATTTTCATGTTTTAATATCCTCTGCATCTCATCACCAGAGCTGAGAAACTACAATTTCCTCATTACCCATGGCTTTGTTCGTCCTCTCAGCCAAAGGGCCCTCATTGTACTCCTGCCCCCAGAAGGCCTGAGCCCACATTCCTCCCCATACTGGTCTGGTTAGGCAGCTTCTCCCTGCTCCTAAGTACTTCATCACTTGCTGTGTTCTCCATCTTTGCATTCTGAGTCCCTCCGCAGAAATCACACAGATCAGATATTTCCACAGACTGGTACTTCTAGAGAAATCAGGTTTCTAGAGAAACCTAATTTCTAAACTGAGTGGTTTGAATGTGCTTACCCTGGTACTATGTAAGTGAATGTGAATATGAATTATGTCTCCTGGGGAAGATGAACAGACACATCAGTCTTTGGCAGGAAGGGAAGAAGCTTTGCCATCTTGGACATACTATTTTTGATAAGAAAAGCCTCAGAAGACATTATTGGGGCTCTGAGTCAAAAAATAGGTGGGAAGAGTGCTGATGGTTACAACTGATTATGCTACATGGCAGTTACTTTCTGGAGTATAATTGGAGGAATTAGACCACGTCTTACTTCTGCTAACTATTAATACATCTCTATAGATACACACCTATACATCTCTGTATGTGCTCCCACTCACACTCTAATGGCTCTTTTTATGTGAACTTGCTCTGGGTAAACACAGGAAAATCCAGCTGTGAAATGTAAGTGAGAACTGCGATGGCAGCCTGATGGTCAGACTGATATCCACCGGTGGACAAAATGATCAGAAGATTGTTCCTAAAGAGAGAAGACAGGAGAGAGTGGCCAGAGGGCCAGAGTGTGTCAGGACTGACTCAAGTGAAGGAGCAGCGAAATCACAGGGATCTGGAACCCAGACAACAGTCAATAGCTTTGCACCTGATCCCACCCACATGAAGCCTGTTTTGGGAGATGGAAATGAATCAATTCTTCTGCATTCACTATACCATGTTGTTTGTGGACTGCCTCACAATATTTTTGGATAATTCAGAAGAGAGAGAAATATATAAAGAAAGGAGGAATGAAAGAAGGAAAGAAGAAAGGAAGGGTAGAAGAAATGAATGTAGGAAAAAAATAATGAGCAACATATAGGTGAAAGAAAGACAAAGAAAACGAAGGAAGAAAGTGGGAAGGAAAATGCGTATTAAAGGTTTTTTATCATATTTACATAAATATACTACATTTTACATATATTTAACTCTAGAGGTAGGTACTATTAATATTACCACTTTATATACGGAGACATTGAGACTTAGGAAGTTGAGAAAACTGTAAGTTCACACGCCTGGTAAGTAGTGGAGCAGAGGTTCAATCCACAAAAATTAATTCTGATAGAAACAAACTATAATATTATAAAATGAAAATTATGTTCTCTAATAGAGGTTCTAAATGCACAGAGGAGGAAGTAGGGTTAATAGCATAATCTCAGTCTACTCCTTGGGACTCTCCCAGGTAGTTTTGGTTTATGGAGCATTTGGTTGTCTTTGTTCAAATTTATTTGCTAATCAATTTTGTTACTTAACTCTCGCTACATGTTAATTTCTAATAGGGACTGAAAATATTTAACAAGATATCTTCTATTGTGTATAAGGTGATATATTTGGTTTTAGATAGATTTTCTATAATATACTGCTGCATTTGTTGGATACTTCCTGATAAACACACCTACTAACTGATTTGCACTTGTCACACTCAATAGTTACCCATCCTATATCTTTATGTCTAAATTATGCAACTGAAATAGATGACATCATAAGCAGAGTTTTGTTTGTATTTTTATTTAATTAATTTAAATAAATATTAAATGTACATACATGGAAACAAAATACAAAAGGGACAAAAATGTTTACCATGAGACAGATGAGTGTCTCTTCTACTACTGTCACAACCATTCAGTCAGCTTTTTTAGAGGCAACTGACGTTTCCAATTTTTAGCATACTTTGCTGAAGATATTCAATGCCTAGGCCAGCATGTAGAAATATAAATATAGAAACACACAGTGATGACTTCCTATTCTAAATCTTTTTTCACCTACCTATAGGAAATAGGATAGATAAATAGGTAGTTAATAGATGATAGATGATAGATAAAAAGAAAATGACTTCACGTTACTATAGAGAGAGATGTCTCATCCATTTTGGTGCCAACATAGTATTTCATTTAATGGACAAAATATTACGATTAATTTCTTAATCACTCGTTGTTAATAGATATTTAGGTCATTCCTCTCCTGTGCTATTACAGACCATGTTGTAATGCATATCACTGTATCAGTGTCATTTGGGATATATGTTTAAGAGCCAAGACAGTTATTTCCTGTATCATTTTTATTTTACATCCTTTAACCAATTTCCATTGGGTTATCAGTTGGGGCTGCCAAGAGTTATGTAAGATTCACTTCTATACGACTGGTTCCCCTGAAATGACACAGTGCATAATCTTTGCAGCCTTCATGGAACCTCATTGTTGGTCATTCTCTATTCATTTGCAAGTATTCTTTATAAATTATAAAAATTCAAATTTTGTACTTGGAATATATGAGAAACATCTCGGGTGATCAATTGTCTTTTGACTTCATTTATTTTTGTTGTTGTTGAGTTTGCTTCTTAAATTTTTAGGAAATCTAGTTTATCACCCTTTGATTTTAGTGGCTCCAGTATTTCATCCCATATTTAAGAAAGCTACTCTACTCCAATAGCACAAATATAAATCTTATATATTTTCTTCTGTAACTTTTACAATTTCATTTTTTATATTTTAGTATTTTATCTAATTGGAAGATATAAGATGACGTTTTTCTACAAGGTTACTCAGTTGTCCCGAAACCATTTACAAAAAACATGTTTTCTCCACTTTTAGATGCAATTCATCTCTAGAATACAATAAATTTCCATACGTTGTATCTATTTCTGGAACTTCTTTTTCTATTCCATTGATCTGTCTACTCATAAATGAATACTGTTCTATCTTAATTATAGTAGTTTAAAAATTGCTCCCCTGTGGCTTTTTTTTTTAAGCTTTTCTTGGATATATTTTTTTCTTAATTTTTCTGAGTTTTAGGATAACTTTGGTAAGGTCTTAAAATAAGACTTGTTGATACTTCAGGGGGATAATATTTTATTTATATATTAATTTAGCAGGGAAATGACATCTTTATGAGACAGTATTCCTATGCAGAAAGAAGGTATGCCTTCTCATACATCTGAATTATTTTTTGCAACTGTCAGTAATGTTTATATATTTTTTCTTCACGAACATTTTGTGTTAAATTTATTCCTATAATTTTGTTATTTTTGTTGTCGCTATTATAAATGGGATCTTTTTAACCATCATTATTTTTCTTACTGGTTTTGTTTATCTCTAGGAAGGCAACAGATTTTAGTATATTAATTTTGTCTTATGACACCTTATTGAATTTTTATTTATAGTTTTTTGGTTAATTATCTTGAATTTTCAAGTAGATAATTATAACATATGCAGATAATTACATTCTTAAGATTTTTATTTGTATATATTCTGCTTCTTTTTCTTGTCTACTTGCATTCCTATCTATTACCAGAGAAGGAAAAAAAAACTAATAATCTGAGAGTTAACAGGTATCCTTGCTTGATTCTTAATGTAAGCAGAAATTTTTCTAGTATTTCATCAATAATCATGATGCTGGTTCTTGGTGTGAGATAAAAATATTTCCATTTTAAAAACTGATTTTAGTCAATAGATTTTTCTTAAATGTCTTTACGTCATTTAAGATGACATGAATTTTAGAGTATATTAACATGATAGTTAATAAATAGATTTCTCAATATTGACCCATCCTAATATATCTGGAATAAAGTTCCATTTGATCAAGGAGTATTATTATTTTGATATCTGCAGAATATCTCCTTACTTAATATTTCCTAGTAGAATGTCACTTGATTTTTAATACTCAAACCTTATAAAACATATATTTCTCAGTGTAAAGTTTTTCATCTGATGTTTTTATAGGAAACTATATTTACAGCTCCAAAATTCAGTGCATCATATCCAACAAAATAATATGTAGAAAATCCTCAAGTTACATTTCACATAAAATTGGCACAACATGTCGAATGTCAACAAAGACGATATGCATGACAGCAATGGAAGAAACATTTCTTTTAAAAATAGCCTAATGTCAATTCTCACTCTCCTCCTTTTTTCTTCTTCCTATTTTGGCTTTCACTTCTCTTCCCTACCTAAACAACTCATTCCAAAAAGTATTAGGTGGGAAACAAGCCATGTAGGCATCTGCACAATGGCAAAAAGAGAGAAAAGCAGTGGCCAAGACTGAGGTGTCATAGCCAGAGGAGAGTAAAGGAGACATCCTCATTAAAAGGAAAATGGGTGACCAGCCTTTGTGTGTCGAACAGAGTGTACATGAAGGTTTGGCAAGTGGATGAGCATGGAGAGTTCGAACACAGGAAGAATAAGAAAGGCTTCCTCACAGCAAGATGGTCCCATGCAGAGTAGGGAGAAATAGAGAAGACAGCCATATTATGTAGGAGAGGCAGCAGCACCAATGAGATACTGGTTATATATGTATGAAAATGATAAAATAAATAAATATATTAAGGATAAGTAGAGTCTGGTTTCTCACTGTCAGAGAAGAGTTACAAATATTCATAGAGAGAAAAATAAAGTGAATCCTGTGGTACTGGATTGGATTTGGAGGGACTAGTGAAAGTTTAGGGTGTTCGATATAGATTGATAGACAGGTATGAAACCAAATACAGATGTAAATATGCATGTGTGTATACATATATTACCTAGCTCTGTTCACTGAGATAGCGTAGGGGCAGTGACCCCTCAAAAGTAATGAGCACACCTAGCCTTCATATCTTGGTTTCTAAATACCATTTTCTACTAAAAAGAAACCAAGGATCCTTGGAGAAGTGGCTGACTATAAGGTTGGAGTAGGGATACTACAAAATAAACCAGGAGTATCTTGTTGTGATAGGAAGCAAGAAAGTACTTAAATTATGATGAGAACATGTCAAAGCCAGTTTGGAAGAGTTCTCAATGGTTAAACGTATATATTTAGCATCAAAATAAATAATGATATTAAATTATAATCTATTACACAAAATAGGAATCCATGAATCCATACTGATAAAAAGAATATGCTGAAAGTTTAATGAGGATCAAGATATTTATATAGTTCCAAAGTAGAACTTTTCCCTCAAATATTTATTAATTACAAAGGGAAAAAAATAATTTATAATAGAAAAGTCTTGCATAAACCAACCTTATCAAGTAATCAAAGATAACATCATTAGTTATGTGACAAATTGAAATCATGGGTCACCTAATAGGATAAATTTCACTTCTGTAATATTTTTGCCCAAAATATGCAGATTAAATTCAAAATATGAATCTAATCATGAATTAGCATCTAAAGAACATAAATTTAGGGCATTTACAAAATAATTTAGTAATGTCTGTGAACTTCAAAAGTGCTAATGTTATAAAACTCAATAAAAGACTGAGAGGAAGGAAACCTTTCAAGATTGAGGTGAACTGGAGAGATATAACAACTAAATACACATGGTTTTGACCAAGAAACTTTATTATAAAGGACATTAACTGAAATAATCATTGAAATCTGAGTTGGGTCTCAAGATTCATATAGCAATGTCCTTGCTTATAAAAATAAGCACTAAAGTATTCAAGGATAACAGGGCATCATATCAGCGAATAGTTCAAGTGAAAAAAAAAAGGAATTCCTTTTAGTGTATTTGAAACTTTATGTAAGAGAAATTGTTTCAAGATAAAAAATGACATTAAAAATCTTTTTAGGGTGGGTCCACAGTGTAGTGGTTAGCACATCTGTTTTACACGCAGACGGTCTTGGGTTCACACCCCAGGTGGAGCCATGGACCATACCTTGGGTGCGCCAGGACCCGAGTGCACAAGGCCCCCCGGGTGCTCCAGGCCCCGGGTGTGCCAAGACTCACGAGTGCACCAGGGGGTGCCAGGCTCCAGGGGGGCACCAGGCCCCAGGTGCACACTGTGAGAGTGTGGGAGGAGAGGCCTCGCCTTCAGAGATTCAGTTCTTAAGGGGAAACAGCAACATCCATAGATCAGTGGTGAAAGTGGTGGGGAGAATTAAAGAGGGGGAAAAAAATTTTTAAAGCCTAAACATCTGACTTCTGAGAATATGAAGTATATATGTTTTTCCCTTTTCTACTTGTTAAGTGCAATTATAAATTCTGGATATTATATAAAACAAAAGAAAGATTCTGAAAGATGAAGAGGCAGACCATATGGTGAGCACTAAACATATATTTACCTGTAGAATTAAAATTACATGTTGTTATAAGAGAAGATTATAGTAATGGTTTTGTACTCTAATGATGTAGGTAAAATACAACAGTCAAAATGGGGAGATAAAGGAGAGAAAATATGAAACTAGAATAGACTTGTTGATTGCCTTACAGCTTCCATCTAGAATAAAAGAAGATTATTTCAGATCAGAAGCTTGTAGAGAAAGACTGATGGGAGGAAGTGGTTACTAGTTATTCCAATATTGCTGATAGTAGGGAACTAACAGGATATAACTAAATTTTTAAAAAGGAACTTAGAATATCATATAAAGGTGTTAGTATAAAAGTAAATATTAAAACAAAAATGTAACTTTCTTGAACACCAAAAAGTATACTCAAGAAATATTAAAAAAACAAATCATGGAAAAATAGATCCTAACTTTTTAGTGGTTATATAGGAAAAGAAACAGAATACAGTAAAGGCGACAGGCAAAGAAGCTTAAATTCTTTGAATATACCTTTTTTATTATTTGAGTTTGGAACTACATCAATATTTTCCCAAACAATATTAACAATATTAAAATTATGAATCAATACCTTCAATTAAATATAAAATAAATGAAGCCATGTATTCAGTAGGATAAACCATTCCAAGAGATTTTAAAATACAGTAATTCAACTTTACATACTAGTAAAATATGAAAAAAAGTGCAAATAGGGTCTTAAACTATTTTCGCTAACTAATATTATTTGTAGTAGTATAGTAGTAGACTGCTGCATCAGTGCATTAGGGAATAAAGTGAATGAGTAATTGTAGGACATTCCATCTTTTCCGGCATCATCATTGAAAACTGTAATTCTTGCCATGGGATAAAGGTAATTATGAGTAAAAGAAATAAGTCAAGTAAAAACCCAGTTATCCTCACTTTGAAACTCACAGAAGTATCAAAATAAACTCAAGATATACTTTATATTTTAAAAATATACTAGCTCTGTTCATCTAAAAGACTTAGAAACTGTCAAAGCAGTAGTGATCTATATTCCTACTGTCCACAATGTAGTCTCTATAGGTAATTTCACATTTAAAGGGACCAGGAGTTCTTAGAGATTGGCTAATTCATTTCTGTGTGAGCCTGGAACACTCTGACATACTAGAGAAAACTATCAAGGACTGTTAAGTTGGGGTCAGAATAACTCAGGAGCTGATTTGAACAAAGATTTCCATTATCAAAAATGGGGAATTTGAACATCAATTAGAATAAAAATTACAATGAATTGAATCATATCATATTTCAAACTAGTAACTCAAATAAATACTAAAAAAAAAATTTAAACTTAACTGGAAAAAACAACCTAATTGGTCATTGTGCTAAAGGTTCAATTCTTTATTTAAAAACTGGAGAATGAAAGGAAAGAATCGGGTATTCATGTTAACTTTCCACCTAATTATATCAAGGGGTAACCAAATTAAGATAAAAGGACATGTCTTTTTATAGAAATAAAAAAAGAATGATAAAAGTGAAAATAGTCATGCTGATAACATTGACAGTAAAGCGGATCAAGCCCCTAGGTTAAACTACCAATTTACAGAAAATAAGAAATGTTAAATTCCACCAAGGGGATGCTATCAGCAAAATCTAGATTGTGGAAAATACTCCAGAGCAATTTGACCCAGTTTCTTCAATACAGAAATTGCAAAATTAAATAAATAAACAAACATAAATACATTATAAACATCTGAGAGGAAGGAAGAGAAGAAAGCCTAGAAAGAAGGAAGCCTAGAGATAAAGAGATTTAAAAGATCACTCAGTCATAATGTTTGAATCTTATTTGTGTGAAAATATGTATATATTATTAAAACAAATGAAAACGTTTTTAGAGAATTGAAAATTTGAACACTAATGAATGTTTGATGATATTAAGACATTATCGAGATTTTTTTTTTTAGTTTAGATAATTTTATGGTTACTTTTCCAAAGTCCTTATGTTTTAGAGATATACACTAATATATTTACACGTTAAGTAACAGGATGTCTGAGATTAGCTTCAAAATAATATTGAGGGAGTAAATGGGTAAGAATGAAACTATATCGCTATAATTGATAACTTCAATCTGGATGATGGTACATGGGGGTTCATTATTATTCTAGCTACTTTTGTATATGCTTGAAAATTTCCAGATAAAAGTGTCAAAAAAATGAGAAAAGGAAGGGAAAAAGTGATGACCAAAAAAATCATAATTTATGATCATTACTTAAAAATAAACTTGCTTTGATTGGATACAATAAGGAAGAAAAAACATAATTGATTTTATACAGTTATCAAGTAAAATACTGTATCCTCTGAACTTCATTACCAGAAATAATTATTTTATACAGGTTTTATCTTATAAGAGAGTATAACATCCCTCTGGCCACAGTGATAGATTCAGGAATGATCACAAACACAGACAGAACAATCAGATAAAGGCAACTGAAAGAGAGGTTTGGGCATATATCCCTGGACGTGCTGAAGACCACTGTGTAGAGACAACCTGCGTTAAAGTTAGGGCAACCCAGAAGAAAGCAGATTCACAACAGAGTAAAAGACCAGGTCCTGAAGATGTCAGTTACCTCCCTCTGAAACCATCCAGCAATTGTTAAACAGTGGCCTCTGTACTTCAACAATAATTCTTTAAAAGAGAGTTTGGTAAAGTTTCTTTTAGCATTGTTGGAGAAATCATGAAGAAATACAAACTAGAAGATGGTACAGTCACACAAATTCACAACTACTTGAACAGTTACATATAAAACATAGATAAATGATAGTTATGGACCTAAGGGGTGGATTTATTCTCCAACACACTCTTACTCTGTCCTAATCAGCATTTTATCATAATCTTGGATTAAGATACAAATGGCATATTTATCATATTTATCAATTTTTACATGCACAAATCTAGATGTCATCAACAAATTACATAACTTTAAATGAAGATTTAGAGATATCATAATATCTTGAAAAATGAGTTAAAGTTGAAACTTTGTTTTATATGGATAAATGAATAGCTCTGCATAAAAACTAAAAAAGTCAATTTCATAAGCACAAAGAAAGAAAAAGAGTCTAACAGCAAACCATGGATAAATGCCTGGGATTTCAATTGGATGCGAGTTCAATTGACCTGTCTATAATTGTGGCAAAACAAAACACACACGCGCACGCACACACACACACGTGTGTGTGTGCGCGTGTGTGTGTATGTGTGTGTATACATACATATATATGTATAATTGCAGATATATATATATACACACATATATATATATATAATTGCAGATATATATATATTTTAACAGGAGCACAATATCCAGATCAGTTGAAGTAACAAATCAACTGTGTTTTGCCTTTTGTTTTTACCAGAGTAAATAAAGATCTTGTATTCAGTTCTTAATATATTTAAGGAAGAAATTTTTAAAAGTACAAAGCTTTATAAGCAGGAAAGAATGATTATCAAGAAAGCAAGTAATAGTTAATGATCTGAGACTGTTTAACCTAAGAAAAATTAGACTGCATGACTACTCTTCTTTTAAGAAAGAGGTGAAGACATGGGAAAGGTATTAAATTTATTCTATGTAGATCCAGAACTGGGATCTAAGGATGGAAATTACAGAGCTATATGCTTAGGCTTAAGAAGAGAAATAATTTTCTAACAATCAGAGCTGTCTGAAGACAGAGCTTCTTTATAGAAGCTATAAACTCACGAATCACTGTAAATGTTCCCGATAATCAACCCTGTAGGTGATTAGGTACCTCTCCATTAAAGGGAGGTGGGAAGTTCGGCTAAATGACCTTTACAGACCCTTTACAATTTGATATCATATTATTAAATTAAGTATACTAATTGTCAAATAAATCAGATTTATTATCAGGCATTTTCTAAACTTCTAATAACAGGATGATGTTATTTTATATTTGCTATTACCCATTTCTTAAAAATTATTGAGCAACCTGAAGAACAATAAAAACTCAGCTTCTTGTATGTATTTGCTCCCCCTTGACTCATATTTTCCCCCATTGAATCTTTCAATCTAACCAGCTCAGCAAATCCACCAACCATGCCACTACCATGCACTCAATAACATTTAATGTGCTGGCCAAAGTCTCCATTAAACTTACATTTTGTGAGTCAGCAGCTCTCTAATTGATTAAAGTTGCTTCTTCCTTTCTCTGCTGATTGCCAAGCAACAGATATATGAATATATTCTGCTGAGCATAATCTAAAACCATATAATGTTTTCACAGCAAAAAAACAAGATAAAGCTTACCTAGATTCATGGTATCTTATATGCTGAGAACTTAAACTGGTTATTTATTACATAAAGTGCAATTAAAAGGACACACTTCTCCTTGACTCATTTAATCTAAATATTTTTAGATAAATTACACTGGAGTATATTTTGCCAAACTCAGGTTTTAAAATGTAGCCCTTTACAAATATCTCTAGTTTATATCACTCTAGATAGATGATTCATAAATCCATAAATAAACTTATTAACCAAATATGTATTGATTGGCCGTATGTGCAAACCCTGGGAATAAAAGACAAAGACAACACATTCACGATCCCTATCCTTATGGAGCTTACAATCTGGTACAGTAGACAGACGTCAATTATACCAAAAGCAAATAAAAATTGTGAATTGTGATAGCTGCTACAAATGAGAGCTATTAATCCCATTAACAAGGAGATTACACCTTGTCAAGGTCAGGGATAGCTCCCCTGAAGAAGTGACAATTAAGTCTCTCTAAAGAATGTCTAAAAGTTCTTCCAGATAAAAAAAGACAAGGAAAGCACTTTATGCTTACATTGTGAAAGCTTTCCGGTGGGATGAAATATCACAAGTATAAAAGACTAGAAGAGATCAATGTGGCTAGAATGGAGAGGGGCACAATAAAAAAGGAATGTAATGAGATGAACCTGAAAAAATAAGTAGGGGCAAATCACACATCCCCTTCAAAAAACATAGGCAGTAAATATGATTGGGATTAGATTAGCATTTCAAATTGTCATGGACCATTTGGCGGAAAGAGAGAGATATAATGATGCAGAGTAGAAGCCAGGAAACTAGTTATGAGGCTGTTTTACTTGTCCATTTAACAGAAGGGTAGCTTGGATTGGTTTCGCCATGCAAGTAATAAAATTGATTTTATTTGGGAGATATTTAGAAGGTAAAAGTGATAAGACTTGAATAGACCTAAATCTATCTTTTGCCTATAAATTATATTTAAATAAATTTAGGAGTATTCCCTGAGTTTGGGAGCTGCATCAGTCAGGGTTCTTTAAAGAAAGAGAATCAATAGGATACATATAGAGAGAGATTTATTTTAAGAAATTGGCTCACATGATTGTGGAGGCTGGCAAGTCTAAAATCTGTAGGGCAGGCCAGCAGGCTAGAAATTCAGGCAGGATTTCTATATTAGTTTTGTGGCAGAATTCCCTCTCAGGGAAACCTCAGATTTTTGCTCTTACGGATTTCAAGTGGTTGGATGAGGCCCACCTACATCATCGGGGGTTCTTAAAGTCAACTAATCGTAAATGTTAATCACATCCACCTTCACAAAAACATCTAGACTAGCGTTTGACCCAACAACTGGGCACCAGAGCCTAGCCAAGTTGACACATGAAATTAATCATTGCATGAGCCATGTACAAATTTACTTCTTCTAGCCATGTATAAATTTACTTCACATATAAATTTACTTCTTTACCTAAGAAAATTCCTCTAAGTTTGGCATTTTAAAATCTAGTGAACAAAATCTAAATGAATTTTTTATGAATGTATTAGCTTTAGTATATAAACTTTAATAAAACATTGGTTTATTTTAGCTCTAGGTTTTCCAGGATTTAAAAACATATATTTTGTTTACAACTTTCCTCATAGGTCCTCTGTTGAACTTATCCCCTTCCTCAAGCAGTTGTAAATATCCTGGATTTTCTAGAATAACACAGATATTAAGATAAGAAAAAACGTACTATGTTAAGTTTGATGCATGTCTTGATCTGAGATAAGTATAACATGACCAAGAAACCAAGCTATATGACACTACTGATCTACCCAACTTCTTCACGCATCTGTTAGGAATTTTAGTATTAGAAAGTCTTCAATGTATTAGCAAATCTAGAGGTTTTATTTAAAACTCCTAAGAAATTTGTTAAAAGTTCCCGTGCCAAATACTTGGAGCGAAAGAAATGACCAGATTTTTCTTATATTTTGGTATGTTGACTTCCTCATTTCTTCTACGTAAATCTCCCAGGAATAAGCAACACCACCATTAGAATAACTTCTGTGTATGTACATTTGGTGTAAATCTTTGGGAAAAAATCATAAGCCGAAATAAAGCACATAGTCTGGTTTCTCCTTGTTCAAGCACTCATTTACACATCATGGCCCCTAGCACATTACTTCCCCTTCGCTATCAATGCATATGCAGACACACATACTATAGAATTAATATATCTTTTCCCTTGATATTTCTGTAGTAAAGGCTATACGTGAATCTGTAGAATGAATGTGGTGAATCTTCTAAAGATATCAACTTTATGATTTGGAGGAAAAATGTCAAATAACTAGTAAGAATTTTAAAACATATTTTGTCTCTTCCTGGACTCTTACTACCTTATCGAGTACTTCTACACTCTCTCTCACTCTCTCTCTCTCTCTCTCTCTCTCTCTCTCTCTCTCATTAATTTTTTTATCTCTTTATTCTTGCTGGCCACCCACTAAGAGATTTCTTTGATGTAAACTAGCTCACTGATTCATTTTCAGCTAAATCTATCCCACTGTTTATCTCAGCTATTGTGTTCTTGATTTCCACTCCTATTTTTTTTCAGACCTCACATTTCTGCTTGATTCTCTGTATGAATTGTTCTGCTTCATATTCTCCTATAGCTCATTGAGCATATTATTTTGCTTATTGAAGTTTGTAATTCATCAGTTTTAGTAATTCTGCACCATATTGTATAGTTTGTTGTCTTTCTTTTTTGCAGTTTGACCTCTCAAATGTCTAGTTGTTTTGATCAGTGGGCTCATGTTCCCCTGAATATATCAGCTAGCAAATCAGATAATGTATAAGGGAGAAACACAATACCCTGTCCCTAGTCTGTGTCCTTCTTGGTGAGCTGCAAAAGAAGTGAAGGGATGAGCCCTGGGAAAGATTCCGTCGTAGGCGGCATTTACTGCTCCCATTTGTTGCCACTGTTACCAATTTAAAATTCATTTTTTACCTTATAGAAAAAAGTGCTGTGAGGGACAGCCTCTTTAATAATTATCCAGTTAGAAAGAGAATAGAAGTTAGAAAGAGAATGAAATTGAGGAATGAATACCTGGGAGCAGTCAGCCATGCCATTGGTCATCACCTACTTACCTCAGTGGACCTTTTTATTGCTTGATAATTCCTTCCAACACTAGATGGCCTAAACTGTTGCGGAGATGATGGAGTCAGCAATGATTGCCTAACTCAATGTGCAAGAAAAGCAAAAGCAGAGTTTAAAAACCACCCCCATCTATCTTCCACCAGTATGCCTGGCTGAACTCTAATCCAAGCTACTGAATGAAACTCCCATCCCTTCTCCATACATGCCAGTTCAAGGTTTCTTATTGTTTTTATGTTTATTTCTCAGATTTGAGCAGCCTTCTAACGTCTATATAGTTGACTTTAGAGAAGGAACTAAAAGTTCATGCTACATAATTTTTTCAGAAACCAGAACCCAAAACAGAATTTATTTCCTAAAATATTATTGTAGAGTAGAATGCAAGGTTCACATGAACATAGCAGATAAAACACAAAAGTTAAAACACATTTTGTTCTTGCAGCAGATTTCTTCAAATTATGCCCTGGGTGTATCTCCTTCAACTCCCATGGTGTACTAGTTCAATCTACTCTGCCATTATAAGTCCTCTTTGGGAAAGTCTCAGAAGCACTACCTTCAGTGATCAGTGGAATAAACCTTTGTTACAAATCCTACCAGTCTGCCCAACAAAGAATGAGATTCACTGGTCTGTAACTCTCTGGTCTCCAGGGAACCCTTCTCACTCACGGTTGGGAGTTTTCTTGGCAATTACACAGCAGAGTGGCCTGTTTATGGCAGTTTGCATATTTATGCCAATGACTCCACAATTTCACCCTTGAGTTCCTTTAAAACTCTTTCAACAGGTCATTAGCAGCAGAGGGCCTAGGGAATCTGAGAGATGCTAGGGCCACAGAACAGGAGAGGAGAAAACAGAACCAAGCACCAGGACCTGGGCAAAGTTAAAAGCCAGATATGAAATAGGTCTCAGGTGCACATACTTATGTAGAGCAGAGTAAGAGAGGTTCCAAAGTCCAAAAGGCCAGTGGCTGTGTACATGAGGAGCTTGGAAGACAGGGAGGAAATAGGAACAGAAAACACAGCAGAGGGTAAAGCAGGGTCTCAACTGGGATGTTGAAGTGTTTGAGCAGCTGCCATGATATTCCTCTCACTGGGGTGTGAACTAGTCTATACTGAGCCTGGCCAGAGGAAGACACCTGCAAATAGCTGCCACACTGGACAGTGAAGACAAGAGTAGGTAGAACAAAGGCATTTTCTTGACAGAAAACTGGGATGGATGATATCAGTCCAAGTTATTTGTCTTCATCTAGGTTTTAAATTACACATAGAACATACCTAATATTTACTGGCATTTGATCTAGTATCTCTGATCTATCTTTGTTAAGAGATAATTCGAAAGTGAAGATTCCTTTTATGTCTTTCTCAGAAAACTCCCAAGCAAAGAATTACTTTATTCTCCTCACTCTCTCCCTTTTGTTCCCAAGTGTGCCCTTCACACCACCATTGTCGAGTCTTTTTCTCTGGTTTTCTGCAGTTGAAGTGCTTAAAGAAATTATTATTGGCATTAGAAACTCTTACAGGTTTTCCTTTAATTATCTTTTTTTTAATTTACCAAAATGTTTACTGCGCCCTTGGCCTGCTACAATTCTGAGCTACCCTAGTCTCTTAACTGATCTTCCCTTTCTGTAAAGATAATTTTCTTCATTGCAGGGCGTCTTTTTGTAAACTTGGCTTACTATGATTTATTTGCTTCCAATTTTTTTCCTTTCGGGGTATTCTTAACATCTTATTTTGTCAATTTTCAAACTCTAAATTTCAATTTTATGATAAATGTTTTTTGCTTGTTTATTTTCCTTTTCCCATATGATTATTGCATCAAATTTGGGTGCTTCTTGGTGTTTCTTCTTATTTATTTTTACAGATGAATAAGGCACATATTTTTGTTTCCTACAAAGAATCAAGCTTGTATAGATTTTTTTTGTGTGAATTTTAAGATGGCCTAATCAAAGAAGTGGACAGAACTCATTCATATACCTCCCTTCAGCTTTGGATTTCATCCTGGCTTGGTTTCTATTTGATGGATACTTAAAATCTTCCAACATTATTATTCTTTTTAATTTGATTACTCAATCTAAGTTAACATTTCCAGCTGCTATCTTAAATATGGCATATATCGTACATTGCTTTTACATTTTTGTCACTGTTGTGTGAGGTTTTTTGGTCAAGCCTTGCACACAGCATTGCCTTCTTCTCTTATCTTATTAATCATCCTACTGTTGCCAGATTTTTTTTATCCTGGAAGCCCATGTTCATCCAAGGGTAATTAATTGAGCAGTCACTATGTGTCAGCACTATGCCAAGTCCAGGGAGACCTGGCAGTCACCAAGAAAGAAATAATTCAACTCTCTTAAAGCTGAGAAGTCTTCAAAAGGCCTTCCATCACTGCCAAGCAAACATTTATAATTTTCATAGATGTATTTTTAGATCACAAAGTAGTTTTATTATTATAAAATTATCTTTGTCACTTGATGTCATGAGTTGATTACTTTATCATCTTCACTTCTAATATGACATTTATCTAATTAATCTGAGGAGAAGGGGTAGGAGGTGAACAGGTTTGGTTAATTATTATAAGAAATTCTTTTGTGCTATGCAGTAGTTTTCACTTGGGTTCTAGTTTTAAAATAATAACAACAACAACAACAATAACAACAACAACAACTTTCTTACAATTTTTGATTCAAAATCTTGATAACAATCCCTGAAGCAACCTCTCCCTTAAAAATATCTGTGAATATCATAAAGCATGGAAGTTCTAAGAACATTAAAAAAAAAAGACTAAGTCTGACAAGTTAAAAAATTATCTGAATCTAAGAAAAACCTCTGCTACCTTTACCCAGGCTTTATGTCTATTTCAACAGAGCTGCTACACCCACTAAAACAAAAGCACAATGAATGACACTTTGTTCTTCCCTCACTTTCATACCTCTGACTCAGAATACCTCGCCTGAGCAGGTGCTGCCTTTTTAACTGAGTATAATTCTTCTTATCCCACCTTATAATGTGAATTTCCTACTTTTACTTAATGATACTCTGAGAAGACAAATATGTCAAAGTCTAAATAACCTCAGTAAGAGCTAACATTTATAGGAGATTATTCTTGCAAAACATGGTTCTGGGCCCTTCACATATATTATTTCATTTTATCCTCACAACAATTTATGAGGTATATTATTCTATTTTACAGATGAAAAAACTGAGGAAACTAGGTTCTGTCACTGTCACAAGATTATATACTAAGGAAGAGGCAAGGCCAAGATATAAATAAGCATTCTAGTTCTAAGTACTTTAGTGTAAACTAGGCAATCTAAAAATGATGTGTCCGGAGGCTCTGGACCTAAAAGTTAACTGACCCTGCCATTGAGCATCATTCCTACTCATCCTGTTCATAAAAGACAATGTGCTGATGCTATTGTGTATAATGATGTATCAAAATTAAATTTTCAATAATAGAGGGTGAATGCTTATGAAGAAGTGCTTAGAATGTGGAGAGAAAACAACTAAGCTTTATTTTCTAAGTTATGTAAATGCTCTTCTTTTTTCTTCCTTTTTCTAACTCAATTTGATATCATGTTCTGGGATCATTTTTCTTATGGGAATCATGGATGTTTATTTCTACTGTAATTTTAACTTTAATTAACTCTGGGTAAGGTTATTTATCCTCTTTAAATCTCAGGTTTCTATTCATTTCTTTTCTTAAGTGCTCAACTAATCATAATTTGAATTATTATATTTATTAAGTACCATAGTCATTATTAGCAATTGTTTAGATGTCTTTGACCAAAAGCTCTTTGAGAATACCAGCACTGACTTATTCTTCTTTATGTCTTCACAATCTTGAATTGTAATTGTTATATTACACATACCGAATACATGATAAAAGAACATTAAACTTAATAATGAAACTACAAATTTGCTAAAAACTATCTCAGACACACAGAGTTAGCACTAGGGTTGATCTAAAGATGATACGTCTGATGAAACAATCTTTTCCCTTCCACAAAACCTATGCCCAAGAGGCCATTACATGATAGCATTATGCCCATCAATAGAGACAGTGAAGAAAAATTTGTCCAAAGTTTGTCCAAAGGACAAACAAAGTCATAATATATATTAGGCCTAAACTGACATAAAATGTTTAATATAGAAAAAAGTTCCTCGGTACAATATAGAAAATTCTGGGCTAATTTCTGCATGCTTCTGGAACTATATATTATACCAAGAGAAGCAAGAATATGGATACTCAGCATTACTGAGAAACAAAAATCTGTAGTATTCATGGTATCTGAGAGGAAGGACAAGACAAGTTAATTAATTTATCTTTACTTTTATTTAGCTCTTCCACCATTCAAATCATCCTCCACATTCTGAAGTAGTTTCTGGCCTTCTCTCCTAAACATAAGCGGTAGCAAGATTTCACAGCATTTATATGTAGCTGTCTTTTGCATTAAGGCAAGAGAAATATAAGTGTTTTCCTTAAGACTGAACACTATTAATTACAAGAGCAGATGTTCAGGGTTATCAGTTGTATTGTAAAGTTAGTAACTCTATCAGTTGTAGAGCTGTGAGTTTGGCAAAGGTAGAGTAATCCATATTATTCTAAATAAATTCATGTTTTATTTGTTTATAACATGAGGGACCCTAGAGAGTACAAGCCCCAAGATAGAATGCCTTTTACCCAGGTTTATGGATGGTACTGTGTACCAGTCCCATCATAGTCCAAATTTCTTCTTGTACAAATAATTTACAGGTTCTAGAAAATAAAATATTAGTCTCTCCAGACAATGCTTGTCAGAAATCAGCAAAGACATGAATCAATGCTTGAGAAGAGCTGAAGTAAGTGTTAATGGTGAAAAAAAAAATAGAGAAAAAAGAAAAAAGGAAGCATAGAAACACTTCATATAAAACTTGTGAGATGCTACAAAAGCAGTACTTTAAGGGAAACTGATAGCTGCAAATGCTATATTAAAAAGAAAAAAGATATCAAGTCAATAACCGAATATTCTATTTTTAAAAAACTAGAAAAAGTAGTGCAAACCAAACCCAAAGAAAATGGAAGGACTAAGAGAGTTACGATTACAGCAAACACTAATAAAATAAATAATTAAAAAGTAATGGAGAAAATCGATAAAACCAAAAGTTGATTCTTGAAAAGATCAACAAAATTAACAAACCTGTAGCTAGAATTACTAAGAAAAAAAGAAAAAAGAAAAGAACTCAATTTACTAAAATCAAGAATGAAAGAAAAGACATAACTACTGACATTATAGAAATAAATGAGATTATAAGGGCATAGTATAAACAACTGTATACAAACAATTTATATAATATAGATGAAATGGAAAATTTTCTAAAAAGATAAAAACTACTGAAATTGACTTAAGAATAAAGAGAAAATCTGAATAGACCTATCATAAGTAAAGTGATTGATTTACTAACTTTAAGATTCCCACCAGGTTAGATAGCTTTACAGGTGAAAACTACCAATCATTAAAAAATATATACCAATTTTTCACAAAATCTTCCAAAAATATGGAAGAGAAAGAAACATTTCTCACTTATTTTATGAGATAAGCATTGCCCTTACACCAAAACCAGACAGAGATTACAATAAACTAAAATGACAGAACAATATGCTTGTAAATATAGATATAAAATCCTCAACAAAAATCCTAGCAAGCAAAATCCAACATTTAAACAGAATTATAAACGGATCATAAGTGACTACTCTGAAAAATTCTATAATAGCACATTGGATAACCTAGAGAAAATAGATAAATTTCTAGAAACCTATCAAGACTAAATCATAAAGAAAGAAAAACTCTGAACAGACATAACTAATAATGAGGTTAAATCAGTAATCCAAAGTTCCCAACAAAGAAAATCCCAGGACCAAATGGCTTCACTGGAGAATCTACCCAATACTTAAAAGAGAATGAACATAAATCCTTCTCATTTTTTCTCAAAAAAATGGAAGAGGAGAAAACACTTCCAAATGCATTCTATGAAGCCAGCATTACCTTGATTCCAAAATCAGACAATAATACCACAAGAAAAGAAAACTACAGACCAATATCCCTGATGAATATTGATGCAGAAATTACCAACAAAATACTAGCAAATCAAGTTCAACAAGACATTTAGAAAGTTATACATCATAGCAAAGGAGGATTTACTCTTGGAATGCAAGAATGGATATAAAATATCAGTCAGTCTAATACACATTAACAGAATGAAGGACAAAAACCACATGATTATCAATTGATGCAGGAAAAGCATTTCACAAAATTCAACATCCTTTTGTGATTAAAAACACTCAATAAACTAGAAATAGAATGAAATTGCCTCAACATAATAAAAGCAGTACATGAAAATTCCAGAGTTAACATCACACTCAGTGGTAAAAAAAAAAAAAACAAACAAACAAAAAAAAAAAAAACCCCCAAAAAAACGTAAACCTTTCACTCTAAAATCAAGAACAAGGCAAGGATTCCACTCTTGCCACTCTATTCAACACAGTACTGGAAGTCCTAGCCAGAGCAATCAAGCTAGAAAAAGTAATAAAAATCATCTACATAGGAAAGGAAGAAGTAAACTTTTCTGTTTGCAGATGACATGATCTTAAATGTAGAAAACCCAAAAGATTCCATAAAAATACTATTAGAATAAATAAATTCAGTAAAGTTTCAGGATATAAAGTCAACACTCAAAAATCAGTTGTGTTTCTATATACTAGCAAAATGAACAATTCAAGAAGGAAATTAAGAGAACAACCCTACTTATAATAGTATCAAAAAAATAAAATATTCAAGAATAAACTTAACAAAGGAGGCAAAAGCCTTATACACTAAAAACTATGAAACACTGGTGAAAAAAATTAAAGAATGGAAGGATTTTTAGTGTTATGCTAAGTGAAATAAGTCAGATGAAAAAAGATAAATACCATATGATTTCATTTATATATGAAATTCAAAAAAAAATGAATGACAACAAATAAGCAATTCGTAGAGGAAGACGACAGATTAGTGGTTACCAGAGGAGAAGGGGGCTGTAAGGAGGGTGAAAATGGGCAAAGGGGGTCAATTGTATGATGATGAATGGAAACTAGCCTCTTAGTGGTGAGCACGATGTAGTATATACAGATGTTGAATTACAATGTTGCACACCTAAAACTTACATGTTATGAATCAATGTTGCCTCAATTAAAAAAAGAAAGAAATTAAAGAAGATATAAATAAATGTAAAGATATGCAGTGTTTGTGGAATGGAAGATTTAATATTGTTAAAATGTCCATATTTAAGTGATCTACAGATCAATGTAATTTCTATCAAAATCTCAACAACATATTTTACCTAAATAGAAAATCCATTCTAAAATTTATATGAAGTTCAAATAGCCAAAATTACCTTTTAAAAAAATGGCATTCTCATGCTTCCTGATTTCAAAACTTATTACAAAGATACAATAATTAAACTAGTGTGGTACTGGCATAAATAGACATATAGACCAATAGAACATAACAGAGCCCCGAAATAAACCTTCATATATATGGTCAAATGATCTTTGACAAGAGTGCAAAGGATACACAACAGGGAAGATATCATGTCTTCAACAAATGATTCTAGGAAAACTGTATACCCACATGCAAAAAAAAAAATTTTTAAAATTAAAAAAAGATTCTTCTCTTACACCATATATAAAAATTAACTCAAAATGAATAAAGACCTAAATGTATAACTTGAAACTATAGAACTCCTAAAATAAAAAACAGGGAAAATCTTTGACATTGAATTTTGCAATGGTTTCTTGGATATGATACTGAAAGTACATTCATAAAAAGCAATAAAAGAAAGTGAGACTGCATTAAACTTAAAAACTTCTGTGTGGCAAATAATCAACACAGTGAAAAGAAAACCTATGGGAGAAAATATTTGCAAACCATATATCTGATAAGGGGTGAATAGCCAGAACACTTGAATAACTCCCACAGCTCAAAAAGATGCAATTAAAAAATGGACAAAAGACCTGAATAGATATTTCTCCAAGGAAGGTATACAAATGGCCAACAAATATATGAAAAGCAGCTCAACATTATTAATCGTCAAGGAAATGCAAAACCACAATTAAATCTCACTTCACAACTGTTAGACTGGGTACTCTTAAAAAAAAAATAAAAGAAAAAAATAATAAATGCTGGAAAGGATGTAGAAAACTTGGAACTCTGTGCGCTGTTGGTGGTATTAAAAAATGATGCAGATACTAGGAAAAACATTATAGAGGTTATTTATATGTTAAAAATGTTGAATTGCCACATGGTTCAGCAATCCTACTTTTGGGTGTATATCCAAAAGAAGTAAAAACAAGATCCCAAAGAGATATTTACATATCCATGTTCACTGCAGCATTATTCATAATAGCTAAAAGGTAGAAACAACCTAAACGACCTTCAACAGATGAACGTATAAAGAAAATGTGGTATATACACACAATAGAATAGTATTCAGCCTTAAAAAAGAAAATCTTGTCCTATAATATGCTATAACATGGATGAACCTGGAAGACAGAATGCTAAGTGAAATAACCCTGTCACAAAAAGATAAATACTGTATGATTCCAGTTATATGAAGTATCTAAATAAGTCAGATTCTTAGAAATGGAAAATAGAATGTGCTTGTGAGGGGCTGAGAGGAGGAAGAAAAGGGCAATTGTTCAATGGACATAAATTTCTTGTTTTGAAAAATAAAAAAATTCTAAATATCTGTTGTACAACAATGTGTATACAGTTAACATTATGGTACTGCACACTTAAAAATGGTTAAGATTATTTTTTTTAAGTACCAGGAAGAAACTTGCAGAATGGGTGTCAGAAGAAAATTTTGGAGACTTTAGTGTAGCCCTCTATTTACCCTCAGAAATCAAATGGTTGTAAGGAGAAGTCAGGGGAGGTGGTAAACCAGAAATGTTTAGCACTGTTCCAGTAGTAGGAGTTGAAAGTAGGCTACCTATACCTAATTTCAAAAATAGCTTAAGAGCCCAGTGCCAGACGTTTAGTTCTTTTAACGGTTCATTTTGGAAATGTTGCACTACCAATACTTCATTGGATGGAGAATTTATTGTATGAGAAAACAGAGACATCAGTGATTCTGAGTCAAAGGGGTTCAAAAGAGTCAGTTTAAATATGAAAAAGTTTGAAGAAATACCTTAACTGATTTATTTTCCTTATATTTTCTTTTTTTTAATGCATGCACAAGAGTAATGAATATATAACAAAAATAAAACAAAACTACCTAATCGGGCGAAAGTGTTGAATAAAAGTATAAGTGATAAGAAAATTTTTAAATGAATTATATACCGTGATAAACTGGGATTTACTCTAGGAATGCAAAGGTGGTTTAACATTACAAAATCGGTCAATGTAAAACACTACATTAAATAGAATAAGGACAAAAAACACATGATCATATCCATATGCTCAGAAAAAAGCATTTGACAAAATTCAATATTCTTTCATGATTAAAAACACTCAATAAATTAGAAACATAAGAAAACTTCCTCAATGTGTTAAAGGGTGTCTATTAAAAACACACTGCTAACATCATACTTAATGATGGAAAAAAAAAAGCTTTTCTCCCATGATCAGGAACAAAACGAGGATATCCAGTCTCACCACTTCTATTTGACATTGTACTAAAGGTTCAAAAAGGGCAGTTAGTCATAAAAAAAAAAAAAACCCAGATTGAAAAGAAAGAGAACTCTCTATCTTCATAGATGGCATAATCTTGTATAAAGAAACCCCTAAAAAATACACACACATACCCCATTACAATAAATAAACACATTCAATATGATTGCAGAATATAAGATGAATATACAAAAAACAATTATATTTCTATACAGTAGAAATATCTGTGCAATAAAGAATTTAGCTGACTTTATTCCCAGTTTCTGGGAGGTAACCACTAAATCCTTAGAATTTCCTGTAGTGATAAGAGACTATCCTAGTGGTCTCTGGTAGTTTATGCTAATGAAATGACTTATGGTGGGCCCCTAGACAGTTTGTGGTAACAAGGTGACTCACAATAAAGCCACAATAAAAAGACCAACCATACCATTAGAGAGTCGAGGCTCATGTGATATCAATCCAAACTCAGGATGTGGGAAGAGGTTGGTGATTTACTTCAATATGGCAAATGATTCGCTCTATCATGCGAATAAAAAATTAGTGAAACTCCAATAAAAAATTCTGTACACCAATAAAAAATTCTGTAGTGAAACTCCAATAAAAAATTCTGTACACCAATCTCAGATGAACTTCCCAGGTTGGTAACATGTCATGACTGCATGGGGATAGTGCAATGAAGCTTTGTATTTGGGGTCCTCTGGAAACTTGTTCAATGTGTTTCGCCTTTTGTTGGGTTCTAGTTTGCGTTCTTTGACTATAATAAAGTTGTAATAACAAGTATAGCACTTTCCTTAGTTCTGTGAGTTATTCTAGCAAATCAGCAAACCTGAGGGGGAAGTAATAATCCTGAAATTTGTAGCTTGTTGGTCAAAAGTGAGAGCAGCCTGAGGACCACTGAACTTGGAGCTGGTATCTAAAGTTAGAGCAGTCTTGCGGGGTCCCCAACCCTGGGCCACAGACCAGGGTACTCATCAGTGGCCTGTTAGGGACCAGGCTGCAGAGCAGAAAGTGAGCAGCAGGAGAGCAAGCAAAGCTTCATCTGTATTTGTAGCCGCTCACCAGAGCTAGCATTACCGCCACCATCTGAACTCACCTCAGATCATCAGGCATTAGATTCTCATATGAGCTCCAGTCCCTGGTGCTAAAAATGTTGGAGACGTCTGTTGTAGAGGACTGTACCCTTAACCTATGAAATTTAGCCCAACTCTGAGTAGCTGATATCAGAAATCAATGGAATTGGCAATGAACAATCCAAAAATAAAATTAAGAAAACAATTCCATTTACAAGAGCATCAAACATAATAAGATACTTAGAAACAAATTCATTGAAAAAAATTGAAGACCTAAATAAATGAAAAGATAGCCCATTTTCACAAATGGGGAGATTTAATAATGCTAGGATGGAAATATATCTCAAATTGATCAATGAATTCCCTGTCAAAATCCTAGTTGCCCTTTTTTTTTTTCTTGGCAGAAATTGACAAACTGATCCTAAAATGTGTATGGAAATGCAAGTGATCTAGAATAGCCAAAAACAGCTTGAAAAAAAGAACAAAGTTAAAGGATACATACTCCCAATTTCAAACCTTACTAAAAAGCTAAGTTAATCAAAACTGAGTAATACTGTCATAAACCTGGACATACAAATGAATGGGGAAAAATTCAGAGTCCAGGAATAAACCCTTACATTTACAGTCAATTGATTTTTGACACTGGTGAAAAGACAATAAAATGGAAACCAACACTATTCTCACCAAATGGTGCTGAGACATCTTGATATGCACATGCGAAGAATGAAGTTGGACTCTTATCATGTAGTATACACAAAAATTAACTTAAAATGGATAATAGACATAAATGTAAGACCTAAAACTAAAAAAAAAAAATTAGAAAAGAATAGTAGTAAACCTTTGTGACCTTGCATTAGACAATAGTTTCTTAGATAAAACACCAAAAACACAAGCAACAGAAGAAAAACAGAATTGGAAGACACTGTTATAATTAAAAGCTTTTTTTTTCTCCTCCAAATGATATATCATAAAGAAAAGAAAAATAACACACAGAGTGGAAGAAAATATTTGTAAATTATATATCTGTTAAATGATCGGCATTGAGAAAATATATTAGGAGCTCTTACCACTCAATGGTAAGGAAACAATACAATTGACAAGTGGCCAAGCATCTGAATAGACATTTCTCCCAGTAAGATATTTAAATGACCAGTAAGCACTTGAGAAAATGTTCAACATCATTAATATTTAGGGAATGAAAATGAAAATCACAAGGAAATATCAAATACTCTAGGATAGCTAAAATAAAAAAATAATCGCAAGTGTTGATGAGGATGTGGAGAAATTAAACCCTTTACATTGCTGATAAAAATATAAAATAGCGTAGCTGCTTTGGAAAACAGTTTGAAAGTTTCTCAAAAAGTTAGACAAAGAGTTACTATAGGGCCCAGTAGTTTTACTCCTAGGTATATACCAAAGAGAAATGAAAACATACCCATACACACATTTTTTTCACACAAAACAAACCTGAGCACAAATATTCATAAAATCATGATTTGCAATAATCAAAAAGTGGAATCAACCCAAATGTCTACTAACTGAATAATGAGTAAACAAAATTTAGTGTATCTATGCAATGGAATATTATTTAGCAATAAAAAGGAATGAAGTACTGATTCATGCTACAACAAGAATGAACCTTGAAAACATTATGCTAAGTGAAATTAAAAAAAACACATATGGTATTAGGTTGATATGAAATGCCCAGAACAAGCAAATCTACATTGACAGAGAGAAAATTAGTGGTTTGCACAGAATAGAGGAAAGGAAGATTGGGGAGTGACTGCTAATAGATACGGAGTTTCTTTTGGAGGTGATAAAAATATTCTAAAATTAGAGATTATGATTGTGATTATATATATATATAACTGTGATTACACGTAAACTACCAAACTGTACATTTTAAAAGAGGAAATTTTATACTATGTGAAGAATATCTTAATAAAACTATTATGTAAGAAAACAACATTGTTAAACAAAAGAGTAATTAGAAAAGAATCCCCCATAGGAGGAAAAAAATAGTTTGAAAAGGTAAGAAATAAGGTTGAATTTGCAACTGATTAGTGCTGGTTCTTATTTTCAATACAAACAGAATGTCCACTCATAATGCACTAGCATCATTCTCCCCATGGAGAAAGAGACATAGATTCCCAAAAGGCAAGTAATTAGGAACTAATTATGAAGTGTTATTTCAGATTTTCCATCTGTTTCAAACACACAGCCTGTGTCTCTTTAATTTTTCATGGATGTTCATATTAACAGCCTCTTCTTCCCAAAATTAAAACCATATTGGAACATATAGAATTAGATTCTGACACTGATCAAAATGGATTAGCCTCTCATCAATATACACTTTGAGTTGGAGTTTAGTAAAAATCTCTAAATCAACTTCCTTTCTAATAACCTAACAAGTAAATGCTTGTGGTGTTTTTTGATTAAAAAAAAAGAAAAGGAAAAGCCACGTCTCTTTGTAGATTAGTTTTGAAGAACTCTTCTTTTCCTTCCCCACACTGGCCAGTCACTGCCCACAGGCTGAAATGCCTAAAAATGTGAGACTGAAGGAAGTCAAGAAGAATGAAAGTGAAGAAAAACAAATTATTTTTTTTTTTTTCAAATCGTTTTCTTTATTATCGTCAACTTGATTTTTCTTGAAATTCCCAGCTCTGGGTTGGTACAACTCAGAACAAAGCTACAACAAAGTTAAATTTTTACACAGGTAAAACTGAATGAGATAAACTAAATATTTTTCCCTCAAATGAAATGTATTCCATATAAGATGCAGTCTGAGGAAGCAGAAAAAGTGAAGCCATAATCCCACCCAAAATCACTCATTTAAATGTCTTCCAAACATTGGCAAGTAAGGAATTAGGAGGCAAATAGTTGAGTGTCAATTACAACAATTACAGTTGAGTGTCTGACTTTGAGCTTAGTCACTTTCTCACTATTTTGCTCACAGAAGCTCTTGCAGGAATACCAACAGAAAGAAGGCAGGGCACGAGGAAAAGGATGAAGAAATAAATAACAGACATATAACAAAAATCAAATATAAACAAATTGTTTGTATTTGTTTATATTTACTGGACTAATTATTTACATTTGCTGGACTAATCAAGATTTTATGTCAAATGCACACTGGTGATAAATAAACTGGCACTTTTCTCCATTCTCTTATGTAAAAGATTTTTGTTGACATTTTTAGTTTGTAGATTTCATAATTTTTGTCTTAACTGTAATGTACTATTATCTTTTCAGTTAAAAAAATGATTTTTAAATGGTAGGGGAAAGGCGTTTTTGGTAGACAAAATAGGAAGTAGGGGAAAATATCAGACCATCCCCTAACTTTCCACACTATTATAAATAATTAGTTCTTAATTTCTTGCCTTTTGGGATTCTGCATCTCTTTCTCCATGGGGAAGATGATACTAGTGCATTATGAGTGGACATTTTGTTTGTATTTGTTTATATTTACTGGACTAATTATTTACATTTGCTGGACTAATCAAGATTTTATGTCAAATGCACACTGGTGATAAAGTTCATATAATAAAACAAACATGAAAGAATAAAAAAAGAAAACACTACAAAAGAAAACACTACAAAAGAAAACTATAAGAACAGACTTGCCCGACCAGATATTTAAAACTACTACAAAACCTGTACAATCAAAATGATGTATTTCTGATGCATGAATAAACAAATAGACTACTAGAATAATAGAAAGCTCAGAAATAATGCAAGTACATATGAAAATTGAGGAGATCATAAAGGTAGCATTTTAAACCACTGAGACAAAGACAGACTATTTTAAATTGTTCTGGAACCAATCATTAGCTATTTGGAAGACAAAATTTCATCCAAACTCCACACTATACACTAGAATAAACTCCAATTAAATCAGGAACCCATATGAAATAAATTAAACCATACACATACTAATAGAAATTATGACTTCCTAAACAGAATTCAAAATACAGAGTCATATTTTTTAAAAAAGATAAATTTAACTACATAAAAAAATTTTAAAGCATTTGAATGACAAATTATCATAAGCAAAGTCAAAGGCAACTAAAAAACAGAAAATCTTTGCATCATATATCACAAATGGATAATATCTCTAAAAATAAAGAACTCTAAAAATTGAGAAATGGAAAACCAAAAAGCTGACCAAAAATGTGAAAAACATGGGAAAATAATTCACAAATAAAAGGTGAAATGTGCCCCTTAAATGTGTGAAAAGGTATTCACATTCATATGGGATGAGGGATAATGACACCACTTTGAGTATGCCTTCTCCTATATTTGAGGCCACTAATTCATTGCTAATTTTTAGTTTTTTGATGCTTCTGAGATGAATTTTGCATTTTATCCATTTTTTTTTGTAGTTTAATTCATTTGAAAGAGCTGATCTTTATCACTTATCATCATCAAGGTTCTAATAGGGCAGAGAAAGGATCTGTTTAGCTGATTCTTAGGCAAATTTCTGTATAGTTCTGTTTTCATCTCATCTGTTTCCCCATTTTCAAAGGTATTTGGTGCTCCCATTCCTAGGGCTTCCTAGGGGGTCTGGGTGTAAATTACGTGATTTCTGTGGTTTTAATTTCTATACCTATCTATTTTCTAGCTTCTTTTTTTATTACTTAATTAATTTTTTTAATAGTGACATTCATTAACAAAATCCAGTAAATTTCAGATGTACACTTTAACAGTAAGGCATATATGTATTGCATTGTGTGTTCAGCTCCCATAGTTAGCGTTCTTTCTGTCACCACATATTTAGCCCCTTTGACCCTATTTTCTAGCTTCTAAAATGTATTTTTGTCTTCTCTTCTTTACTTACTGTTCATGTAAGTCTACACTTTTCTTAGTCCTCAACCATGACTTCGCTGGAGCTTTGTAGGGAGTGGAAATAAACCTGAATCTCTTATTTCTTATTTTTTTTCCCAACTTTATGGAGGGATAATTGATAAATATAATTATATATATTTAAAGTGCATAATGTGATGATATGATATATATAGCATTGCGAAAAGATTTATTTCTTTTGATGGCCTCAGAGGCAATGTCAGTACTTCAACCAGGCATCGAAAAGAAGCAATTCTGAGCTAAGAGAATTCCACAGGTTTCCTGATTTTTACACTGGAATGTTCCTATTGTGAAGCAGTAGAGCTTAGTGTTTCAGAGCGTGGGTTCTCTAATTTACTATGCCTAAATTGCCTCAGAATGAAAATTAATGTAATAATAGTATCTACCTGTTAAGGCTTTTTTGATGGTTAAATGACTTAATACCTGTAAAAGCACTTAAGACAGTGCCAGCCAAAAAATAATCATTCAATAAGTCTTTTTATTACCATTGCCATAAAGCCCAAAGAACAACAGTAGTGTCTATCTTCAACCAGTTCTATCGTAGGAACCTTAGATGGTCTCATGAAGTTCACTATCATTTTTTTCTGTGACATTTTAAACACATGAGGCCATCTCGTCTGCTTTTATTGGGTGCCTAATTTTCGCACATGAATGGTTATACATGTAACAGCAATGGGGAAAAGATATATAGTCAATTTTCAATTTGTTTAGTTAATCTATTTTTAATAAGTTCACTGTGCATTCATTGACTAGGCAAAGCACTGAGTTAGATAGATTAAAAGACAGAAAGATTTTTAATAAGACTGCCCTCTAGTAGCATATATGGAAAGATAATAGGTAAAACCTATAATTCATAAAAGACAATACTTCCTGAAGAAAAATAGAAAAGATAGTTTAAGGCAATAATGGATTATTGAAATCTAATTGGAAAACTGAGTGATAACATTTCTATTGAAATCGTTCCTGAATTATTTAAATAAATCACTCAACACCAAGGATGGGCTTGCCATGAAACAAATGGAACTTTAGAATTCAGAGACACTTATTTACATGGGGATCTTACAGGGCCCTATGAAGGGTTCCAAAAATATGTTCACATGGTCACATGTTAATATAAAATCTGGAACAGTAAGAGAGTTTAAAGACTGTCTCTTTTACACTCTGATTTCCCTTTCATCACACTTCCCCTTGTGGCAGATGGCACTGGAGTAACTGTAGGCATTTTGGGAATTCTGCAAAGGAGAATTTTAGTGGCAAATGCATTTCATTTGGGTTTAGGAGGATATGCATTATGTGGCGCACAATCAGTTCTGTGGTGAGTGAGTTTATTGTTAGCCATCCTTGTGCTGGAACAAATTCCAAAATACTTGCTGCATAAACTCACCCTGTGAGGTGCAGTATCAGAGGGCCTGTTATTGTAAGAACATACCCTACAGCTCTCAGTACTGGAAGTACCAGGATAATAGGGAGAAAAAGGTTTAAAATCTGTGCAGCCAGGAGGTAGCCTGTGAAACTTTCTTACAGTCATCAGTGTTGTAAAATTATAAGCAGTGCATTTAATTCTCATGGTAACAAAAGTTACCACCTGTCAAGAATATACTCACTCAATAATGCACATGCAATTATCAACATATCACATTTATAAATTGAAAATTGTGCATGAAATTAAACTTAACAGAATTATTTTGTTTATAGGGCACCTACATGTAACAGTATCACAAAGGGCAGGACATCAGAAGGTGAAGCCACCTTCTGTTGTATGCATCCCAAGGTATTGGACTGTATCTTAGCATATCTGATGCATCTTGTCCTGACATAGTCTTGTATGTTCAGATAAATCAGAGAGAAAAATTGCCACTAAATCAACAAAACAGCCCAAAGAAACTAGTGTTCCAGTGACAATCTCCCTACACACGCATATTGATCAGTAAGTCAATGCATGCATTTAAGAATAATTTGATTATACAACTATGTAGATCAATACAATGTAGTCACAAATTTTAAATCCATTTGATTTACTTTTGTGTATTCCTTGTTTTCAGATTAATTTTGCATATTTGTACTTTATGATCATACCAAAAGTTAAAGTATTATGGAGTTGTGTAAGGTAATTAGGCAGTTAATTAATTAGATGTTATAGTATTTTGTGTATGTGTGAGATGTTTGTGGTATTTGTCAGCTTTTTTAAATCTGCAAATTTTGTGATTTTTTTTCTTTTTCTAAGTATATATCCACTTTCACTCATATTTATCTATTCACAATTGCGTACTTTTTTTTAAAAAGGACCTCATAAATGGTACATAATGGAACCTACAGCATAGGGTCATCATGAGGTTGACAAAATTGTGTACACGCACAGCCCTTAGTGCAATGCCTATCACACGATAAGTTCCCATCAACTCCTAGTTCTCAACGTTATAAAAGTAACCAGCAGAATCCCTGACATATAGCAGATTCTAAGAGTTATATTCTTCCTTTCTTCACCACTTTGAAAAACTCACTTAACTACTGTGGAACTCAGCGGCTTCATTGGATTATAATAACTGACCTCAATCGAGAATCAGGATTACTCAGTATTTTTATACTGTACAATTCTAAGATGCCGAATGACATAGATCTGGTCCTCAACTTGTAGGCTAGAAAAGGCAAACGTCACCGGAGATACCAGAATACTGGAATAGAAAGTATAGACTCAAAGCTTGACAGGAATTCAGAAGAAACACACACATGCACACACACGCACACAGCCACACGAATTTGAATGGAGTGATCCAAAAACAAAATAAAAGATGCAACCAGAGTCCTATCTATTATTTACTCACCACCTTGCTTTGTTCATTTTTTAAAATTTTTGCTGTTTTTTCTCTAACCATACTATTTCTAATACTTCTTTTCTTATTCTTTTAAAATGCTAGTATCTTTTTCTTCAATATTGTTACAATGTTATTTTTAAAGAAAATTCTAAATTGTACTTTAATTTCCCCAACATACACTCTTTTAGTTCTTCTCTATATTGGGACACTTGGGATAACTTTTGTAGTTTTTTTTTTTTTTTTCATCTTTTACGCAAACTCTTTCATATCTGCCTTTTCATTTTCTTGTCTTTTTTTAATGTAATGCCCCCACCTCATGCCATTTCTACTCTACTTTCTAAAATGTTGGCTGCACTATTTAATAGTAACACCCTGTAGGAAAAGCTAATTGCTTCGGGAATTGCTATTCCCTAAACCCAATGGGAAACTTTGGAATCTACTATTAGTCTCAAGACTGAAATCCTATCTCAATCAGAGATAATTATTAAACTAAGCAAGAGGATTTCAATAGTCTTCTCAAATTGATCCCAAAGATGCCACCTGCAATGCCGCTGCCTTATTCAGCTTTAGCCACTTTCAATTAACTGAACAGCATAAAGCACTCCCAAGGGACTAGGAACAAACAAAATCCAAATTACAAACAAGCAGAGATATCTGAAGCAATTAAGCCCTTGGCGGCTTAACTCCAGGGTGCCCAGAAGTCTTGTTCAAGGCCGAGGACCCAATTGGAGTAGGTACTATATTAAATCAGTTCAATTCCATGAAGTAGCTAATATCTGATAAATTCAGGCTATGTAGACAGTTACATTATATAATTGATGAGAAAGAAGTGGGGGGACTTGTGGCCAGAATAATCTTTTTTTTTAGTATTTTCTAGAGCCCAGTTCCACAAGGTAATGTCCACATCTTCACTTCATTTTGCAATCTTGACCTCATTTGCTTCCTAGCATAACGCAACACTCTACTGTAAAACTGCATTATGTAATTCCTTGAGACCCCCTCAGATAATCTAGGCCAAGCAGCTCTTTGATGCATTGTGCCACCAGCAGAACTGAGTGGTTTCCATTCGTGTAATTTGGCAAACTTGAAAAAGAGCCAGTGGAAAGGAGGAGGTGAAAAGGAGAGCAGAAGTTAGAAAAACTAAACAGAAAAGGAAGCAAGGAAGTATATGTGTGTGAGTGGCTGAAGTAGTGAACTGAAAAATATTCCCCAGACTGAATCCCCATAGCTGTGTGTATATGGTGATGGGGGGGAAGTATTTCAAAGGCGTTTACCTTTTGACTCAGCACTGGGTTACAGAAGCCTCTGCCAAGCTTCTTCAGGAGGGAGGGAAATACTAACTCTCTGTTCCTCCTTCACTGCTTCCTCTCACTCCTCCCCCACCTCCCCCAATGTTATCATTAGTGGAGCAGCACAGAGAAAGAGTTCTGGGACTGAAGAGTCTTATCTGTAATAGCAGCTTATCTATGGCTAGCAGTAAACCTTGAAGTTAAAACTAAAGGAATTTTAGCCCTCCTGACATTTCTCTCTTTTTTTTCAATGTTATTCCAATTCCTTAGGAGTCTCTTTCTCCCAGTTTATGCACTCCAATCAATCAAGCAAGGAATAAGCGCACATTCAGACCCCGCTGTGCCCTAGGAGCCATGCAAGGTCTGGGGGCACAGAGATAGACAAGATACTCTTCCTGATACCAAAGAACTTACATCATTGTTGAGGACATAAGGCATAAACATGAAAGGACCAAAAAAGGCTAGCCACCAACTGGTATGTGTTGAATTACAGTGCATGAATTACAGTAGGCAAGGAGTTTAAAGGAGAAAGAGCTCATGAAAGGGCCTTGTGGTAAACACAGAAAATAGTCATATTTTAATAGATGGAGTAGGGGAGCAAAAGCAACCAGAAAATGCTCATGGCATAGGGAAAAGCACTTAAAAAAATAAGGGTGACTTTTGGCAAAAGCAAATCAACCTGGTATGAGAAAAGCCCCAAGGTAATGATGGAAAGGAAAATTCAGCTCACACTCTGGAAGCCTTTAGATATCAATCTAAAGAATTCTGGCCTTATTCTGCTAGCTGTAGGAAAATAACTAAGCATTTAAGGAAGGACATGCCTGCTCAGTTGTTTGTTCATGAATGCATGAAGGTATGCATGTGAATGAATGTATTAACGTTTCATTTATTCCCTTCCTTAGTACTGTGAAAGAATTGAGGCTTGTAAGAACAAAAGTCTATACCATCTGAAAAAGCAGGTAGGTAAGAATGTCAAAAGTAATTTTGAGGGGTAATGTAAAAAACTAAAACCTTTGAGATAATAATTCATATTTTCAAGTAAAATAATTTCAGATGTAATGAGGATATGAGAATAAGCAGATATATTTGCGGTTAAGAATAGAGAGCACCCAAGTAGTTCTTAGTATATGTAATAGTTAAATAATAAATGATAAATATATTTTATATAATAAATGATAAATATATGTTGTACAATATAAATATATTTGAATTGATATATTTATAACATACTTATAAACAAATATATATATATATATATATATATATATATATATATATGAAGATAATCACAACTATCACAAAATTCAACATCTCTGGGTTTATTATCCCCACTCATTCTGTAGGAATTCCAATTGTGGAATCATGATCAAGTGTCTTACATGCTCTTTATGGACCAGTCTTCCAAGCTATAATATGTCACATATTACCAAACTCCCCTTTATTTCAGGCACACTGGTGGTATGTGTGCTTAAGGCAGTGCCACAGCTAATAGCAATACGTGCCAAAGATACCATGTTCTGTCTGCCTTCAGGCGGCCAGTCAAAGTGATTAGGGCATGCTGTCTGCACAGAGGGCCCTGGCATGTGTCACTACAAAAGGCATTAGTGCTGATTACAATCACTGCAGATGGCCCTAGCTCATCTGTTTCTGGAACCTTGTGTCATCAATGAGCTACAGAGACCATAATGGAAAAGCTCTTGTTTTTCAATCTTCCATTTATTGCAGCCCAACCAAAAGACACTCACCACAAACCAACCAAAAGACAGTCCAAGTGACAGATTTGTATATGCAGAATTGTCCCTTTAACAAGTGGTTTCTATCCTTGAGCCACTAGGTATCTTCTCTCTCCCTTTAGAATTTAGGCTTGCTCTCCCACATGACAGCGCCTTAGCAGCACCTCCCACTGGATTTTGTGGAAGCCCAGACACAGCTCAGACTCCAGCTGAGACCTTGCTATATAGAAGGAAAGCTGGTCCAAAGTAGAAGTATGCACATTTCAAAATTCTGAAACTAGAAGAGGAGTACTTTACAAGTTTGTAGGACACAAACAGTCATGGAGAAAATTATCATAGATAATTTCGCAGGAATGCAAACTTCCTTTTCTCTTTTCTAATGTTAAAAACAAAACAAGAGGCCCAAAACTGGAGTCTCTTATGCTAAGCCCCATGTCACCACACCAAGACTTAATTACAGATTCTGCTCTCCAGAAAGGGAATCTTAAACCAGTTAAGCAGGTATTGCTGATCAGCACCAGTTATATCATCTGCCTGATAGACCCTTGCCATCCACTAAAGGAAAGTAACTTTGCAATAATCGATCCACTTTTGTGCCTAGCAAAACCTCCTTGTTCATGTTCACTTCTGCCTATAAAAGCTTTTCATTTTGTACAGCTCCTCGGAGCTCCTTTCTATCTGCTAAATTGGATGCTGCCTGATTCGAATTGATTTTTGCTCAAGTAAACTCTTAAAATTTTTAATATACCCCTGTTTATCTTTTAACAGCTCTGGTGTCAGGAGAGTAAACTAAGGAGACCCCCAGTGGCCCTCAGGAGCAAGAAGCAAGCAGAGATACGTAGCTGTTGAGTCCCTTGAGCTTGCTGTTGTCTCGCTTGCTGTTGCCTCTGCAGGTCCTGGGTAAGCCCTTCTTGGGTAGCAGCTGTGCAGCTTTTGCGTTATGAGCTCTCAGACTTTATTTGAGCATTTCTTTTTCTCGACTTGGTTCAGAAACCAGATGGAATCGGACTGGGTACACACTGGATTGGGTCTGACTTAGAAATCGAACTGAGTTAGGAGTAGGAATAGGTCCAACTTAAGCTGGACTGGGTCCAGTGTGAAGCCTCAGGTAAATAAAATTTTGTTTTGAGGCTAAAGAAGCAAGTTAACTTTCCCAAAGATAATCTTAAATTACAGTGGCCACAGAGAACTTGTAACCTATATAAACTTATGCATTTACGATGTGCCCTAAAAAAAAAAAAAAAAAGGTCTCAGCCAAGTACTCACTGTAAAAGGTTGAGGAAAAATAATCGTTCCTCCTCTACGGTTTCTTCTGGTGGCCAGGATGAGACTATCTGGGACATTCCACTTAGTCCAGAGCCTACAGACAGGATCCCAGGAAAACTGGCAGAAGAGTGAGATTTCCTGCAAAGAGTGAGAATTCTTATCAAAGTCAGCTCTCCCAGATCTCTATCTTTGGTGCCTGGTTGAGAGAAGAAGGTAAAATTTCATGTTTTCCTTTCCAAATTCAGATAGTCAGGAAAAAAACATTTGTAAGATTTCATCTTTGAATTGTGACTTGTGAATTTACTTTCAGGTACCCACTGGTTATTGATCCTTTTCTCCCAGGGACAGCTATTGCCTTCTTGTTTGTTTTGTTTTGTGTCCTGAGAACTTGGTTTGGCATTGTCAGGTTGGAGGCCCCCAAAATATGGCTAGATGGAAATGTGCATTGCGCTCCATTTACAACTAGATCTGGCTGGACAGAAATGTGGTCTGCATTCTACCTGCAGCTAGGAATCTTTTGATTTACATCTTAGTTGAAAATATTCTCCCTGATATAAAGAAGCAAACTGGAGATAATGTAGTTGGACAGGTGGGTCCATACCATTCAGGTTTCAATCCAATTCTTTAAGGAATTAAAAACTGCACATGTCTTAGAAATCCAGTCTTTACAAGAACAGAAATGTGGCTCTAGAAACAATTCAAAACCCACTTATCCTCTTTAAACGTGCCAAAACCTCCCTATACATCTCAAAAGACCTGCAAATATTGTAAAAGATCTGAACTTAGGGACTTGTGTTCTTTCTCAGTGTCTTTTGAGAGGAAAGGATTCTACCTGGTCTTTCTAGAAACCAAGGTGGTTATTTGCAGAAGGAGGGGAAAAAAAGAAAAGGCTATTTTAAAAACTACATCTACAAAAAAACCCTTAAAAGTCTCTTCCAAAAATAGTAAAAAACTTTAGCCATCTGAGCAGGTAATCTTAACTTATTCCATCTGCCAGAATAAATTTTAATATCAAAAGCACACCGGTGCAAAATTAGAATTTGGTTTTGTTTTTGTTAAAGGACAAAGTGTCCTTAGATTATTGGTCAGCACTTGATAAGAAATTGTAAATTTGGGGGGGTTTTGTTTGTTTTTACCTTTTGGGTAATCGACCTAGAAAACAAAGATTTTGTGTCTTACCAAAATAATTTACTGTGCATACTACCTTGTCTTTTTCAGGTTTTTTCATTACTTCAGAAACTCAGTCTTCTCAATATTAAAAGAGTTAAGTTTGTTCACAGCTATGTAATCTTCTATATTTGCCTTTAAAACCTCCTCTTGTCACTTTCGTTAAAAAGATAATTAAGAATTATTTCATAATGATCTGTGATGCTATTTAGTCGAATGTTCAAACCTTTTGACATTTTTATATCTTCCCAAATAAAATTCTAAATGGAATCTTTTTAACTTCAAAGTAACTTTGAGATTCCCCCAAAGGCCCATGGAAAGTCCCAAAGTATTTGTCTCTCACCTCATAAAAGAGAGTTATTAAACTTACTAGGCTAATTTGGTACGTTAAGTTCCATAGAAAGTGTTGTCAAGTGATGATAAACCTTCTTAGGTTGTATTTGTATCAATGAATGTTATTAATATAAGTGTTCTAGAAATTGTATGAAATACCTAAAATTCCCATATGCCCTGGTTTAATGTTATTATTCACATTTCCAGCTGTTACCTTAAAATGTTGAATGTCACAGAAATAATCAAATTCCCTTGTCAATTCTATTATAATGAATTCACATCAGATCTTAAATCATGGCCATTTTTAAGTGTTTTGTCATCCACAGATAGCTGTTTTACTTTGAAGCTCTTGCAAAAACGAGGTTCATGGAAAAGACCCTACCAAGTACTCTTAAGCATGGACACTGCTGCCAGATTACAAGGCGTCAAAACTTGGGTGCATATTTCACAACTAAAGAAGGCTCCATGTGACTTCTGGTCCTGTGTAGATGCTGGAGACCTCAAAATCTGCTTTTCCCAAGATTTTGCATCAAGAACATTTCTTTCTTTCTTCCCACTTTAACCATATTATTCCTAATTCTTACATATAAAGGTCTTTATGACTCTTTTGTTCATCTTTTGTGTTGCTATACCTGAAAAGATAATGCCATTTTCCCCATATCTCATATTTTTGCCATTGCAAGGGGGTGATAATCCAACTTCCAAAAGACTGCTGTATTTGCCACATGCTGGTGATACTGCAATTCTTCCCATCATAAACTTCTCCCTGATTTCCAGTTTCTCTAGAACAAACTCGACCCTTTCTCTATAGTCTGAAATTCCCCAACACTGGAGGTCCACTTCCCTGCCTCTGGTTAACAACTCTAAATCCACAGAAATTTTCATGTAGGCACTATACAAGGCAATGGTAATCACACTAAAACCACCTATGTTGTCTAAAGACCTTTAAGTTTTACTGGTCTTCATAACTATCACCTTTTCGATCTTGATCCATAGGCTCAAATGAGAATTAATTACCATGAGGCATTCATGATTCAAAATTAGCTTCTTTTAGCAGATCCCTACTGCATACTTCAGAATCTGCTGCTAGAGCAATAGCTACCCAACAAAAATTGCTGGACTTTCTGCCCAAAGTTGTTCTTGATAATAGGATAGCTCTTAGTTATCTTCTGGCTGAGCAAGGAGGTGTTTGTGCTGTGGCCAGCACCAGTTGCTGTGCTTGGATTGACATTTCTGGGGAAGTTGAGGCTCCCTTTCCTTCGATGAGATCTTTCTTTGACTTATTTGATTCTGATTGGTTTGAATCTCGGGGACCATGGCTCTGAAGTACACTCCAGACATTGGTAATTATCCTGCTTATAATAATCATGGTAATCTCTCTAAAGCCGTATTCTCTCAAAAGCTTTAAATGCATGTTTACAACCACTAACCACCAAGCAAATTATCTCCCTAGGACCAGAACATCAGTAAAGTAATGAAGAGAATGACCAACTTAAAGAATGTGGACCCTATATCATGGCCTGTTGAATACCACACAGAGATTCAGCAAAAAAACTAGGAGAACACCAAAGCAGCATCTGGGAGTAGCACTAATGCCTTAAATTTTGATCACATTTTTCAGCTAGGCTAAGAGTCTGATCAAAAAATGGAAGTCATGAAAAACATGACAATGAGACAAGAATGGAGTTGCTTATGCTAAGTGCCATATCACCAAACCAAGACTTAATTACAGTTTCTGTTCTCCCAGAAACAGAATCTTAAACCAGTCAATCAGGAATCACCTGATCAGCATCCGTTAGGTCATATGCCTGGCAGGCCCCGCCATCCCCTAAAGAAAAGCAATTTTGCAATAACCAATCTGCTTTTCGCCTAGTATAACCTCCTTGTCCCTGCTTCCTTCTGCCTATGTCTTTCATTTTGTACAGCTCCACAAAGCTCCTTTCTAGCTCCTAGATTGGATGCTGGCCGATTCAAATCAATTTTTGCTCAAATAAACTCTTAAAATTTTTAATATGCCTCGGTTTGTCTTTTAACACTAATGCCCATAAGAAAGTAAAATCCTGTTGAATCTAGAGCCCCTAGTCATGGTGCCTGGACCCCAGGTCAGTGTGAATGATGACAGTTTAACAAGCCTAATATTAGCTAAAAAGAAGCGTATTCAGACTTCTAGTGTCTGGTTCTGCATAAAAAGCTTGTAAGTTGCCACTCTTTCCTAACAACAAATGAAAAGCTTAATGGACTGAGTAATCGACAAATTTTTTTGTATCTTTAAGATAGAGGAAGACACAGGTCAAACAGCTGTCCCCACAACTGGAGAGACAGACAGATGAATACAGGGAGGCACAGCTTACCAGAGGTGAGGCTCACTAGCTGAAACCACCACAGGTAAAACTCAGCTATAATTGACAAATTGCTGAATGCTCAGCATAAACAGCTCAGAGTTAAACTCCGAGGGACTCAGTCATGGAGGACCCACAACATTGTAAGTTTTATCTTCAGGAACCAGACCAGGTTCCTACAATAAATATCCCCTCCTGCTTCCAGAGGGGGAGGAGAAAGGGACCATTTTGAAATACTCCAGAGCACTCTGTTCGTAAAAAGGCTTGCCCTCAGGAGAAACTAGTTAAACAGAGTGTACCCTTCTGGGCAAGGGAAATATCAAACTCCAGCCTACGCTAGCCATATGTCCTATCTAACTGCAGGGAAAAACACTTGTGACATTCACAGGCCAAAGGCACAGGCTCACTAAAGGCTGAAATCTAACCATAGGACTTTGGAACACTTCCCACACCTCACCACCACATTACTAAAGCCTTGTTTACAGCAGGTCCTTTTACCCAGTATATCATGTACAGCTATCAATAAAAAATTACAAGGCGACCAAAAAAGAAAATATACAATTTGAAGAGATGAAGCAAGATCAGAATATACAAAGAACTCAAAAAACTCAACAATAAGAAAACAAATGATCCAATTAAAAAAATGGCCAAAGATTTTAACAGAAATCTCACATAAGATATACAGATGGTAAATAAGTATATGAAAAGATGCTCCTTGTCATATATCATCAGGGAAATACTAACAAAAACAATGAGATACCATTTTACACTCATTAGAATGACTAAAATCTGGAACACTGACAATTCTAAATGCTGACAAGGATGTGGAGCAACAGGAACTCTTACACGTTGCTGACGGGAATGAAAAATGGTACAGCTGCTTTGGAAGGCAGATTGGAAATTTCTTACAAAACTAAACATATTCTTACCATAGGTCCAACAATCACACTCCTTGGTATTTACCCAAGGAGTTAAATATTTATGTCCATATAAAACCTGCACAACAATGTTTATAGCTGCTTTATTCATAATTGCCAAAATGTGGAAGCAACCAAGATGTCTTTGAGTAAGTAAATGGATAAATAAACTATAGTACATCTAGACATTGAAATATTATTTAGCACTGAAAAGAAATGAGCTATCAAGTTATAATAAGACATGGAGGAAACTTAAATGGAGATGAGTCAATCTAAAAAGGCTATGTATGTTTCTAACTATAGAACATTATGGAAATAGTAAAACTATGGAGACAGTAGAAAGATCAGTGGCTTCCAGGGGTATTGAGGGGAGCACAGATGAATAGGCAAAGTACAGAGGATGAGGGGGCAGTGAAAATAGTTTGCATAATATTATAATGATAGGTATATGTCACTATACATTTGTCCAAACTCATAGGATGTACAACACCAAGAGTGAACCATAAGGTAAACTATGGGCTTTGGGTGATTATGATGGTTTCAGTGTAGGTTCATCCTGATTCTCAGATCAGGATCTTTTTATTAAAAACAAAAATGTCCACTCTGGTGAGTGATGTTGATAATGAGGGAGGCTGTGCCTGTGTAGGGGCAGGTGGTATAATGGGAAGTCTCTGTAACTTCCTTTCAATTTTGTTGTAAATCTAAAATAGCTGTTAAAATAAAAAATCTTTAAAAAGAACTGTATTAAGAAAATGATATCAGTATCTAGAATCTGTGTTACAGGATTGGGGAAAGCCCACAAATCCCTAGTAAAAGTGCACATTTATACCTCCTCCAAACTCACTCTCCAAGATGTACAAGAGGGACCAATAGAATTATTCCATAGTTGAAATTTCCCCAAAATAGCTAAGTATATTCTAGTTATTCCCATAGATATAAAGCATGAATACAACAGCAATCTCTAGGTACCATGTCAATTACTAGACCAAGGTACTTCACCAATTTTAATAGTTTCAAATTGAGTGTTGAACTTCACTGTTAATTAACATCTACAATAACTTATATCTCAAAAGAAACCAAGCTCGAACATTATATTCTATTTACACATATTCAAATATTATATTTTAAGATTTCCTGTTGCTCAAAAGCAATCTTAGATCATGATTTTAGGAAGCCATTGTTTAATGAATAACCCTGGTTGGTGGGAAGAGGGGATGGATATGTGGCTCAAGAATGACTGTCTCTGAAAATCAAAACTTAAAAAGCAAAGATGCTTATAGAATAAAATATGTCTTGACTCTAGCTCCATATCATTATCCTTTTCACTATTCTAAGTTTGGGAAAAATAGGCAAAAGGAAAATGATATAAAGTTCACAATAAAATAGAGATGGTCACTCTCTGCACACATAGAAAGATGATTAGAAAAATGAGGCTAGTTAATTAATGGGTAATAGATATCCTTGACCCCGTGTTAAGACACAAGGCAAAGTTCCACATTGCGTTTCCTCTAAGTTGTTTTTAATTCCATTAGGGATCGCTCACAGATGAACCAATTATACCAGGTAGTTTCTTCTTTCCTCTTTCATTTAGACAGCTATCCCTCTAAGACTTGGCCCATAAAAAATAATCTTTAAAATCTGAATGTTCTAGATGTGAAATTTTGTTAGTACCATAAACAGTCCTAGAATTTAGATCTTATTAAATTATTATATCAGATAATGGGTGCAGAGACTATAAAGTTCAGGAGATTATCAAGCTGAAACTTGACATGTAAAGAAACTACATGCCCCTTAGTTATAGGAATATAAACATAAAGATGTAAAAGGTAAGTCTTTCTTAGTAGCTCACTCAAAATCAAATGAAATAAATTTTCAGAAATAATTCCAAAAACATTCTTGACATTGACTATAATCATGTGGTTAGCACACTTTTATCTCTATCCAAATTGTTTTGCTTTGCAGCCAGAACAGCAAAGAACTCAAATCCTTGAACATGAGACAATTCATGTCCTACACTAGATCTCTGATTGATAAATAACGTTAAAGCTCAGAAAGCTGATTCTCAGATCAGGGTCTTTTATTTAAGAACCAACATCTTACCACATTTCAGAAGACTTGTAGTCCCTGGGGTAGGAAAAGGAAAAATGCAGATACTTTTTCCACATTTATCTGGAATTGACAAAAATACTTTTTGCCCATGCCATGAGCCCTTTCTGGTTGCTTGTCCTCCCACACTCTGTCTATTAAAGCACATCCATTTTCTATGTTCACCACAAGCTAACATCTAGGTCCTTCCCAAGCTCCTTTTCCTTTAAATTCCGTGCCTACTGTAATTCATGCACTGTAATTCAACACATACCAGTTGGTGTCTAGCCTTTTTTGGTCCTTTCATGTTTATGCCTTATGTCCTCACAATGATGTAAGTTCTTTGGTTTCAGGAAGAGTATCTTGTCTATCTCTGTGCCCCCAGACTTTGCATGACTCCTGGGGCATGGTAAGGTCTGAATATGCGCTTATTCTTTGCTTGATTAATTGGAGTGCATAAACTAGGAGAAGGAGATTCCTAACAAACTGAAATAGCACTGAAAAAAAAAGAGAAATGAGGAGGGCTAGAATTCCTTTAGTTTTTACTTCAAAGTTTACTGCTAGCCATAGATTAGCTGCTATTACAAATCTCTGCCAATGTCAGTCATTCTTTTTCTTTAATTTCTTATGTTTTTCTGCCTAGTTTCTCTAAAGCAGCTTCCTCTATGATTTTTACTTTTCTACAATTTCTTTCTATGAATCCCTAAATATTTCTGAAGGTCATTCTATATGGTTCTCAAAAAAACCAAGTGAGTATCTCCCCTGGATGACTATATCATGTCCATGACTTTAATTACAAAGAGAAGACATATATTTCCCCAATTTGCAATTTTTCAGAATACAAAATAACTTTTGCAAAATTATCATTTCTTAATGTATGTTACTCATGTTATCATATTACCCAACGAGGGGTCCATTTTGAAACTCAAATTTAATCTGAGAATGATGCTTCCCTCAAAAGTTTGAAGAGTTTAAATCTTCCCTCTCCCTATTAAAGTAAAAACAGATGAAATAGGCACTGGGCCAGCAGACAAAAGTAACCAGAGAGAAGCAGCTTGAGGGACCAGCAAGCAGGGATAGAAGCTATTCCTGGGTAATGACTGACTGCAGCAGGCATTTTGCAGAGCATAGTCACACAAAGCAAAAAACCATTAGAAATCAATTAGCAAGAACATTGCTATTTCATATGCAAACTCAGGAGGTAACAGAGATTCGGACACAATATTTATTAAAGACCCTTGATACAAGGAATTGGCCATTTTTACATAGAATATTAATGGGGCAGGAGAAGCAGCTTACCCAAGCATGAGGGCAAGAGAGATCAGAAGGTCCCAAACAGGAAGGATTCTCTTGGCAACAGCAGCACCTAACTAATTTTATCAAGTCCTAATGAGGAGGAATTGGGACTTATTGCCAGAATTTCACTTTATATTGCTTTGTAGTTGGGGCTGTTAATGGTCAGTTATTTCAAAAAGTCATTTAAAGCAGCAGGCGTGAAAATAATGATGTATCTTACACACTTTATTTTCATTTGAAACATAAATGCACATATAAATATTTTTACATAAGGCCGGAGCTGATTGCATTCTGGGTCATAGTTCTTTCTTTCATGAACCGCAGCCACAGGCATTGTCTATTTTCTCTGATTTCAGTGCCTTTAAAATGAAACAAGAACTTAATTAAGTGTACTTGTACAACAACCTGAATGCAAAATCCTTCCAGAGCTGTACATTCTGTCTTTTGTCTCACCTACCCTACATCTAAATATTTTTAGTAACTCTTCTTTTTCAAGTATTACCTAAGCATCTAACTTAGCTTTTATAGAATCAACAACAGTCTCTTTCTTTTCACACTTACACGTCATTAGTTTATGTATTGTTTAATTAAATTACTAAAACATAATAAAAATCAAACAATTAACAAGTTCAAGAATAAACACAACTAACCCTTGATTGGCACACAAATTGACTGAGGGGAGCATACTAGACAGGACACATTAGCTACAAACATCAAGCTTGTCTAGGCACTATTCACCAAAGGAATACAGAATTTCAGTTAATTTGGATGTGACTGAGTGGGAGCTGATATCTATTATGTTTGACATAAAATTTTCATTGTCTAACTTCACAATTGAAAGCTTAAATCTTTCCTCAGTTTCTGATGGCAGTTCAGCCCTATTCACGTAACCCATGTTTTCCTGGGTCGCACTCCTACGAAAGGGTCATAAAACAACAAAAAGATGGCGTCCTTCTGGCTCAGCCTCACCAATTGAATTACTGGTTGGTAAGCCCCATTTCATTCCTCTTGACTCTGGAAATTCCTAGAAGGTTACTAGGGTAACTTACGCATAAATACAGCTTCCTGGATCCTACACAGAATCTTCTACTGCTCCCAGTGAAGCTGGCCTGGAGGAGGCGGTGTGGCCTTCCTTGGTCACTCTGTCCTTCACTCAGCATGCGCCATCTTCTTCCCCTGGCACTAATCACCATGCTGTGAGACTCTCCACTCCCTGCCTTGTAGCTTTGATTTCAGATCCTTCCACAGCCAATTTGAGAGAGGAGGAAAAAGCAAAGCAGCCTTCAATCCTGAGTCTTATTTATCATGAAGCTAAAGAAGCTTGAGTTTTTGGTCCCTCATTTGTACCATCTTTTTCAACAGCACGTGCTTATTTTTGTATTCTTTTCTTTAAAAACTGCCCTATAAACGTTTAAGGGTGTACCCTGCTTCAACCAATTTCTTTCATTCTAATTTATTTATAAGCCATAAGCAGTCCTTGATATCTTAGTATTTCACAGAGATCAGAGTAAAATACTTTTTAATTTTAACATCATCTGGCACAAGTCTCAGCAGAGGTGGTGGGACTGAGGACAATCTGAGCAACCCTTCACTGCTCTTCAAAATATTCCCTTCTGTCCCCATTTGGGAAGGCTTACTAATCTCTCACTGAGTTTGCTGGCATTGACTCTATCTCCTCACCTCAGGGTGAGTCTCTTCGCTTAAAGCTACTTGATCTCTCAATCATATTGAACTTTTTGGTGGACCTTCCTTCCTTCCATCACCCATGAACATTAGTGAGCATGACGTATTTTCACGCATTGCACTCAGACTGTGGTAACTCACTCTTCTCCATTAACCCTTTTGTGCCCTTTATAAAGTCTTGAGTGAAAGAACTCTTCAAAGCATTGTTTGATACAAATGTAGGACCCTGGCTGGCAATTGCAGTAAAAGGAGATTTATTCAGAAACTATGGCAATAAGGGGAAAGAGATCTCGGTGTAGAACTGGGCTCAATTCCAAATACAACAAAAACAAGTAGGGATTTATAGCCAAAAAGCAGGTTGGGGGCAGGAAAGGAAGATCAGTAGATGGAAAATTACTAAGAGGAAATATCACAGGCAGGGGGAATTTTTGCTAAACTGATCTAACAGAATTCTTGCTGAAGGCAGGTCAGGGTGGTCAGGTATCACTGGAGAATAAGGACGTGGGGTGGGGATGAGGAAATTTGCTCCAATTTTGAGGGTGAGGAATTCTCCTTAAACTGACTTAGCAGGATCCTTTTTACAACTTGACACTTAAAGACAATACCCAAGGATAGAGCGTAGTTAAAAAGGGACTCAGAAGACCTGGTCAGGGAAAGAATCTTTGTCCCAGAATTACTGTCTCATCCTGAAGCTTCACTTTTTTAGCAGCAATCAAATCAGGAAAGTTAAAGTAACATCTACAATCTATCAAGAAATTCTCCAGTTAATGCAAGTCTGTACAATTTGTAAGAGGAAGAAAGGAAAGCGTGTATGATTCAGATTGAGCAACTTTAAGACAAGACTTCTAAAAGCAGAAGACTGGTCAAGAACAAAGGCACATTTTAGGAAAAACGAGGGGCCATGGCCTGGAGAGCAGCAGCAACACACTGCTGGTAAGGAGAAAGACATCTCCACAGAAGTAGGTTCTAGACTAGGCTAACTTTATTAGAATTTAAATTTCATGGACCCTAAAGTTGCTCTCGAATCAGTTAAATGCATTCATAAGAAATGAGAAACTATCAGGAAATGTTGGGCCTTGATAGGATGATCGTTAACTCTCAGATCTGGAGGCAATGTTTTCAGCCACATGGAAACAACAGTTATATTCGAATTGCTTAGGACCTTTGCCAGTGGCCAAAGATAAACTTATAATGTCAAGTAGCACACCACCAAGATCCGGAAACCTCAGCTGTGAAGCATCATGAAAATATCTGCAAGGAAGCAGTGGCAGGTTTCAGGGGAGGCAATCAGCTTGGTGCCACACAACGGAAAGAAGAGCAGCTGGGTCACTGATGACCCTGTAAGAAAGTGGTTCTTCACCGAGGCAAGTCTGCCTCCAAAGGACCATTTGGCAATGTCTGAAGACATTTTTGGTGGTCACAATTAGAGGAAAGTTGCTAATTACATGTAATGAGTAGTATCCAGAGATACTGCTAACCATTCTACAATGCAGCCCACCCACCCAACAAAGAAGTATTTGGTCCAAAATGTCAACAGTGCTGAAGTTGAGATATCCTGTCACAATGCTACTCAAGTACTCTGTTTGCCTAATCTCGGGCCATGACAACAACCAATGATATGCTCTAATCAAAGCCATCGTTTGAGAGAGAAAAGATAAACAATTTCAAATATATTATGACTTCAAAGGAAGGAAGCAAGTGGATGATAAGGAGTATTTTATATTTCTAAATTTCCATTGGTTAGCATAATATATATTTTTTGTTCTAGAACATTCACCCTTTCTGTTCTCTTGTTTTCCCCACTTCCTTCCCTCAACCCTTCCCTCTCCTGTCCCACCACTAACCTTTAAGACCACATAAGATCTACCTGAGATATTATTCAGAATGCTTTGCAGTCCGGAAACCTCAATGGATATCTGAGGATATTCTGAGGTAGTTGTGGCCATTCTAATCATAGATAGGAGATAGTCTGTCTGATGTGGGAATTATTGATCAAATTTTAAGGACTTATAATCACCTCAGAAATAGTTGGAGATATTTAAGTGAAAAATCTAAAAAGATGGCAGAGTTATAAGATGTGCCCTTAAATTCACATTTCTCTCTTCTCTTACCTGTTCTTTATTTTTCTCCTTGTAATCATAAAATATATCTTGTCTACGAATGATAGGTATATATGACCCATGCTTGCAAGCCATGTTATTCTGCAGATTAAACCAAAGCAAATAATAAGGTCTTGACAAGTACAAATATTCTATTTCCAGGTTGCTATTGTGAATGTCAAATGTTCTCAAAGTCTCTCCCAATGATTGCGGGGCATGTCCTAGAGTATCACCTGTGCCCACATTCACTCCTGCCAACCTCACGGTGCTACACTGAGCCATGAGCATGCTCAGCTCTGCTGTGGCAAAGCTGCCACACTACAGGAAACCGTTTCTGCCCCTGCTGCCAAGTGCTAGCAGTGACTCAAGTCTCTGTGTCACAATGCCAAATAGGATCTCCCGCTAGAATGTCTGTCCCCCATCACTGTGTTATTTTCCATTATGGCATACTAGTTCTTTTTCTGAAAGGGACTATGATCATTTAATACCTGTGCCCCATTCCACACTGACTGACTCAGTCTCTGAGATATGGTCAAGACTTTGCATCTTCTTATGCTTCCCAGATTATCCTTATGCACATTAAAGTTTGTGAACACATACTTCCAACACCTCACAGAATTTTAATAAAGTCACTTCACCATCTTCATTTGTAGGCCTCTCTCCTTTGGACATAGATATAATGATAATGACGACGACGACGATGATGACAATAACAGTAAGAACACAAAAATAAGGCACAGAGATTAAGCATGTCACCTCAAGTTGCATAGCTAGTAACTGGCAAGACAATGATTAGAATCACTTCCAGGCCAAAGGCCTGGGCAAGAGGGTCAACCTGAGTAAAAACATGCTAAGCTCCAATTACATCTACTCCTTTCTAATGACAGGGCATTGTAACAGGACCAGACTCTTCTGTCTCTGTTACTTCATCCTTGAGCAGGAGTCTCCACTCCTAACTCCCAAGAGCTCCCATAACTCAATACATATCCCATCTTTTCTGTATCCCAGAAGTGCTCATGGCTTAGATTTAAGCTGAGATACTCCTATCCTGCTACATTATCAACCTGCACACCTGCCCATATCCATTCTCCTTACACAACACCTCCAACACACAGCTATATGAACCCAGAACAGGTCAAATGATCTCATTCATTCAGCCTGCAGTGCAAAATATACTTCCTTTGTGGCAGATCTTTTCTTTCTCCTAAGCAAGTGGGTACAGTGAAGTAATTAAAAGGATGGTCGCTGAAGGCAGCTTGTCTGAGCTCAGATCCCAATTCTCCCACTATCTAGCTATGGGACTTTAGGACTTAAAACATACCCTTATCGGTTTCCTCAGCTTTAAAGTTGGAAGAATAATAATACCTAACTATGGAGTTCTAGTGAGAATTAAGTGTTTTTGTTTTTATATAAAGGTGCACATGTAACTGTGTCTAGCTCATCGAAGGCATCACATAAGTGTCAGCTATTATAATTAACTTTTTAAGTTGTAAATTTCACCAGGAAAAAAACAGCTTTTTTATTTCTTCCTGTTAATTCATAGAAATACAGTACACAAATAAATGTGACTAATCATACAACTGAAATAAAAGCTTTGCAAACAGTTACCATTTTTATATGCATTTCTCTCAAATATGCTTGTATCTGTTCTATTTTATTTTTTTAAGGTCAAAATTTATCAAATTAATTTCACAATCCATTATTAGGCCCCAATACACAGTTTCTAAAACACTATATATGTAAATTTCATGAAGGAAGTCACTATACCTGTTTTATTTAACCTTGTAACCCTAACTTTCTGGAACAGGACATGGCACATAATAGGTGCTCATTTATATGTGTTGGATAAATGAGTTCTCATTTTACTAGCATTTAACATAGAAACAAGGAGAATCTTTTTGTCCTTCTCTGGTGTTGACGTGTGAAAGACAGAATCCTTTTTACTTTCTACAGAATCCTTTGATGAAATTCCCAAGAAAAGCCATAGAAAACCATTAAAACATAAAGCTTGTTTAGAGGATTATCCCAGTTGAAGTGGGCCTCAGTATTAGCACGGTAGCCAAAATTCTTGCCTGTGTCATTAATTTGTGATTTTCTTAGAGAGATGGGAAATTCTGGTCATAATTTTTATTGTTATCCTTGATTTAAATTTTTCTATTTAAATCATCACATTTGGAATTGTAGACAGTCCTTGTTATCTATAATTGCATATTTCTCTTAAGACGACTAGGGTGATAATTCCCATTCGTGTAGGTTTTTGACATATTTTAAAATATACTAATCAGTCAATGTAGTTCAGCTCAATTTTTGAGTTTCACTGAGAGCTGTATCTAGCAGGTAAATTGGAGAGACAGGACTAATAAAGGAAATGATAGTTTTTACTTTGTTACTATTTAATGAGTTTCCAGGCTCTTGCCTGCCTCATCCCACCACAAATACACACACCCACACTACTCTGTAGTGATATCTGTGTTTAAAAAGTAATGACACCAGAAAGACAATATTATATAATAGAAAAGAAAACAAGAATAAATAAATAAACTAAAACTAAACCACGGCATTGCAATCAGGTGGATCAAGGTTCAAATCCTCCCCACACTTTCTAGTTACATTTCTTATCTCTGGTTTTCTCATCTGCAAGAGGAGGCTGATACTGTCAAAATCACAGAGTAGTTGTAAGGGTACAGTGGGTTAATACATGTAAGGGAACTGCTTTGGGGCCTTGGAAAATACAATCATTCACTGTAAAAGTTAGTTTCTTCTCCCCTATCCAGGTGGGGTGCCTGGCCTATGGGTCTTGATCCAGTCTACAGACCAGTTCACTCTCAAGTCACTTGTTGATGAAGCTGAACTTTATTTCTAAAAATAACGACGCAGTTTTTGACATTCAGTTCAATTCAATAAACATATAAAAAGTGCCTTCTATGTCCAAGTTTCTGTAGCTAGTTGTTATAGAAAATGGAGGAAAGAAATAAATGAAATTGCTTCATGCTTTGAAGAAGCTTCAAATTTATTTGGGGAGGGTGGGTGGGAGAAAGGATATAATTAATTAACTAACACAATAATACAAGTAGTATAGCTACAAGTGAGAAGCAATTAAATCTAATTGGTTGAGGGGCAATTCGCAAAGATTAGCAAGGAGATGGCACTTGAATTAGTGTGTATTTTTTAGGTTGTGATGGTAACAAGAGACTTCTAGTCTAAAGCAATAACATGAGCAAACACGGGTAAGTCAGCTAAGTTGTGATATTCTAGGCAAGAAAGGATGACAGCCTGCACAGGACAATGGCAATGAGAATGAGAATGGAACAGAAGGTTGGGGGAACAATTTCAGAGTTTAAACAAATAATTGCAAAATAGGTCATACTGCAGAGAACAACAACATACTTTGCAGTGATATCTGTGGGATGCTTCAGGTTGTTATATAAACCTGTTTATGAAAGCCTTTCTTTCCAAATAATTCCTTCCATTTTCTACCTAGTTGTCTAAATATGTTACAATGGCTAGATGCTCCCAAAATTTTAAGAAGAGAAGTAATTATTGCTTCTTGTTTCATTTTCTTTGTTTTTTGAAAAGTTTTCTTTATGCATTTCAAATCACATTGACCTTTTTATATCCCAATATTATATTATAACTTAATTTTTATTTACCAACCAACTTGTTCTTATCTTGTAACATTACCACTTACCAGATTCTTCAGGACTATAAATCTGATTCAAGTTCTTCCCAGATGTACTAGTTTACATTCTCCCACTTTAATCTCATTTTGATTTAAGTCCATATTTGTAACCTTTTTCAAGTTCCAGATAAGTAGTTTCTAAGTCATTATCCATGTTTACAACATTGGCTAATATAGCATCATTTCAAGAAATATTAATGTGCTGCTTACTCCTGCAGATATTAATTGAAGAATTGAAAAAAAGAAGTGGAAGCAGTATCTTCTCCCACAGCATCCAGGATGCCCTCCGTCCCCTTTGCAATTTATCAAGCTCTTTAATCTACTGTTTTGTGGACAACTTTTATTATTTACAACTTTTTGTTATCCAATCTCATTTAAACTACTCCCTTCCCTTCCCCCAAAATGAAATACAGTATAGTTTATATAAAAATCAGTTTTCGAATTTTTTTTTCTTTTTTCTTTTTCCATCTCTTTGGAGATTCTATTAGAAAAACGGTTCTTCAAAAATCTTTTTCTGTCCTTTTCTTTATTGGTTCACATAGTTGTTTCAAACAGACACACAGAGGGAATGTCTCCAGGGGAAGATCAGCTTGCTGACCACGGGATTCACAGACCTGCTTGAATTTAATGAATATAGTCTAGCCCTGTGTCCATTCTTCTTATTGTGCTCATTGTGTCCTTATTGTGTCCATCTGTAACTTTGTTGCCCTTCAGATATTTGCATACTTTTTTCTCATTTACAATAAATTTTATTAAAAATACATTTTACAGAGACTTTATAATTGCACTAGTTGAGGAATCTAGATATACTAATAAGAAAACATAATAGATATAAGAAAATAGTATGAAAAGATAATTTACAAAACAGGGATGACAGCTGGTTGACAAACAAAAGAAAAAGAATCAGGTTTTAAAAACATAAGATTGTTTCTCAGCTAATAAAGGAGAATATTTTTTAGTGACAATACTTCTCACTGGGAAGACCCATAGATGCTGGTATACTCATATATTAGATTTAACCATAGAAATGAGAACAACTGTTTTGTAAATAATTTGGCACTCTGCATGAAAATTTATGAAAAAAAGTCATATCTTTTGTCAGTAATCTTACATCTGGGACACTCACTTAAGAATATAATATGGAAAAAATATGCGAGGAACATATCGATGATGGCTTTCTATCAGTGAAAATGCTAAAACTACCTGAATGTCCAACAATAAGGGAATAAATATTGAAATTACAAAACATTCACTGAAAGAACTTATATAAAAGTTCTCAAAATTGATATCAATGAAGACTATAAACATGGGAAAATGTTAAGTTGAAATATAGTTTAAGGACACAAAATGGCAGATTTAGTGCTACCACAAAAAACATATGAAGAAAAAATCTGGTTATATAATGAAATTTTGAAACAAATAATAAAAAGGGTTAAAGTAATTTTGCAGGTTTGAGGATGAGGGTTTCCTTCTATTTTCTTGTTTTCCTTAACCATGTTTATTTTTTAAGAAAATTTTAATTGGTGAATATTTATTGGGCATTTACTATGTTCTGGGCACTACGCTACTTAGGCCTTGGAAATACAGAGGCAAAGAAGACAGATATGGCCCCTGCGCTTACAGCGCACAGGATCATCAAGCTCTGGATACGTGGGGTCATTCTTGACTCGCCTCTCTCTTTCATCACACCCCAGAGCTAATCCACCAAAAATACTGTTTGACTTTAATATCAAAACGATGATTAAAATCCAACCATTCCCCATTATCCTCGCTGTAACATTCTAGTCCAGTCACCATCATCTTCTGCCTGGGTTACTCTTACAGCCCCTCTGATAGACAAAATAATGCCTCCCCTCCAACAAGATGTCCATGTGCTAAGCCTTAAAACCTGTGGCTATGTTTCCATATATGGCAAAAGGGACTTTGCCTATACAATTAAGTTAAGGACTTTCAAATGGAGATTTTATCCTGGGTTACCTGAATGGGCCCAATGTGATAACAACAGTTCTTATAAAAGAGAAACAAGAGGGCCAGAGTCAAAGAAGATACTACAAAGAAAGAAGAGGTCAGAGTGTACAATTTTTGGAAGGAAGCCACAAGCCAAGGAGTGTGGACAGCCTCTAGAAGCTGCATAACACAAGGGAACAGATTCTCCCCTAGAGCCTCCAGAAGAAATGCAGTCCTGCTGACAACTTGATTCCAGCCTGGGGAGACTCATTTCAGATTTCTAACTTCCAGAACAGTAAGATAATAAATTTGTGCTACTTTAAGCCACCATCTTTGTGGTAATTTGTTATAGCAGCAATAGGAAACTAATACTAACCTCCTAATAGGTTTCCTCCCTCTTATCCATGCTTCTTTACACTCTTCTCAATCTAACTGCTGCAATGACCTTGCTAAAACCAAAGTCATCTTACTCCACCGCTATTTCACTTGGAAGAAAAACCAAAGTCCTTACAATGACCTATGTGGTCTTACATGATTGATCTTCTTTTCTCTTTGACCTCATTTCTTAATATTCTCACCTCCCTGATTCCGTTCCAAGTCATACTGGCACCCTTGGTATTGATGAAGATTGCCAGAGGCACTCCTGTCGCAAAACCCTTGCACCGGTAGCTTTCTCTACCTAGAATATCTTGTCCCCAAACACTCACACAGCTATTTCTCTTGTGTTCCTTTGGCCTTTTTTCATGTGTCGTCCATCAATAAAAGCTACCCCAGCCATACTATTTAATGAGGCAATCTGAAACCCCATCTCCAGTACTCCACTCTTACTCTACTTTTCTGTTCTTTTTACAGCACATACGTCACCTTCTGACACATTATATGATTTGTCTGTTTAGTTCATTTGCTATTTGTTTGCTACCCACTTCTCCCCTACACACACATCAATACACACACACACACACACACACAGTCACACTAGCAGCTACTACACACACACACACAGATACAAGCTCCACAGGAACAGGGATTTGGTCTGTTTCATTTTCTGATATGCCCCAAATGCCTAGAATAGCACATAATAGGTGCTCAGTTAATATTTGCTAAATACATAAATCGTTTTAAAAATTAATGCTTTTGATACACATTTAATTTTCTCAAATGAAAATTTTTAAGCAATGGGATAATAACTTCATTAAAGAATTTATTCAAATCACTATGAAAAACACTAAAGCCATAATAGGAAAATGGGAAATTTATTATTTATGAGAGAAGATATACCACTAACAAACAATTGGGCAATAACTCAAACTCTTAAAATGTCAGTAGGGTGCTTGTTTTGCTTATTAATGTCCAAAATAAATAAATAAATAAATAAAGTTATTAAGGACATTTTAATGCCTGTGATGATTTTGAGTTTCTGACAAATGATTCAGGTTTCATATAAAAATATTGAGCCTTGCTCACACTCTGTGGAACCCTTTTTGTGTAAACTTCTGGCTGGAAAGTTATTGAATTGTTCTTTTCTCCTTTTTAGGTTTTATAGCTTTAGGTAAGAGGTCTACCTCCTTCTCTGATAGACTGGGATGGACTTTCCCCCCTGATTTTTGTTGCCCAATTTTGGTTGTGATTTGTGGCCCCATTCAAGTAGTCAAACATGTGCGCACTGCCTCTGGAAAAGTGAGCTCAGTTGTGCTTTTCTCTTAGCTTTATTTTTTGTTTTATCTTGTTCTTTCTCATCTCAGAAGTGTCATCAATACCATTGGAAGAATAATGAATTATACACAACTTAACGTCATCAAAAGCTGCCTGAATCCCAAGCACTGAAGTGAGCTCTCCAGAGTCTATGACAGATCCCAAAGCCTAACAGCTCACTCCACACATAATCTAGTGATAAGCTTGATGACGTGTGTAAAGAACCACTCCTCTCCGTTTCAAAAGATAGAAAGAATGGGCCCTTGGGCATGTGAGCATATATTCCACTTCAATTATCAGATCAGAAAGCTAGTATCTCTATTTTTTTCCATGTTGATCACTTCATTATTAAGCCCAATTACAACAAAGACTGCTTTGTTCAGAAAAATAAATAAACCCTGACACTTAACCTCTCCACTCTGGTATCAAATAATCTCGGGCTGTTGACTATATCCATTTGCTCCCATTGTAAGACCAGAGCCATCACAACCTCCTCTTTGGGCACAGGAATGAGAATGAATGACTGTTTATTCAACAAACACTTAATGAATATAACTAAGTGCCAAACCTGATGATGCCAAGAAGAAACAGTCTCTATGCTAAAGAGTATAGACTGCAGTAGATGAGACCAAGAAGCTACCAGACAATTTATAGATCAGCATTAAAAATGGAATGAGAGAAGCCCATGTGCCCTGGATATCATGGAGCAAAAAGAAAGGACAGTTAATCCAAATGGTGGGATAGGGCCAAGACAAAGAAATTGAATCTTTCAGGGCAAGTCAAAGGTTGGCAGTGAGAGATAAAGAAAATGAGATGAAAAGGGGAAGGGATTTAGGGAGCCTGAGCAAAACCTGGGAGTGGAGAAAACATGAAACCAGACATATTCAAGGAAGAAATTTGATATGGCTAGAGAGTAAGGCAGAAGAAAAATGTGAAAGAAGACAGGGTTGGACAACTAGGCAAGCACCACATTATAGAAACATATATACCATACTAAGTATCTGCTTTTTTTTTTTTTTAGAAAGTATGGGCTTTTTTCTTTAATTTCTCTACATCATTGAGTTTCCCCCCTTATTTATGTCATATTAGAAACCTGGAGGTTGGTTAATAATGATTAAAGCAGAGATTTTATGTCCAAGCAGAATTTAATATTGTCCTTTCCAACCTTGAAGTATTTATTCAATTTATTCAATCATTCTTCAAAAATAGCTGCTTTGCTAACACATATTTGCTAATTACAGTAGTAGTAGATAAATAATGCTTTGACTTGATGTGCAAATGTTCAATTTTCTCCATGCTCTTTGGCATTCTTTAGGTCAATAGTTGCTTTATTATTTCTCAATGTTTAGATTTATAGGCTTTATTTTTCTTCTTGAAGATAGATTTAAAAATGAGTTCACCCTAACAAAGTCTGTTAATTGACATTAAATTTTATGTCCTACTCTGTTTATGAGCAGATATTTTTTAACGTGGGTTTTCTTTTCCTCTAGCTAAACTCTATTTGTATGAGAAATGGGAGAAGTTTCCCATTATTTATCTTTCTATTATTGCTTTATTTTTTGCCTAGCATTCTCTTATCCAAATTCTTTATTGACCACTGAATCTGGTACAACAATGCACTTAGCCAAGGTTAGCCCCTTTTGAATCCAATCTTATCTCTGCAAATAACCTAGCTATTTAATCCTGAGCAATTTACCTTTCTCCTCATCAGCAAGATGAGAGTGCTAGGCTGGATTATCCGAAAATGCTCTTCTGAGAGATTTTATTCTCGTGGCTAAGCATTAATATATGTAATGGAGCTCATTATGGTTCATTCCTCTGCTTATCTCACCTGCACATTTCTTCACTCATAATTTATATGCTTTGCTTGTGAATTCTCCTTGTCTGTAGACTGGCCTTGCTGCCTGAGGGGCCAGGACTGAGTCATCCATTTACTTAGATGACCATCAGAAATATTGTTGAAGGGTCCCAGCTTGTAGGAGTTACTCAGTGACCCTTTGTCATGACGAAGGCATAGTAGGAGTTATCTGTGCTTTTCTGTCCCTTGTTGTGAGCTTTAGATGTTATATACTTTTTATTTTTATTCCAAAGCAGCAGTGTGGCTTCTGTGCTATTATGAAGCCTAAAGAGAAATTTCAGTTACCAAGTAATATACTACTGTTGCTTCTATATCATCAGCTCTCAAATATCCAGGAAAGGTTGGTCCAGCTTGACCTAGAGTCAAACTACCTTGACTTATTACTATGCCCCAAACGGTGTGGCTGTAGAGAATGAAATCTGCGGTGCTGTTGAGCTAAGTCATATACAAGTACAAAAATAAAACACACTGTGCAATCAAAATATCAAAATTGTGGACTTTAGATGACTTCTTCATTAGATGATCTTTATCTTTGCTTCCTTCAATCTGCTTCTCTTCCCCTTGTCTGCTAAATATGACCTATCTATTTCAAGCCTTCCTTCCTAAACCTGCCTTCAATGTCTGGTTCTTGTGGGAATACAAAGTCCTACCCCCTTGTCCCAACTTAGGACAACAGTGAAGAGCTCTCTCATTCTCAGAGCTCCTTAGGGATTTCAGAGAGGCTTTTGTTGTGACTGTATCATGACCCACTGTTTCCTTCTGCTCAAGCTGGATTTTTTTCTTTTTCTGCAAGTGTTAATCCCAAGAGCACTTTTAAATAAAACCCTGGCATTCTGACATTTCAGTGTCTACTTTCCAGAAAACTCACCCTGCAACAAGGCCAGAAGAAATGAAAAAGCCAAAGATAAACAGGAAAAATAGGTAAGCTGCTCAGTTTTCTCTGCTCAGTCTTACCTCAGGCCAAACTTTGAGCACAGTAACTAACTTACCTCTCACAGTAACTAGTGAGCTGCATCACCATGTATAAAAACTAGGAGTGCCCCAGATGCTCATGATACACCACATCCCCTGAGTCCACAAGATTTCAGGCCAGTCTTAGTGAGGCCCAGGTCCATAGCCAGTATCCCATATCGGGCACAAAGCATTCAGCTACATGCAGTTGCAACTTAAAAGTGTAGGGGACTTAAATACCCCAGCAGTAACCTGCCCCAGTAGAAGGTGAGTGTGGGTGAGTAGATAGTCTACCCTTCCATACTCTGGTGGGGCAATTAGGAGGTAAGTTCTACATTCTTCCAGTAATGGAATAGCAATCCAATAGACTGAGCCCTCGTCTCTACATATGGGTTTACTAGGGCTGCCATAACTAAATACCACGGATTGGGGGGGCTTAAATGATAGAAATTTTCTTTCTCACAGTTCTGGAGGCAAGAGGTCCAAGATCAAGGTATCAGTAGCCTTCGTTTCAAGGGCTCTCTCCTTGGCTTTTTCTGTGTCCTCACAGGGTCATTCCTCTGTGCATACACAGGTCTGTGTCCCAATCTCCTCTTCCTATAAGGACTAGTCATATTAGATTAAGTCCCACCTATATGACATGTTTTATCTTAATTACTTATTTAAAGGTCCTAACTTCAAATACAATCATATTCTGAGGTACTAGGAGTTAAGATTTCAACACATGAATTCAAGGGTAGGAGATACAATTCAGGCCATTAACCCCAATAACTAAATATATGCTTTATCAGCATTTCCCTTTCCCTGTCTCACTTTTCCCTCCCACATTTCTACTTCTATTCTCAGAGGAACTCAACTATCTTAATCTCTAACTGACCAAACTAGCAGCTCCATGAGGAAGTTAGGAAAAGGTTGGACATAAACAGGTCTTGCTTAGAAACCATACAAACCTCTTCTATCAGCAATACATCCTTGATTCTGCCTATCCCTTTGAATCAAATTATCTAGGCACTTTGAACTAAAAACAGGAAATTGAGAGAATGAGATAAAGGTGCACACACAAATCTACCCGTCAGCCTCAACCCTGTCAGCAAAATTAAGTTGGTACAAGAGGTGAAATTATGTAGGTATCTTAGCAAGAGAAGAGAATGTGTATCTAGCAGCAATGTGGCTGTGATACTCCCATGTGGGACAGAAAAAAAGTGGCTGCAACAATACTGAGCATAGAGCCATCCAGGCAATTTATGAAAAGTTTCCCAAAAGAGAAAAGTAGGATTTAACACCTTTGGGGTTTGGAATATTTTTCATTGAATTCTTTTCAGTTGAATTTTGAAATGACAGATATGTTCTAAGGCAAAATACTATGGATTTTTTTCATCACCCTTTGTTTTGCCATAAATTTCTATTTTCTTTATTTGAATTCTATAAGCTGTTAGCCTAAAAGTAGCCACCTTACCTCTAAAAAGCTTACCTAAGTTGATTTTTTTAAGATAATCTACTAATCACTCTGAATGGCCTGTGGATGTACAACAGTTAATGAAGATTGAAGCAAACAAACCAAAACCTAAATAACCACAATAGTCACATTTCACGGTAAATGAACTGAACATGCTCCATGCTTACAAAGGACTAAAATAAGAAGAGCTCTGATTTAATGACCTTCTGCTCTGTATCATTCTTTTAAAATAATTATCACATTCAATATCTCCAAAACCCTGAAACATGGATATTATTATTCTACATGTTTTTACCATAAGGAAAAGGTTTGGAAAATGTCAGTCAACTAATAAATGACATAAATGAGATTTGAACCCAAATCTGATTCTAAATTTTTTTACTTCCAGTGATTCTCAATCAGGAATTGTTTTTCAAATTAATTGGAAAGTTTTTAACAGTGACAGATGTCACTATACGCAAAAAATAAATAAATTGAAATGAGTCAGAGACTTAAATGTAAAAACTAAAAATAATAAATCTTCTAAAAGAAAACAAAGAAGATTATAAGCATAATCATTAGATAGGCAGATTATATAAGTAAGATTTGAAATATACTGGCCAATAAATAAAAGAATAACAAATTAGATCTATCAAAATTGAGATCCGCTCATCAAAAGGTACTATAAAGAAAGTGAAAAGGTAAGCTACAACTAGAAAAAGTTATCCCCAACACATATATTTTTTAAAAGGGTTGAATCCAGTCAGTAAGCATTTGAAAAGGTGTTCCTCTTCAATCGGAGAAAAGCAAAATAAGGCCACTAAGCACCTACTTGCATGACTAAGGTGGAAAAATCCGGCAAGGGTTGGGGATACTATAGAAAAATAGGAACTCTCTTACAGTGTTAAATGCTAGAATCACCCTGAAGAGTTCTAAATCAAAAAATAAACATGAATATACCCTAATGATTAAGCTCCCTAAAGTTGCAGCACTTATTTATAATTCTACCTGTGGATATACACCCAACAGATGTGAGTGCTACACCCATCAAAAAACCTATACAATGCTCATAGCAGCTTTATCCGTAATAATTAAAAACTATAAATAAACCAAGTGTTTATCAAAAGTAGAATAGATCAACAAATTGTGATATATTCATGCAATGAAATACTACGTAGCAATGCAAAAGAAGAAACTACTGATACAGTAAATTAATAAGTGAATCTCGCAGATATAATGTTGAGTGAAAGAAGTCAGACACAAGAGTACTCTTTATAGGAATCCATTTATACACTGTTCAAAAATAGACGCAATAATCTCAAAATAATCTATGGTGAAAGAGGTGAGTTATCCTTGGCTGAGAGTGATTTACTGGCTGAGAGTGGTTTACTGACTGAGAATGATCACAGGTGAGTTTTATGGGATCTGGAAATTTTGATTTTCTCTTAATTTTAGCAGTGATTACATGGGTATGCATACATACATATTTATATATATCAACATGTGCATGTATAAAAATCATGAGTTCTACACTTAAGATTTACACACTATTGTAGGTATATTATATTGTAATCTTTAAAAAAAAAGTATAGTGGCTGGATATCTTCGGAAGAAGGGCTGAGGGAGAAGGAATATACAAGTATATATATTTTTAAAATTTCCCAGATTATCCAGGTGATTCTGATACACATTCTTGTTTTCCAATCGCTTTATCCCTAGACTCAGGTAACTCAAGCACTGTGCAAAGAGTCAGCCATCATGGGAACAAGTTCTGGCCCTGCAGGTAATAAGCTGAGTAACCTTGGATAATGCAGCCATGAAAACAAGGATCTGGACTAGACGAGCTCTCAGGCCCCTTCTCACACAAACATTGTAAATTCTATGACATAAATCCATACCATTTGGCCAACACACACCAATAAACCCCATATTAAAACCTAGGGGGAGTAGGTGGTTGAATAATATGATATAATATAAATTATGGCTGCTTAAAAGTTCTTTCACGCTAAATGTATTTTACATACTATCTTAAGACATTCAATCTTCTATATTATGCTTAGGCGCTGGTTGAATGGCAAATTCTTAAAAGATGGCAACACATTAAGCTATTACCAGTCATTAACACTTCATTATGGATGTGACAATAAATCATTTTCAATTTGATAGTTACCTAAAATTCTACACTTTAAGAACAGGATATAGAATTAAAGGCAGTTTGGTGTATAGTGGAAAAAACATGAAACTGAGAGACAGGAATCTGCTTTCTATTCACATTTACGCTACAAATTAACTCTGTGCCTTTGAATAGGTCCTTTCCTGCCCGTAGACCTCAGACTGTCTATCAGTAAAATGTGAGGATCGGAATATATCATCTCTAAGTGCCATGAGTACTATATAATTCTATGACTCTTTTTAAGCCAGTTTAAACCCTTAGGTGAGGGCAGGGGCCATAAAATTGCCCTTGTGTATGTGCCACCCAAAGTGTTTGCCACTCACAAAATACTATCTTGTGGAAGGCAGGTGAAAGGTGGGAAGAGGAGTATACCGTCTTCGTTTTCTTATGACAATTCATGCAAGAGATATTTAAAAACCCAATAAAAATGTATAGGACAGAATCAGCTGACCAATCTCCATAAGCAATCAAGCCCTGATGGGCAACACACCCTGTTCTCTGCCCTCTCACTCACCAGTTTTGCTCATCCCCTTAAGGAGGTGCCCTGGGGCTGGGATTGGCAGGGAGTGGGGAGGAGTGCATTTTACCTGGCTTGGGATACTGTTTTGGTATTGGACATGAGCCTTCTATGATAAGAAAACTCAAAAGAGGAGACTCAAATAACCATCTAGAAGTAGTACTGGAGGGGAAAATTCAAGTTTATAGGAGCCCTCCCTTGTGTGAAAAGGGAAAAGGGAACTCAGTCAGTCAGTCACAAGAGAGCCATTGAACTATGAGGCCAAGCCAATAAACTCTGTATTTGACTAGCACAATCATTCCTGTTTTCCTAATGAGACTAGAGAGAACCGACTTTATAATAATGAGACTCAGTCAGCATGAGGTGTGTTTGAACTCTGACTCCCTTACTCCAAACAGAACATCTCAGGACAATGGTTTTTATAACTGTAAGATTTATAGAGAACACACTGTCTTTCGCACTGAGCCTTTCAGTCTTAGGAAGTCAGTCACTACTTCATTTTTCATGGCTGCTTTCGGGTGTAAATACTGCTAACCCAGGAGTCACTGGGCCAGGAAATACACTTATGTGGGCCCATGTTTCCTGAGAACCGAATGGAAACCTACAATTTCAAGTAGTCCAGGAAATAGCCAGCAAGCTGATGATGATAACAGGTTGCTACTGATCTTAGCAGAATAGGGGGCTCATCTACAACTGTAGTGAAGGAAAATCTCCCTTTGTACAAACCTGCCTCATCCTCATATGCTTTTAAGCAGCAACTTTCCCTGCCCCTTCCCTACCTCCCTCTCTCCCTCTGCCCTCCTCCTTTTTCCCTTGCTCCAGATATGCGCCCCTCCCACCCCCCACCCCACCCCCAAAAGAAATATTTAGCTTATACTTGCAATGAGTTTCAGGAAGCTCACTGGGGCCCTGCCTGAACACTGACTGTAATTTAGGGTGAGTTATGTTTCAATTACCTCTATGTTATAGCGTACTAGTGAGGGCAGGCATTATCTCATGTCAGGGATACAGGCAAGAGAAAATACAGTCGCCCCCATTATAGGTGGTGATGGAGCAGCTTTAATAATATTGGGGGAAATGGAACATAAACGCCTTTCCAGCTGCACCATTACTGCACATTAGCAACATCACGTGGCCGAGTGGGGTGGGTTAGGGGGGCACTGGGAAGAAAGCAATACAGGTATGGTGGTAATTGGAGTTTTTTCTCTGCATTGAGAAAGAGGCGAGAAGTCCTATAAAAACCTTGGAAATGTGTGGGGGGTTTTTTTTCTGTGAATAATGATCTTACCAATGACATAAAACATTGCTTTTCAATAATAAAAAAAATCTAATTTCTAGTGACTTTTTCCATTTCACATGGGAAGGCTCTTACATGTGCTCTCACTCTCTTCCTATTCTCTCTCCCTCATTTTCTCAGCTTCTTTATTTTCTTAGCACAAATAGCAATCATTGCTCAGAGAATGTGCAGGGTTAGGCTGCTTTGTAACTCAAACCTTTTATTCAGGTTACTCTTATATACTAAAGAAGAAAATATGTATTGGCTAAAAGTCCTTGTTATAAAACCTGAGAATGGAAGGGTAGCTCTTCCCCCCACACACACACTAAACCTTTCCAAACCATGATTCAATTTATCACTTACAATGGAATTTTAGCTAATGCTAATGTCCACCTTCTATTTTTTTCAAATGAGGGGGAAGCATATATAGATATTTTTCCTGGAATGATTAGTTCTTTTTAAAAGAGGAAGTGATAAAAATTAAAAAGAGCCTCCACAGCCTGATGATGAGCTGTGCTTTGAAGATTGGTGGTTTGCAGGTGTTGAGTTTGATGAAATACAGTAAGAAAGATGAGGCTGTAGATAGCATTGGTGGGTTGCTGCTTCCAACAGCTGTTTAACTATGTTGAGTTAAAACAAATTCGGTCAGTCAGAAGTGCTTCTTATTTAACCAAAGAGGAACAGATTGGTAACTAAAATAAATAGTATATATACTTGGTCTAACTTTCCTCTAATCAAAATGATGGTGTAAGCCTAAAATGAAAAATAAAGCATGAGACATAGCAACATGCACAGAAAATATACTGGGAAATATAGAGAATTTTGAACCAAATGGGGTTGGGGAAAATACATGCTAAAGAAAGGTAATTGTGTATGTGTACTTAATGATCTTTATCTCCTTGTAGATGTAAATCAAGCTTGCTAGAGAAAATTTGGAAATTTCACATACATATGAAAAAGCACTTCAGTTATTATTTCAATTACATCAATCTTTTTTTATGATTCTACTTAACGTTTCAAAAACCAAGCATTCCTTCATTCGCTAAAAAGTTCTTCAGTGAGCATCTACTATGCAGTAAGCACCATTTTGCTCAATATGAAATAAAGACATATATGGTAAACAAAATAGGCATGGTGAATACCCCTACGGGAGTTTACATCCTATTTAGCAATGTTAAAAACAAGATAAGAGGTCCAAAATGGAATTGCTTATGCTAAGTCTGTCACCAAACCAACTCTTTAACTGAATCACAGTTTCAGCTCTCCCAGGAATGAAATCTTAAACCATCAATCAGTGGTTACCACTGAATCGCCTAATCAATACCAGTCAGGTCATCTGCAAAACAGGCCCCTCCCATCCCTTAAAGGAATGTAACTTTCCAATTGCTAACTCAATTTTTTCTTGGTACATGACTTCCTTGTTCTCATTCCCTATAAAAATCTTTCATTTTGCACAGGTCTTCAGAGTTCTGTTCTACCTGCTAGATTGGGTGTTGTCCGATTTTCGCTCAAATAAACAAAATTTTTAATATGCCTCAGTTTATCTTTTAACAACAAAAATAGACAACAAACAAATCAAATAGTCTGTCTGTGATGGAATCGAGGATGCAGCATGTTGTATCAGAGCACAACACCAGAGAAACTTCAGAGACTTCGGAGAAATCAGGATTATACTGCATATGTGATTTTGCATCCTGCCACTAAATACTCTGAAAACATTCTTAATGGCTGGATAGCCTGTCTTTTAAGCAAAACATTCTTAATGGCTGGATAGCCTATCTTTTAAGCAAAATTTTAATGTATCTATTGATCATTGTGTTTTTCTTCCATGGCTTTTATGTTGAGAAAAAGTTTTTGCCTAAAAATCTGTTGGTCACCTATGTTTTCTTCTGTTTTTGTTGTTGTTAGTTTTGTTATATTTCACATTTTAAGTTAATCTAAAATTTATTTTGATGTAAATGATAGAAAAAATAAATTAGGCTTTCCACATTAAAAAATTAAAGTAACAATTCCTGAATCACACAAAGGTTCTTCATTATTTTATGAAGCACTATTTGTCACATATCAAGTATTTAAACACAGTAGAGTTTATTCCAGGATTATTCGATTAATAGGTCTGTAGATATTTACACCAAAAGTTTTAAAATTTCTTAAGCTGCATCATCAATTTTAATGTCCGATAGGACAAATCCCTTTCTCCATTTTCCAATTTTTCTCAGCTAAATTCCTACTAGTCTGTTTTACAGATGAATTCTAGAATTATTTTTTTAAGACCAGCTACAAAAAAAAATTAATAGGTACAGTTAATCCTCATTTTTCATGGATTCCATATTTGCAAATTCATCTATTCACAAAAATTGATTTGTAACCCCAAAATAAGTTCTTAGAGTACTTTTATGGTTATTTGAAGATATGACCAGAGCAGCAAAATATCTGAGTTGCCCAACGCACATATTCCCAACTGAGGCAGAAGAAGGCAGTGCTCTAACTTCTTGTGTCAGCTCTCATACTATAAACATATATCCTTTCTTGTTGGAATATTTAGTGCCATGATTTTCACATGTTTTGTGCTTTTTTTTTCCAGGTGATTTAATTGTTTAAAATGGCCTCCTAAAAGTAGCGTTAAGTATTGCCAACATCATTAAAGCCATGATGTGCTTTACAGAAAAACACGTGTTAGATATGCTTGGTTCAAGCATGAGTTTATAGTGCTGCTGGTCACAAATTCAACTTTGGTGATCAACGATATACGTTAAATAAGGTGTCTTTAAACAGAAACACACATAAAGCAAAGTCATATATTGTTTGGTTGGTGAAAATAGTGTCACCAGAGGCTCTCAGGAACCTAACTCTGTATTTCCCCCAGGAACAATGGTTTAGAATTGTCTAATTCAATGTTCCCAGCAACTTTATACATGCTACCACAGATAAGGAAAATCAATTGTGTTCTTATAGATATTGCTTTAAATTAATGTATTAATGAGAAAAATTCTTTAAAATAAAGACCATTGACTTAGAAATATGTTCTATAATTTCTTTCATAATGCCCTATTCATTTTATTATACTTACTCTCAGGTATTGTACTTTTCTTATTTGCTTTTGTGAGTAGAATTATTTTTCTCTTATATCTTTTAATGAACTTCTCTTTGTTTATGGAAGAACCATTAGTTTTCATAAAATTCTTTGTATCCAGTCACTTTGCAAAACTCTAATTATCATAATTTTAAGTTGATATTTTTTCTTCAGAATAAAATAAAACATTATGCAAAAAAAATACTAATTATAATTTTTATTCCAAAAGTTTTGCCTCTCGTTTCTGGGTTTTTTTCAGCTTGTTTTATTGTAAAGAACTTTTAGAGCAGGCAACTTCCTCTTACTCATAATTAAAATGGGACTATTTGTACTGTTTTGCACAAGTATATAGTTGGATCTTGTTTAACGTGGTAAGAAGTGTTTTCTAAGAGTTGTGATGGAATGAGTGTTGAATATTATCAGAGTCTATTTGATACTTCTCGAAGTAATTATTTTCCCCTTTGGTCTCTTGATCCAATTAATTGATCTCTTAATATTAATTCATTATTACATTCTAAATATAAATCTTACATTGTATTTATGGATTATATTTAAGACATGTTTGGATTCAATTTACTCATACATTATTTAGGTTTTGCCTCTCTATATAAATGAGATTTTATTTAAAGGTAAAATTACAGAGAGCTTTGTGCTTTAAACACATTTTTTTCTGTTGTCACTGTTAGGTTTTGCATGAAATCAATAACTTTATATCTTTTTCTAAATTCTATTCCCTAAATCTTTGAAAAAACTGGCATACATATAAACATTGAAAATTAGAATTTAAAAAATATATGTCTGTGGTAAATTTTCAATTTTCCTAATTTTTAATGCATCCAGGCTATTAGGTAATTGTGATAATATTTTTTTGGAAAACTGCTTATTGCATTTATGTTTTCAAATTTATTAGCATTCTGCTATGGTCTTAATGTATACTTCCCAAAATTCATATGTTGAAAATCTAATGCCCAAGGGGATGGTATTAGGAGGTGGGGTCTTAAGGAGGTGATCATGTAGGTCATGAGAGCAGAGCCCTCTTGAATGGGATTCGTGCCCTTATAAAAGAGACTCTAGAGAGATCTCTCACCCTTCCATCAGGAGAAGCTACAATGAAAAATTGGCAGTACGAAGCCCAGAAAGGGGCCTGCACCAGAACCCGCCCATGCTGGCACCCTGGTCTTGGACACCCAACCTCTAAAACTGTAAAAAATAAATTTCTGTTGTTTATAAGGCACCCAACCCAGTCTATGGTTGAACCATTAGTTTATGGAAGAACCATAGTTTTCATAAAATTCTATCCAGTCACTTTGCAAAACTCTCATTATCATGATATTATGGTATTTGGTTACAGTAGCGTGAATGGATTAAGACATAGAATATTATTTGCTAATTTTTAAAATTCTCTTCTTTTAAAAATTCCTTTCTCGTGTCTGTTTTATTTTTGTTTAATTTATTATTAATTAGCCTTGCCATAGCATGTCTAATTTTTGTATGTTTTCAAAATGACCACTTTTATTTAGAAAGAAGAGTCTTGAGAATTCTCTTCAGGATGTTAAAGACATTCTTTCATAGAGGACTGGTCATGTATAGGAAGATGAAAGTCCAAGCTCGGGCACAGCACAATGTTAAGGGATGAAGATAGCACTCTGAGTTAGGGGGAAGCTGGCACTCTTACTTCTCTGGAGGCACAGAGGCAATAGATGAAGCATAGCGTGCACGGTTATGAAACACGGTCAGCTGCAGGCATCTGTAATGGTGATAAATGGTATGCCACTTTAAAATTTTGAGCAGGGTGTGAAAGATCCAACATTATGCAGTTTTTAAACTGTTCTAGGAGGAATTCATGAAAAGGCTTAGAGATCAAGACAGGAAGGCTTTCCGGGAGGCTATTAAAATCCTGGCCAAAGGACTGAGCAGGAAAAAAAAAACAGATAAAAAGATTCCCTGGTTCTGGTGAAAATACACTCCTTATCCAAAAAGGGGACATTTATTTGCTGAGTATGAAAGTATTTACAGGGATGTATGGACAGCATATTTGAAAGTGTACCTGTCCCCCGAATCTGGAATATTCTTCTCTGAGTTTCTTAAATATGAAAATTTGGTACTGAATAACCTCTCAAACAGAACTTTGAGTCTGTCCGATATAACCAGTGTCCGAAACATGTGGGACATGGAGGAAAAAGAAACAGAAATTTACCCCAAAGTTTTATATAATGTTGAAGAAAGAAACTGGGACAGGCTGAAAGCTTAATGAAGAAAAATTAAGTACTTTTTGATTTATTAGGTTATAAGAACCTGCATGTAATTCCACGTTGAGCTGTCCTGAGATTAGTAAGCACAAGTAGGGGTGGAGGGGACGTTAAGAACTAGAAAATAATATACTAATCGTTACAGTAATTATAATGCTGCCAGCTATTGTTCTATTGCTATCATTTTTTGAATGATTATTATGTCACAGATGAAGTGCTATTTTACATGCCTTATCTAGGCTCATTGTTCCAATGATACACTTGAGAAAAGGAAACTGAGGCTTGAAGAGTTAGAGTAACCTCTTCTACTCCATACAGATAATGACTGAAAGAACCAGTATCCAAACCCGAGACTTTCAGCTCCAGATCTGAGTTCTTAATCACCATGTTATATGGACTCATTCTTACCCAGGCGGCAATTTAGACCAGGAAAAAGGAAACAGAAAAACTATCTTAGGCAGATAAAAGATAGTAGGATTGAGATTTAAAGCAGCATTTATGAGCAGAGGAGAAAGAGCTGCCAAATATTCTTTTTAAAGCTACAAAAGAATGAAGCACAGACAAGGCTTCGAAATTAATCTTTTCAGCTTTATCATTACAAGAGAGTAACATGCAGAATTCATTTTATTAGATTAAAAATAAAAATAAATATTATACTTATATACATTTACGTGATCAAATAAATGACATAAAAAAAGGATAAAAGAATAGCTCATCCATACATTCATTGATTGAGCAAATATTTATTAAGCCTTTACTACCAGCCAGACTGAATTTCAGGAGTTCAGATTTTAATAGCAATTCTGAGGAAACATGATACCCTCACGGAGTTTGTGAGGCAGTGGGGCAGAATAGTGGGGCAGAATAAGACGTCAATCAATAACCACACAAATAAATGTATAATTACAAAGTTAGTTTAAATGTAATGAAAGAGCAGGACAACCTCATATAAAGGGGCCCATGACTTAGTCTGGCAAGTCAGAAGTATTTCCAGAAGAAGTGTTGTGTGGAACAAAGTAGGAATTACTGGGGAAGATGAAGAGGATGGATGGTCTAAGCGGTGGACCTGCATACAGAAATCCCAAGGCAAGGGAAGCGCGGCAGGTTTAAGGAAGAGGAAGGAGGCTGTGTGGCTGGTGCACAGAGTGAAGGAGAGAGCGGATGGGGCTGGACAGTTCACACAGGGCTTTGGAGGCCTGGTGAAGGAGTTTGCTTTCTATTCTAAGAGCAAGGGGAGATGACTGGAAAGTTTTCATCCAAACAATATATTCAGCTTGAGAATTAAAGAGATCTTTGTCACTTCAATGTGGAGACAAGACAGAAGGAGGGTCCAGGTGGGTATAGGAGTCCCAGGCATGGCTGCTGTGGAGCACAGGTGAGATGACACCAGCTTGGACCAGAAGGATGACTCTGCTGGCAGAGAGAAGAAAAAATGACAGATTGCAGAGACAATGGGAAGAGAAATCCAGCAGAGCTGGTGATAGTTTAGCTGAAACAGCAATGTGGAAAGAAAAGGAAATGTCAAAGAAGATAAGTTTTGTGTCTTATAAAATTGGATAGGTGATGGTACCATTCTAAAGATTGAAATAACTTATTCAATGCTTAACTGTGAGCTAAGTTGGACCCTACTACATTTCTCTGGTTTGTTGTTGTTGTTGTTGTTGTTATTTACCTCAGATGTACAGAACAGCATTAAGTCCACATATTACCACATGAGAAACACTATGCCATTTAAGCCTCGCCATCCTACAACCCTCCCCATCCCTTGAAAAAAATTCACTGTGAGGTCAGCAAGATTATCATCCACATTTTGTAGTGAAGGAACCAAAGACGAGAGGCAAAGTAACATGGTCAAAGTCACACAGCCTGTGGACTGTGGAAGTTGGTCTTATTCCAGAGAACATGTCTTAACGACTATACTCAATATCTGCGTATGATTAAATGTGAGTTGGTTAGAGATTTCAAGGAGAAGGAAATCATTCTCCTTGGACTTTTGACTTTTACTCTGAAATGGAAATCAGTAAGGATAATGTGGTCATATAGGAGATGGGAATAGGGTAGATTTGGCCACAAAGAAGCAGACTGAAAATTAAAGACCAAAAATAAGGAAGTAAATATACTTTTAAATAAAATGCATTTTTAAAAATCTTTTATTCTTAAACTAATCTGTAATCAACTTTTACAGTAATTTTGGAAAATATTATGTAGGTTTTAATGAATACCTCAGAATTCAAGCTTTGGATGATTTTTTAATTTCCTAGAGTCTCACTGAAAGAAACTCTTGACATCAAAATAGGGATATTTTGAGCCACGTGAAGAAAATAAATATAATGAAAACAGATTCTCGTGCTTCTGGGAGACATTTTTCAAAGCCTGTTTCACTTAAAAATTGTACCTAGATATTTATGTATTTATTTCCTCCCTGGATGGTCCTGTCCCTGTCTCCCCTTGCTGGTTTCAACCAGAGCCTGTATTCCCCGGAGTGCTCCCTGGGTGCAACATCTGATCTCTTGCTTATGACAACACTGTTACCCAGCAAATAAGGAGAGATCTAGGGCCTTTTCCGCATTGCTTTCCCCTTCTCTCACGAGGAAATCAAGCTCTGCCAGTGCTGGTTCTCTTCTCCCTAGTCTAAGGCAGGACACAGCAAGGCAATACATTTTCATCAAAGCTCAAGCACAATTGTGCTCTGGAGAATTGGGGTTTAATATAATTTATGAGGAGCCACTTCCAAGGGAGATCATGGAACCTCCAGTTTAATTGGGGTGATCTGGAAGGCTCTACATCTGTCAACGAGCAAGGAGATGGTGATGCATGAACAGAAACAGAAATCACTCTGCACACCCTCTTTATTCTATTTCTCTGAAGCTCTCAGCCATGGTTTTTCTTGCTAATTTTCTGCTTCTCTTATTCTCCTTTTTAATCTTTATGTGGTTCTCTTTCATTCTTTATCAAATGTGTGTATGTAGGGAGGCATAACTCCTTCCTGGGAGTGGGAGTCATCCCCTTTCTCACCTGCGCCTTCCTATCCTGTCCCACAAAAGCCCCGGGAGTAGTAAATGGGAAGGGGCTTGGTGACATGGTGCTGCTGCCCTCACCAACTGAAAAGCAGCTCTAATTAATTAATTAATTAATTGATTTAGCTAATTAATTAATTAATTAATTTAGCAAATATTTATTGAATATTTACCATATGCTAGACATTCTTCCAGGCATTGAGTAGGTATGGCAGTCCATAGAATAGATTATATTCCAGTGAAGGAAGAAATGGAAGCAAAACAAAAAAGTAAAATATACAGTAGGTTCTTTAGTGATAAGCATTATATATTTTTTAAAAAGTAGCGCAGGTGAGGGAATGAATCTGGCTATGTAAGGGAAGGGTGTCCTAGACAGAGGGAATAGCCCAGGCAAAGGTCCTGAGGCAAGAGAATGCCTTAGTGTTTAAGGAATAACAAGAAGTCCAACATGAATAAAGTCAAGAGCAAGTGAGGCAGTAGAATATCAGGTAGGTGTGGTTGGGGTGCAGATCACACAGTGCCTTGGGGGCCACTGCACGGACTTTTTGACTTACTCTGAGATGGAAACCACTGCATATTTTGAGCAAAGAAGTAACACAATTTGACTTTAATGTGAACAGAGTCAGTATAAACTAAGAATATATTCAAGGTAAACTGAACATATTTATTCAAGTTAAAGAGTATTTAAAATTTTTCTTCGAATCAGATATTGTGTGGGAGACAAAACTGTATAAAAAATTACTCACTTAAAAAAGTTAGCGAGCTCCCTAAAGAGAAAGGCCAAACATTTGAAAAGCAGTCAGCGCTGCAGAGAGATGAAAGATGACTGTCCTGAGTAATGACCTTTGAATCATTAAGAAAACTAACAGGAACCTTCCAGAATAGTTTCAGTAGAGAGGAAGGGACAGAGCCAAGATTTTAAGGAGTGAAAAGGTGATCTGAGAGTCAAGAAGGATTATGCAAATATGGTCTATATGCCCGCAATTTCTTTGATATTTCTCCCCTCAAGAAGTGGATCTTAATCTTCTTCCCTTGAATGTGGAAGAGATTTAGGGACTCACTTCTAGCAAATAGAATACGGAGGAAGTGATGAGAGATCTATTCTGAGATTAGGTTATTAAAAGTCTGCAGCTCCCACCTTGGGGGTGCTTTCTCACTTGACTGCACACACTTTCTTTTCTCTCTCTCTCTTGTTCTCTCTCTCTCATCACCCTTTCTGATGATAGCCATTTCATGAGCCATCCTATAGAGAGACCAATGTGGGGAAGAACTGAAGGTTGCTGACAGCAGCCCATGAGCGAGCTCAGAAGCAGATACTCAGGCCGGTTCATGGAATGACAGACAGCTTGACTGAAATGTCATGAGAGATGCTGAGCCAGGTTCACACAGCCAAGTCATTCCACAGATTCCTGACCTTCAGATAATGTGTGTGATAATAAATGTTTGCTGTTTTAAATTGCCAAATTTGGGGGTAATTTGTTACTCAGCAACACATAACTAATACAAGGGTACATTTATGAGTAGAATGAAGATGGAAGAAAACAGAAAGAACATTAACTTGAGAGAGTAGCAGAGATGAAATGTTTGTATTTTTAAATATGGAAGACTTTAGCCTAGTCATTAATTCATCTCATTTGCAAGTAGCAAATATATATGGAGTGCCTAAAATATGTCAGGTACTGTTGCATCAGTTATATAGATGAATTTTAAAGTCTTTCAGAGCTCTCTATAAGCCAAACTCCATATTCTCATTGCATCAATGTGTCTTATGAGCATTATTCCAGAAACTGGAAGTAATAAATTTTAAGGACAGAGACATTTGCATTATAGATTTGCTTTTCAGATTCAAAATAAGTCTTTCTCTTTAACCCAAATTTAAGGACTTCTATTTTCCTACCCCTTAAAGAATAACAGTTGGTATCAAAAAGTGAAAACCACCTTAAAATATTCTGCAAAGGTATCTCCTTTACCTAAGGAAATATCTGTATCACAACTGAGATATCATTTTCAAAGTTTCTTCTTCCTCCTTTTTACAGATTAAATTATTTTTTTCATAAAATGATGCATATATCTTTTAAAGAAGCAAAGATAAAAATTTTAAGAATTAATCAGATCATATCACCTAGTAATAATCATTCTTAATAATAGATAAGCATCATTTCAGATACAGATAGAAGAGTGGATGGAAGGATGAGTGAAAGAGGGTCAGAGATAAATAAAGGCAGAAATAATTCAATAAAAATGGTTATCCAACAAAAAATATCCTTTTATATTTGTATTGCTAGTAAGTAAAGAAAAAGATATAAGTAAAACAAGGAATTGCTGGAATTTGCATAAGTACCTATTTTTTAAGATAGGAGATATTTTTTTAAAAAAAGAAAAAGACAAATTTAAGAAAGAAATAATAGAAATATTAAGAAGCTAGAGTCATTATTTTTCTTCTGGATTAAATGTGTCAAATTTAGTCAATATTGATTGATTGCTTGTTCTGAAAAATGAGAAAATTAGCACTCCCACCCACCTCCCCTGACCCATCTCCAGATTTTTATTATGTTATTTTAATAACATCAAGTTATATATCATTTGCCTTCTGTTCTGCAATATATTACCAGCTTTCTCTTAGTTCTGCATTAATGTGGACTCAATATTTACGCCAATATTTTTACCACAAGACTTCCATTTTGAGCTTTTTAAAAATTTTAGATTTTAATTGGCTGTATTTCATCAAGTACTTTAAAATGATACAGTACCTAAGTGCTTGCATATTTAGGAATGTCTTCTTAGTCCTTTCATACTTAAACAACAATTTGAATGGTTATACAATTTGTAGATCATGCTTTTCCCACCTCAGAATCTTGCAGATTAGATTCCCCTCTCTTCCTGCCTCCCTTGCCATTTAATGTGGTTTTAGAGAAGTTTGAAACTTAGAGATAACTTGCTTTCCCCCCCCCCAAATCCTGATATCTAAGGAAACTTTTATCACCAAAGAAGATCTATTAGAAATGATGGACACTATGTGAGCACAAATATTAAATATGAACAGAGCTTCCCATGTTAAGCATGAGAAACGTGAAAAATTTTACGTGGAAAATATTCAAATATATCATAGTAATAAGAGTAAAAGAAATGGATGAAAAAGACATATAAAGAACTCAGTTTGGAAAACAGCATGACTCAAAGAATATGTGGTGAAGTTAGCTATACCTACAAAAACTTTTTAGTTGTTCTTTCCCATGTTCTATCATCTTGGGGTATTTTGCTACATTTCAGTCACATGACCCTAATACCAGGAGATGGTTTAAAAATACAAAATATAAGTCTAATAATTTTGTCACTGTGTTTGTAGATGTTGCAAAGTGTGGTGAAGATAAAGCCATCCCCACACCTTCCTGGGCTCCTACAGCCAAAGTTGAAAGCTGCCTGTATTCCAATCATCCACACTGAGGGACTTCATGCTTCCCCCTCCAAAAAAAAAAAAGTATACACCAAGCATCTGGAGGCTCTGCTTCACTCTGCTAAAAAAGAAATAAACCATTCTCATGCATAGCAGGCCACAATCAAGCCAGAGTTATTCAGAAGCAAATTGAACAAAACACAGTGTGTAAACTGATAGCCAGGCCAAAGCCTTCCACTCTGGTGACTCTGCCGCTGACTCGATCTAGGGATAACGGCCAGCTAGTCAGAGTGGTATGTCACCACTGTTTACAGCCAGAATCTGTTGGGACTGGACAGTGCTTATGCCATCCTAATTATTACGTTCCTCAAAAAGTTAAACATAAAATTACTATATGACCCAGTGATTCTACTCCTAGGTATATATATAATACTCAAAAAAAGAATTGAACACTGGCGCTCCAACAGATACATGTATACCCTGTCCATAACAGCATTATCTACACTAACCAAAAGGTGGAAATGCCGCCAAATGTGCCCCAATGGATGAATGAATATACAAATTGTGGTACATAGATACAAAGGAATACTATTCAGCCATAAAAAAAGAATAAAGGACTGATAAATGCTACAGCATGGATGAACTTCAAAAAATATTATGCTATATAAAAGAAGCCAATCACAAAAGACCACATATTATATGATGCCATTTAAATGAAATATCTAGAAAAGGAAATTCCATAGAAACAGAAAGCTGGCTGGTGATTGCCAGGAGCCGGAGGGAGGTAGGAGAGGAGCAACTGCTTTATGGGTAAAGTGTTTCCCTTCACAGTGATGGAAGTGTTTTGGAACTAGGTGGAGGTAGTGGTGGCATACCATTGTGAATGCACAAAATGCCACTGAATTGTTCACTTTAAAATGGTTAATTTTATGTTACATGAATTTCATCTCAGTAAAAAAAAAAAATTAAAAACAAATACCAAAAAAGAAATATCCATTGAGGGGGAAAACATATTAGTAAATAAATGCTTTGCAATTCTTGCATTGTTTTTCTCCTGGTGTTTTTGTTTCAAGGCTGAAAAAGGAGCAGAGCCACGTAGGAATCTGACATGTAGGTGACAGAAATGAAAAGATAAAGTGTTCGCTAATACCTTTCTTCTCTATGATGAACAGTAAGACACATTCTAATAGGCATTTGAGCCTATCTTATTGCAACAGATATAAGCAGCAAGTTTTTACACTTCTTGTTTTAACATAAAATTGATTTAGTGCAAGCAAAATCCTAGAATAACCAAGATGAAGGGAACCACATAAGTTCCAATGTAAGTTTAAAAAATACACTCAATAAAGCAAAAACAAATATGAAATTGGAGAAAAGACAACCAGTTGTACCTACGTGTAGCATTTCCCTTACTCTCATAAAATACCACTTTATCCAAAGGTAATACACAAATGGAGTTGATCAGTGCTCACTGACATTTATACTTCTATTTCAATAATACTTTTTAATGGGGAAAAATGAAATTATGTTGGTCAGTGATACTTCTCTTTATTTATGTTGATACCTTTGATCTGCTTTTATATATTAAATTTGGATTTTCCAAAATTAGTTGACGAATGAGCATTTCAAGGTGTCAACATGGAAACGATGCTTTCCGCCGCCAACCTATTTTGGCAATGTCACATCTGTCATAGCTACATGAGAAAGTTTGAAAACAATTGCAATGATATATTCTAATAATTTCACTTCATTCCACACAAGCTGAGGAATTCCTTGGGACCACCACAGAGAATGGTGAAGAATGGAGAAGACTTCCTAGTTTCAGAGCTCCAGGCCCCGCTCCATCATCCACCCATCACAGGAATTCCACTTCTTGTCTTATATATCATGCTTCCTGATGTTACGTGAAAAGAGATTTAAAAGTTGGATATGCAGTTTATAAAAATGGTTGGAAAACATAAAAATGCACATATTAGAGACAGGACTTTTTATTCTCATAAAATTAATAATATTGAGAAAAAGATAGAAATCATGAGATACACTGAAAGCAGTGAATCTTAGTTTCAACTGGATACTCATTAGATTAAATTGGTCAATTGGGAGTGAAGCCAATGAAAGAAGATGATAAGTTTTTTTTTTTCTTTTTAATGTATAAAACATGAAATTTATAAGTTTATTGTTTAACTTCAGTTCATCAGAGCTTCAAACGTATTCCCAGAAATATCATATGCACAGAACAAAACGACTAGCTTCATGTTGCTCAGCCAGTAGGAGAGAAAGCATAATCACTTGATCTTGCCTCAGTTAATCCAGCTATATAGCTGACACTACTATCCTCCTTGTGTTAGTCATGCTAATCATAAGCCTAGAGCCTGATAAAAGTTTTCCCATATATGTGGGCCTTGCCTACTCAGCCTCAGAATACTTGTACTATCTTGAACTATTACTTAAATTTTAAAGACTTTTAAGGCAGAGGCCATTGCCTATGTGTCTGGGTCTCCACCATAGTACTAAGCACAAGTCTGGTTCTGAATGAATGACCAATGACCATAAAGCACAGTAGACAATGTGCTGATGTCAGAAAGATCCCAATCACAATGAACATCATAATGGAAAGTACAAATACTGAGGAGGAGGACTCTTGCTATCAACTTGAATAGAGACGAAATGCTGAATATGTATGAATGTTCAACCTGACATCAGCAGGAAACCCACAGACTTTAGCAGAAAATAAATCTCTCTGAAAGAACAAACGTGATGCTACTAGGATTAAAAACTTTATCCCTAAAAGTCCCAAAGCAGTCACAAATAATACAATTGACCAAATACCAAAAGGGCAATTTGCCGCTGAGAGTAAAGATTTAGAACTGGAGTGGAATCTGGTCAGATTTAAATAATGGTGGAAAGATCAAAAGTAAGAGAAGGTAAAGGATCAATTGATCGGCTAGTGTGTTGATCCATAAAACAGTAAAAAAGATGCCAAGAGCTAACTTTGAGTCCAGTTATTAAAAATAGAATATTTCCAGGTTCCATGTTTTCAAGGTAATTCTGAAAAGCATGTAAGGTTACTTCAGGCATGCAATTTTATAAATATAGAACATGGCTTACATAGATGAGGTAGAGGCTTTGGTCTTCATTAGTATTTAATTTCTAGTATGGTTCTAATATGAAACTGTTATACACTTCCCTATGTTTGAATAACAAAATGTATATGTGTTCAAGCATATATTTTTATTTAGAAACCACTGTTTTTTAAAAAATTCCTATTTGAGAAATTCTAAGTCTGGACACAAATTTATATGTATTACTATATGACAAAGTTTATAGAATGTTACCCCAGATATTTCCACAAAACTTCTAAATATGAGTCCAAGAAAGTAATTAATGAGACCTGTATGTTAAGCCAGTCCCAGGTTAGAGTAACGATAAAGTACTTTTTACTATTGCTTTTAGAGCTCTTACTATGATGATGCTAGTAGACTCTTTAAATGAATTATTTTATATCATCGTCACAATAACACAAGGAGGTAAGTAGTTTTTATCCCCATATTACAGTTGAGGTCTGTTGGTTTAAAGTAGTTAACTTGCTAATCATCAGCTAATTAGAAAGTGAATCTGATTCTGATCCAAGATTTCGAATTTTAGAACTCAAGACTTCTAACCTTACCGGACCATCCTGAGGTGGAGAGAAATATCTTCACCAGCATCACAAAAACATATTACTTTATGTTTGTCATTTTTATTTTTTAAAAAAACTTTCTAAAGGCCTGATGTATTAAGTTGGATTTTCTATCTTGAGACCTTGTTTCTTCTTTAAGCACAAAATCTTCTTTGTCACATACACAGAAAAAGCAATAGAAAAAAATAGAAATCTCTGTATGTAAATTTTTCTATAAAAGAATTTTCAAGCCTAGTCACTTACTGAGCCTCTCTGGTCATTTGGACCCTCAAATCCTCCTCATCCCTCACTCTGCACATTCTAAATATCTGATTTTCCTCCAAGAACCAGGACTCGATTCTTCCTTCATGACTATGTTTAGAACTTCCCTGTAGAGTTTTTGGCCCTGCCAGAATTCCAAGAATAGGGGGCTAGAACCCCTTTCCCTGATAACCTCATTTATCATGGCTTCTACTTGGAACAATGCTGTCCTAACATGCAAGCCCGGTCATTCCTTTTTCTATAGCCACTGTCTCTCTGGATTTCCTTTTTCACAAGAGTCCTTTTCCCTATACTCTTTCCAAATTCACCTCCAGAGAGTTTTCTGCAACCAACTCTCCTTCTAGTTTCCATTGTCCATGTTATCTCTTTTACTTTTCACAATTCTTACAGTACGTGTCACGTATAACAGAGGATGATGCTGCATTGCCCTGACTTGGTTTGCTCCTTTTTCATTTCTGGTCCTGGAATGGCATAGTGATGCTAGTTGGGGTGGGCCAGAGTCCTCTGTTGGCATGAAAAAGCTCCATGGTTATAGGCAGGCTTATCATCTACCAGTTCACTGCTTCTCCTCTGAAGAAAGGTTCTCCCATCCCAGTGTGCTAGACTCATTAATATCTTACATCCTGAGCTATCTTTGGAGTCCTCAGTCATGGACTGCTTTATAGCACTGCCCCACTCTCTGTGCAGGGCTCCCATCCTCTTTCCTATTTGTGACTTTCTTTCTGATCTCAAAACCAAAGTCAGGTGCAGCACCTACTTTCGATTAAGCAATCTATGACTCTTATACAGAGTTTATTGGCACTAAAACATTTTTCCTTTTTCCTCTCTTCCCTTATGTTTCTTTTCTTAGTTACATTCATTGTTTTCAGATTCTCCTCTTTCCCCCTCCTCTTCCTCAAGGTACACCTACCTACACCTTCTCCCCCAGTATGGCAAAGGTGTGGCAAGAGACCCATCCCCGGCCTTCCCCTCCCCACACCTCAACCCCTTTGAAATGTACAGAATGGAGAGGTTCTCGTCAATATTCATCTGAGTGTGCTTATATCTTGATTCCTTTATGTTTTTACATGTTTTATTCATGTGTACTCTAAATGCCCCCATTAAGTTATATAGTCATCAAGGATAGGGACAGCATCTGTGATTTCTGTTGGGGTTTTCTTCCTCTATTTCTCAGGAAACAGTTTTCTGTATGCTGAGCTCTCCTGACTTCCTTGCCCAGCCAACTTTAAAATCTGATAGAGTGGTAAGCCTTGCCTCCAGACTACAAACACAACTGAACAAAATAGGACTGCTCAAATGACGAGCATCCTCTTTGGAAAGATGAATGATCTGAGCTATGAGTCCTCTCAGATTTAATTAACTTACACTGCCACCTACCTTAGAAATACCACTCTTCTGGTAATTAAATATATATCTAACAATACATCTATAGGATTACATGCAGGGATACAAAAGGTAAAGAACTCTGAGCTGCAATCCTGCCTCTGCCCCTTCTGAGCCCTATATTTTTAGGCAGGTTATTTAAAATCTCAGACCCTCAGTTTCCTCATCTGTAAAATGAGAATTGTAAGGATGCTACCTCAGAGTTAAATAAGATAACATAAGCTAGTGCATGGCCCAGATTAGGCACTCCAAAATGTCAGCAATTTTTATGATTTACGTATCCTTGAGTTCATGGGTCTTTTTGCCACTCTCTAATGCCTTAAAGATAGTTAAGAAGCCTTTCAAACAGTTGCTTTATGATTACGGGGTTCTCATCACAAACAATCTAGAAACCCACAAAGAAACTCATGAGTAGAATACAGTCAAGTTTACATATTAAGCAGCCTTTTTGGCAATTCAGCAATAAAAGTGCTCTAAAAAGGGAGAGGGGATACGAAAAGAAAAAATAAAACCCTTTGAAATAAGAATTTCATCTTTTTTTTTTTCTGGCCTATCTCAGGGTAAAGAAATGCCAATTCAGAAAGTCCCTAGAGCTACGCAAATTCTCTACCGTCAGCTCCTGGCTGTGTCAGCAAAGACAGGCCTGACTGCAGGAAAGGGAGGCCAGAATCTCCCTGAGGCTCTCTCCCTTCTGGTGTCACAGCCCTGCAGTACTCCTGAAGGCCACGGAGGACACTGGGACCACTGCCAGGCCCTGCCCTCCTTGGCACGAAAACCCAGACTGGTAGCCTCTCTCCTTCCCTTGTTCTCTCTCTCTCCCACTCTCCCTCCTGAATAGGAAACATACTGTGGTTGCATCCACTTTATCATCTCATTTGCTTTCTGATCTGATCCTGGGCTGCCATGTGGCTGATCAAAGGCAGATGTGAGCTCTCATCTTCACAAAGAAGCCCCTGTATTCAAACAAACATGTTAATTCATTGTCTTTTTGCCTGCATTTATCTTCCCTTGCTCCTTCCTACCATTTCTCATTATATTCATTCACTCCCCATTCTTCCTCCCCCTATTTACACTTTCTTTCTCCTGTCTTTTCATAACTATTTTATTCTCTCTCTAAAAATCTTTCTTCTCCAGCTCGTATTCTATTGTAGGTTAAAATAATAAGATTGCCTTTACCCTCCTCATCTCATCCTCCTCATACTTGAAAGAAAAAAAAAATCATTTTTTTAAACCTCAGACATGCTCTTATTTTCAGCAGCCTAATTTATTTCTGATGGTGGCATATGTTACTAAATTCCAGCTGTTTTCTTTCTGCCTGCCTTCCTCTCTCCTTCCGTTTCCTGCCTCTCTCCCTTCTCTGTCTCCTTGTCTTCCTCTTCCTTTCAGAATGTGTCCTTCTCCTTTGTCCTTCCTCTCCCCATCTCTCTTTCCTTTTTAAGTCCCTTCTCTCTAAGAGAAAGTTTTGCATTCTGTCCAAATTCTATCATGCTGCTGCTTCCTTCTCTGCTTACTTTCTGCTGAGCTGCTACTTTCAATATTTTGAAATTCAGTAAATCCTTAATAGTCTGCCCTAATTTGGAGAGGAGGTCAATCAGAAATAATAAGCCTGAGAAACAGAATATTTTCCAAAAATCTCCAGTTGAAGGATATTAAGTGGATACAATATGTGGACAAAGAATGAAGAAAGCTATTCACAGAACTACCAATAACAATTTACTGAGTTTTGGGGGCTGTGGATGTTGAGATGAACAAGGCTTGATCCCTGCCTTCAAGGAGTTTAAAATATAGTACAGAAAACACAGCGTGCTCCTATGTGACCTTAATAGAGGCAGATGTGTGAGAAGCTGATTCACCTGACAAACATTAACCCCTGCACTGTGATGGAGCTGTGGAAAACTCCAAAGAGAATATCTGACATGGTCTTCACTCTCAGGACACTCAGGACTCTAGCGGAGGATCAATTTACACTTAAATGATTATAGGCAAAGCAAAAAAACAAAAACAAACAAAAAAACAAAAAACAAAAAACCCCACAATCCTTAAGGTAAAGACAAAGAGCAGTTCCTAGGGGCAAGTGATCAACTTAAGCAGGAAGATGGGGAAGATGCCACAGCAGAGATGGATCCAGGTCTTGAAAAACTACTTGGCTTTCAAGAGTTGGTGAAGGGGTCAAAATCCTACAAGGGCCCCATGGAAAACGAGGTGGTCTTTGTGTAAATTTCAGTTCGCTGTGAGAGACCCTGGTTGAGGATTCTCAGTCTGAGTCTAGGCCTTTGGACCCACACAGGGGAAGGAGAGTCATGTATGCCTCACTATGCTCAGGAGACAGCATCACACAAGCAAGGCTCAGAGGTAGAAAAGTGATTGGGACATTAAGGGAGAGAGGGAGTGGCCCAATGTGGCTGTTGGATAGGTTGTGAAGGGACGCAGTTGTGGTGACACTAGGAAGGCAAGTGAAATACTGTGGGAGAGCCTTGAACACCATGTACAGAAGTTGAACATGCAAGATTTTTTGAGCAAAGTGGGATAGAACCAAATTTGTGCCAGGTCTATGGATGAGAGGACATATTAGATAAAGAGGGACCAAATAGGAGGCTATTGCAGTAGCTCGACAAGTGATAATAAGAACTTAATAAGTATGATGGCAGTGGAAAAGGGGATTTGATTCAAGCAATATAGCTATGGTAGAGGCTCTTGCAGAAAAAGAGGAAGGAATTAGAAATGAAACAGATTGGCTAGAACAATGATGATGCTTGTAACCAAGAGAAGGGATATAGGAGGAGGGGTTTTTAGGAGATAAGCTAATAAATTTGGTTTTATTCATGTTGGATTTGGAATATTGGTGAATATAGATGCAATGGTAAGAAGAAAGCAAAGATGAGAGTCAGACCACTTGAACACATTTTGGGGACAGAATTATTTAAGTCCAGGAGCTGTAAATCCGTACCTTCATTCAGCAAATATTTATTGAGCACCTACTACATACTAATGAGATGAAGTATGACCTTAGGAAGTAGGATATTGTTGATAAAATTTTAATGGCTGAAAAAGCAAGAGGTGTAGAGCTTGAAGTGAGCAGAAAAAGTTGACAAATAGCTACCAGGGGAAAATTGATTCCACTGGAATTGAAAACACCTTAATGTGTCCCAGAGGCTGTCAGTCACAAAACTAAATAGAAAGAGAATGAGGAGAAAAAGACCTAGAAGACACAAAGGTTTTATAGAATTCTGCAATTCATTAACAAATAGATAAGAATCAGTTGTGCTTAGCAAATGTATTATTTAAATGCAAATGATGCTGCTAATTGTTTTCTGTCTTAAGTGGGCTAAAGAGGAGGCATCTAATGCTGGAGAGAGCATGGAACCAGGGGGACCTGGTTTTGTATTTACTCTGCCACTTTGTAGTTATTCCTTGGGCAAGTTACTTAATATCGCTGAGTCTCAGTTTCCTTCTCTACAAAACAAGGAAAATAGTATTTACTTCACTGTGTTATTGCGAGGATTAAATAAAATTAATGTGCATAAAATGCCTGGAACAATAAATGGCAGCTATTATTATCGTATTTTTAAAAATCTGCTATTCTAACATTTCTTTCCCTGCTTTGAGTCAAGTTCTGGCACCAAGTTTCTGTACGAGTAAACTATTTGTGATTCATAACAGTCTCTAGTGACAGAGCTTTGCTGGTCTGATTACAATACATCCTCAACAGTGCTAGACCCTGATCCCATCCACTTCTCAATAATTCTTTACATCAAATGCATGCTTATGCAGCTTTCATTAGAGGAGTAGATGGGGAGAGCTGGGCTGATGGCAGAGAGGAATGGTTCTTTGTTTTCACATCAATTGTCCATCAATCTCACGCTACTCCACCTGAGATAATCAAATCAACCTTGCATAGAACTATTTCCAAAGTTTTATATTAATCATTATCTAATTGTCGACCCCACCCTATCAATCCAATTCACTCCACGTCCCTCCCTCACATTCTCAATATCAGCTCTCAGCATCCTAGCATTCATGATGCCCACTCTTCCTCAGCCACATCTAAAGGGTCCTGTCTCTAGAATACGGTCCTTTCTCCCACTCCCATTCTGCTGCCCTGTTCAAGACCCTCATTACCTCTAATTGATTTCCAGGCTACTATCTGTTCTCTGCTCCAATCTGCCCTTCACACTACAACAGAGATCTAATTATATCATTCCGTCACTTCTACTAGCTCTGTACCTTGCCCGCAAGATAAAACCTATACATTTTAGTTGAGCGTCATGATCCTTTATATTACTAAGTGGATACCTAGTTATTGAGCCTATCCTTTGCTTCAGTTTCCCAAATATGTAATGTCATTCACTAATTCAAGTCATTGCATGCATAGTTCCCTTCATATGTCTTTCCACAACTTGTTCGACAGGCAAACTCCTACTAATCCTTTAAAACCCAGCTTAAATGGAACTATTAGTAATAGAGATTAAGGCTGGGTTCCTGAATCTTAGAGTTCTGTCCTTAATTAGCCACCTATAATCTTCAGTTGTTCCTAAGGAAACTACTACCATGTAAATTCAAAGGCAAAAGATCAGTTTTAACTGGGATTTGACCAAAATCCCTAAAGGGAAACCCTGGGTCGGCTAACCTGAGCAAGATTGCCTTGAACTTAATTATTTTACTTGGACAGAGTAACTGACTTTTTTGGTGGGATTCCACTCTAGTTTTTTTGATGGCTTTGTAAGAGTCTACGAAAAAGATAAGGATGAGAGTTCTCTTTTTGTAAGCAGACATCCTCGAAACCTTATGGGAAAATAGCTATAGGGCTATTTACCCTACCAGAGGTCCATGTTTTTGTACCTGACACTAAGACTCCATCCTCTAGAAAATCTGATCCAATAAATATCCTTGAACATGACAAATGTAGAGCAGCTCTCCTCTCCTTGGAATGAAGTTATATGCCAGGAAGTTGCTACAGTAACTTTCCTTGAGATTTCTTCCCTGACTCTCCACTCCCACAGCCCCATAACTACGAATTACTCCCTCCTTTACATGGAAGGAGTAATTTGTTCTTCCTGCTCTGATAGTACTTACATTTTCTTTGATTATTTTTTAATACCTATCTTACCCACTTGACTATCATTTTTAAGAAGCTTTTAACTGTATTTCTCTTATAGCCCTACAGTATCTCCAGTGCCTAACACAGGGAAACCACTAGCTCGCATGAGATCCCGATGCTCCCTTCTCCAGGTGGATTTGGCCTGCGCTTGGTGGACTGTATTTTAGCCCCCATGGCCCTACTGTGTGGATACCTAGTGCAGACCTAACTTGGACAACTACATCCAGCAATTCTAGACCAGCATGTAAGAGGGACTCTTTAAATATTTTTTGAATGAGTGAATGGAACATAAAAAAATTACTTTGGAGTATGAGGAATATAGTGCCAATGTAAAGGCTGAGAAACTGTGAGGCATAAAAATTAATAGACTTTGTGACCAGGATTATTAACAATACATAAATTTTAGAAAGTTCTTAAATATACAAAAGCAATAATAAGGCTTTAAATCTCAAAGAATTTTCTAACTGGAAGTACAGCAGCCATATGTTCCAGATCTTCTAAGATAATCCATATTTCAAATCGCCTGTCTCATTGTCCCCATAAGTATAATTGTACTTGTCAGAGCATATGTCCTTATTTTGGGCACAGAAAATATGGTCGCTAACTAGAAGGTTTATTTGCTATATTTTTACTCAGCCTGCTCATTTTACAGATGGGGAAACTGAGATTCACAGAGGCCAACCAGGTCACCTTAAAGTCACACAAGAAAATAATTATAAAAGCAGGACTTTAAACTAGGTACCCTGACTTTTAATCTATTGTTATTTTTGTATTATTTTATGCTGTGATCTAACATAGCTCCCTGAAAGCCTTTTGTTTGCAACTGAATAGCCATCCTGCTCCCACTACTGAATCCCTTCCCGGGATAGGAACCACCGCCCTGCTGTGACAACCCACAAGCAGTCCTTACTTCTCCACATTACATAATCTCTGATGTCCTACATGGCAGCATGCCTGGGACAAACTTAGCCTGTATTTTTAGGCTGAGTGTTCACATGGCAAGAAGAGGGAGGAGACAGTGAATGCCTTCATCAGAGCTGATGGTGCAGAAGGGACACAATCACTACGTGATGTTTCTTCATCACTATATTCTGAACTCTATACCTCAAAACCCCAGGCTTCCTGGTATCAACAGCATCCAAGGTGACTTTCCGGGATGAAAGAGAACATCTGGTAGGGGATGGCTCAATAATGAAAAAGTACAGGGAATATCCAGCAGCCGATCTGAAACTGCCATTCATAAAGAACTTATCACACAGGAACATGCATATGGAGATATTAAGAAAAAGGACAGAAAGAGTTGGTAAGTTGAGAATAATTAACATGAACATATTATGGATACTGTGGTGCAGTAGCAATAATGAAGTGCTTAAAATAAAGGTGAACACACTAATACTACTAAGGAACTCATGCAGGTTAAAAACTTGAAAACGGAGGGAGGGTAGTTTTAAAAACGGAGGAGTGCAGACAGAAAGGAATGTGAAGCTGCTTCAAACGAAGTAATGGCAGAACACCAGTCAAGCCTTTGATCTAACTTAATATGCGACTTTGAGCAAGTTATTTAGTTTCTCTGGGCCTCAGTTTCCCTTCTTATAAACATAAGAATTGGGCTCCTTGATCTCCAAGCATCTCAACTGAACCATTACTACTCTTTGTTTACTTGCAGAGAATTTTATTTGTAATAAAGTAACTAACAATGCAGAGGGTTGTATTACCAGATCAATGGAAAATTACAATTTCCAGTGTATATTCTAGTTTAGAGGTTGGCAAACTTTTCCTGTAAAGGGTCAGCTAGTAAATATTTTAGGCATTGTGGACCACATGGCCTCTGTCATAACTATTCAACTCTGCCACTGTAGCAGGAAAGCAGCCACAAACAATATGTAAACAAATGAATGTGGCTGTGTTCCAATAAAATTTTATTTACAAAAACAGGTAGCCAGCTGGATTTGGCCTACAGGCCTTAGTTTGCCAACTTAAGTATGGAAAATTAATTAAATGTCATTTAATATAATGTTTATATATTGTATTTGTATTATTAACACCCATATATGTATGTGTTATACAAGGAAAATTGCAATAAAAGCTTTTTGAAAAGAAACAAGATGCATACTTAGTAGTTCATTTACATGACTCTAGGGGCTTCCATTCCCAGCGACTTTACAGAACACTCTAGAATTCTATACAGTACAATGTGAATGAGGGAGAGGTATAACCTCTCTGGTCCTGCTGGTGGTACTGATGCCTCAGTAACACTAACAGCCTGCAAGGGAGAAATTGGGTACAAAGGAAGGCAAGGAAGAATCTAAAAAAGGAGTGGCAATGGAATAGAATTCCTATTTCCTACTCCCTTCAGGAGGTCTAAGCCTGCCTTTCTTCATCCTATTTTTCCTCTCTCCCCAAACGAAAGGTTTTTATCTCAGGAAAGAGAGAGAAGATAAGTCATTTAAACTTGGGGTGAATTCAACAATGAGTGACTTTTATCAAAAGTATTTTTATTTAAAGATTCTTAGCTCTTGGAGGTAGTCTAAGGGACCTATGAGGAGGTAAGAAAATGCTAATGAAAGTATACCACAGTAGCTGCTTGCTACTTGCTCTCCCTTATATTGTTTATCTCTTGTTTAGATCTCTTCTTCCAGAAGCAGCATTTATTTATTTTCTCATACCCTCACACCAAATCATAGGTTCCAGTAAAAGTTACTAATGAGAGTAAACCTATACCCCTAACCACAGCTGATCAACTCAAGGATGGACATATGACACAAGGCAGACCAATCAGAATTATTCCCTGGGATATTTAAAACTAGAACCAAGGAGAAAAGAGTAGGTGCTTCCTGTGCTAGGGAAATTATAAAATGAGCTCTCTGTCACCAACCATGTGCCTACCATGTGCACCAAGCAGGTCTGAGAGAATAAAGTTGACATGCAGTGAGAAGCTTGAGAGGAGAGATAAAGTGTGAGGTACATTCTCATCAATATTTCCAGCTGTGCTTCAGGCCCTGCTATACCCTTATTCCTCTCAAAGTGGGGTCATGACCTCCGTATCCTTCTAATAATGTCTCCTTCTTACCCGGGCTATGTCAAATAGTTTTTTACTACTTGTAACCAAAACAAATCTGAAAAATATAGTCATGTAAGTTTTTTTTTTGCTTTTTCCCCTAGATCTGAACTTTTGTCTCATATCCTTGAGCTTCACTGTCTTTCTTTTCCCTAAGATTATTCCAAATACTGCTGAACGAGGAAAAGTTAAAATCACTGCCACCACATATCATGCACCAGCCTGACCTCATATGTACGTCTACTTGCTAATAGGGATTCTGTGGTATGAGCACTTTTGTAGTTTGACATAAATTCTTGATCTACAGACTCTGGGTATTACCACAAAAATTGTAATCTGTACTCATCCCCCAGTGGCCTTCAGATGTGAAAGACAACACAACAGCAACTAAGCATATGACAGGTCACCCATTTCACCAAAGGGCAGGGAAGAAACATTAATATTTCAAAAGCTTCAATAACCAAATTCTATGTTAGCCAACCATAGAGAACCCAAGGTCCCCAAAAGTTCTATCCTACCATCTCGTTTTGTTCTCATTGCTTAATTCGTTAATTGTCATTTTAATAGGCAATACATGTACATGGCCCAACCTTAAAAAGTTACAAAACTGTTCATGGTGAAAAGTTAATCTCCCATTACTCCTTCTCCATACCCTAGCCACAAACTGTCCTCCCTAATGGCAACAACTCTTATCAGTTTCTCAAATGTGTTTCCAGAGATAGTCTATATATTTATAAACATATATGCACAAATATAGTTTCATATAAATGTTAGTATTATAATACATACTATTTTGCTCTTTTCTTTTTCATAAAACAATACATCTGCTCTTACCACTTGGAATAAGGCGTATGACATCTAAAGACTTGAATCTTCTTGTCACATCTGCTTGAGAGCAATACATATATAGTCACAGCTAAATAGAGATAAACACTTATTAAGGTTTCTATTAGAAATGATCCTTTGTTTTCCTTTAGCACTGTTATAAGATAAACTGAGGCATATTGATATTTGTAAGAGGTTTTGTTTCTTTGTTTGTTTGTTTGTTTGTTTGTTGAATAAAGTCCATTTGAATTGGCCAGTGCCAAACCAGAGTACTTAGGAGTATTCTACCTACAGGAGCTAGGAGAAAGACTTTTATAGAGAAGACAAGGGAACAAAGCAAGAAAATCATATGACTGGCTATAGCGTAAGTGGTTGCCTTAGTCGAAAAAGCTTAGTTGGCTATTTGTGATTGTCTATCCTTACATTTCAATTTCTTAAATCTTTGAGGCATTTCAGGCTAATTTGGTTTGGTTTGCTAACATAAGCTGCCAAGACATTACAGCCATCAGTCTAGTGGCCTCCTTATTTTATTAATTTAACAGTACCAAAAGTAGTTCTAAAGGAGAAAGCTCAAATGACAAAAATATAATATTGAAATTTGAAATAAGGTAAATCTCTAGATAGATGCTCACCAGATCTCAAGTGTGAATCTTGACTCTCAAGAGTTAGAAGTTTGAAGCAACATATTTCTTTATACAACTGAGTTATGAATTTCAGTACCATGTGAAATAGAATAAGCTATAGCTGATGGGTTCCAAGCCATTTTATTAATTTAACAAAAGACCAATTCAACGATGGGTCATTGAAAAAAAATAGAGTTTTCTACTAAACTTTTGTGATTGATATCATGACAGAATAATGTGCCTTAATCATAACCAAACACAGGAGCAGATGGAACATTAGTTTATTCTCATATAATCATTTATTTGTAGGTTCTCTTTAAGGGCCATAACTCTCTGTAGCTCAAGAGACTTATGAGACAGTCCGAATCACCAAGTTTAAGTGATTTTTATCCCCTCTTTGGAAAAGACAGTTTGAAATCTTTCTCTTCTATTGGGCAAATCACTCCATAAAGGAGGACAGCTGTGACATTTATCATCATTTAAATAGATTGGAGTTTCAAAGCATGTACTGTCCTAGATCTAAGTCCATCATAAATTTTTCATAACTTTCTTTGTCTGCTCTGAGAAGACAGTCTGACCCTGGACAGTGCTATCCTTGGTCTTTCCTTCTAAATTCCTCCCTCACTTCTGCCTTTCTCTTCTCTCATTTTAATAGTCATGGCTTTACTGTAATTGGCCTTAAAGGAATCATAATATTGAAGAGTTATCTGATAGCCATGGCCATCAGATAACTCTTCAAGTAGTGTTAACAGATGCCTGACCAGTGCTGACTCTACGGAACTTGTTACCAAGTCCAACTCCAGAGAAAACTAGGCGCTTTGACCTTCTTTTTAAGTTTCCTTCTCTCTCTTTGCATCTCCCTTTCTGTCCATGCCACACAATGACTCCTATTGCATTGGACTGACCAGGGTGCCTCACTGTGAGGGTTCAGGTAAGCCTGTATTCCCTCTCAGGATAGCTAGACAAATCTCTTCACTTTCCTCCCTACCCAAATCTATTTGTTATATAACAAAACCAACAGAAGCCCTCCTCAGCATGGCTCTATTGGCATTTTGGATAAGGGGAATATTGAAGTCCTGGTGTGTCAATTATTCTTCTGTAGACAACACTGTGAGAGTCACAGCCTCTTTTCCAGAAGTGCTCCACAGTATAATCAGCTCAGGTGTATAAACTGTTTTACTGCATCGAGTTAGAATCTCTGAGTTAACTATATTGAGATTATACGTCTCATGTTTCTAATTCATTTTGGTGTTCATTTAAACATGAAACAGGCTCTCTATTCCATAACATTTTCTTGCAGGCGAAAGGCTCCTACTTACGGACACTACACTTTCTAAGGCTTTTGTACTCAGTCGGGCTATTTCCTTTCGCTCCCTTTTGAATCAAAGAAAGCAATGGTCCTTCCTTGAACCCACAAAATGAACCCTCACATCTATGCTTTCTGCTCAAGATCAAAATTATTTACAGGTTCCTAAATTCCTTCACTCAGCTGATGCCTCTCAGAATCCACCCAGGGAAAATTATGAATATATTTTTCTTTGTTCTGGAGATGTAGCACCCTGCATAGCACTACTAAGCTCAGCCTCCTCTCTTTGAGTTTTCCCTAGCCTCTCCATGATGATCTCTCTCCTACTGGTCCTTTCATTAAATGTCCCCTCCATGAAGCTAGCTAACAAGGTCCTCCATCTTAATTGGCCTCTCAGAGTTTATTTTTCTTTAGACAGCCCCAGCGCTATCCCCATTGTTCCTTCACAATAACCCAGCCAGCATCAGTAGCACACCCGGATACCACTTAGCTCAGAACTACCACAAGCACTAGCATATTAAAGCACAATTGTATCCACACACACTTACCCAGTATTTCCTTTCCCTGGCAATAGTTACCACTTAAAATTCCACATTTACATTTTGCCTCTGCTGTTCCAAAGTCCAGAGAAAGCCAATGACTTTGGAAAGTTTGATATTTGTTCACCTTACTGAATCATTCCAAGAAAAGTCCATATAGTCTATTTTAAATATCTCATGAACTGGTTTATAACAAAATGTTAAAAACAGGCTGGTCAGAACTTCATGTTCACACAAGCCTGGCTTTTAATCTTGGTTCACCTACTCTCTAGTTGTTTAAACTTGAGCAAATTAGGAAGCTTCATCTTCAGATTCATCATATTAAACAAGCATACTTACTCCTCCTCTCTCAGCAGTAATAGTAATAACTTCGATGTAATATGTAGTAGATATTCAACAAATATTATGCCCATCCCTCCTCTCCAGGGTGTTTGTGTTATTTTTAGGAAGATACAGCATCTTCTTCAATGGGATGACACTAAGAAGGCTGCAGAAGGATTCTGTTTAAGGACAAATACTGGAACAACTTCTTGTCAATGTTTTTGACAACACGTAACACCTTACTCTAGCAAATAAATGAGGATAGTTCTGCTATTAAGAACTTCGCTGGTGTCCATGGCCATGCCACCCTGAACATGCCCGGTCTCATCTGATCTCAGAAGCTAAACTGGGTTGAGCCTAGTTAGTACTTAGATGGGAGACCACCTAGGAATACCAAATGCTGTAGGCATTAAAAATAAATAAATAAATAACTTTCCTGGTCATTCTTGGTCATTCTTACTGGCCTATCATTCAAATCATTTCCTGTCATTGTTGAACAAATTAGTTTCTGCAGTTTTCTTTCCTGAAGTCTATGTTTCTTCTTATATGATATTTCAAGCAAATATTTCAAAATTTGGAATTTGGGACTTTCTGCACTACTGATGACATTAACTCATTCAGCAATGAAGCTTCATCCCCCAAAGTAGAGGACTCTATTATACTAATTATTTTAATATTCCTGCAGCAATCATTTTATTCCTCTGTTCTGAACCTACTTCACCTCTTCTGGCAATAATTCAGTGCTCTTGACCACAGGAGTGGACTTGTGAACCAAATTGAGTCAATAATATTTTCCAAATGTCTGACCACTGAGATTGGCCTATGCTAGACACACGATCCATGCAGAGACCTGCTCCAGGATATTTCTGGCTTGAAGGAGAAGAAATCATATCTTTCCTCTTTGATGGCACAGCTTCTGGGAAGTGAGTTCATGTAAATGGCCATGTTCCCTCCATATAGAGAACATTTGCCTATATTAGGAAAAGATGAGGTCAACATATGAGAGAAACTGAGAAGTGACACAGAGATATAGAGAGAAAATCCTAACAGCACCTCAGGCCATGGATCCAGTTTTTGAGGTCGAGGTTATCTTTTCTGTGATGTGTTACATAAATAATAAATTCTCCTTTACCTTGAATAAGAATCATTATTTGCAAGTAAAAAAAAAAAAAAAAATTCTTGGTAATAAAAATTTCCATTACTTTGTACCAGCTCTTTAAGAATTAGAACCCCCCATCAAAATAAATAGACTGGTCCATGCTATGGGAATCCACTCATAACCCTGAGAAAGAAATGACTTTCAGCCATTCCTACTAATCTACTCCGTGATCCTCTTTCATTTCTTCTGCTGCCTTACTTCTCAGTTTACCCCTTCTGCAATCTATTCTTTCTTTAGGTGTTTTCATCTCTATCTTCAAATAATCTTATCTCATCTAGTCTAAAAATACCTTTCTTTGACCTTGTTGCTGTCTCAGCATACCATACCATTTAGTCAGGGTATGCTAGGCTATGCTAAAATAACAAACAACATCAAAATCTCAAGAAATAAAAAAAGGTGTATTTATTGGTCATAAGTGCACTACAGGGCAAGGTGATTCTCTAGAACAAATATCACCTATGTTGACAACTCAAAGTCCCAAATAAAAAAAAAATTCCACCTTACTGCAATTGTACAGTATACAGCAATTGTAGTGTATGTAGTTTCTGTGACTAGCACAAGAAGGAAAGAGAAGGGTGGAGAACTGCATATCAGCTTCTTAAATGCTTCTACCCAGCACTGAAAATGTCCCTTTTGCAGACATTTTACTGGCTGATGCAATTTCTTTGGTCATGGCTAACTTCAAGGATTCTGTTTGGAGGAGAGAGAGAATTGAATATGGGAGAGTATTAAGTGTTTTACCACATCTGTCTCTCCTTTTTTTTTTTAACCACTAGAATTCTCACAAACTTAGACAAAAATAATGTTAATTTTTTCACCAACATTCAATCTTTAACTCCTTGCAAATTTGCTTCTGTGCCTATAAGTTGAATTAGTCAGGTTGGGTGAAGTAATGACCTAATTTGGGTAAAGCAATGTCATGCACAAAATGCAGGTTGGTTGCAGCTCTGGAACCTAGGTTAAAGGAACAGTTCTCATAGTTCTCCTTAGAAAAGACATTCTTCACGTTTGTTCACATGAGATTAGCCCAAGTATACCATGTGGCCAAACCCAGAGTCAATGAAACTGGGATGTACGCTCCTCCCTCAGGAGGCACAAAAGATTACATGGTAGTAGGTGAGGACCCTTGTATAAGGAAGCAAATATGTACTGTTAGCAACAGTGTAATCTGTCACAGCATTCTACTGGCACTGCTGTGTTGGTTATCTTCTTGTTCTATCTACCTTCTCTTATATAGAGCCCCTATTCTCACATGGTTTTAAGTATAACATCCATAAAAATAGCATATAAATTACATCTCTGATACTATTTGTTTCTCTCAAGATTTAATTTTAAATCTTAAATCATCTGCTGGAAATCTAAATTATATACATTGCAATTCCCATAACAAACCTAACTAGACATGCCTTAAACATATACCCTCAGAGCAGCATTCTTCCATACATTCTCATTTCTGTCTGAAGTAGCATTATTTTCCTGATCCATCCCCCGCAAATAACCTCAGTGTCATTCTTAAATCTAACTTCTTTTTCTCCCCCACATCTCTGAGTCCTCAAGTGCTATCCTATATGCCTACTAAAGTTTTATTCCTTCCTAAATCATTACCTAAATCTAGTCTGATTCAATTATTTCTCACCTACACTATTATAATACCCTTCCTATTGGCATATTTTATAACCCAGAAATTTCATTCTTAAGAGAAATGCCGTTAAGAATTCTCATACATGTTCACAGAGAAATCACAAAATCTTCACTTCAGCATTGACCAGAATAATAAAAAACTAGAAAACATCTATATGTTTATCAACAAGAGAATCGATCGATTCTGGTATAGTTACACATGGAATAAGTATGCAACAGTGAAAATGAATAAACCAAAGCTACATAACATGGATGATTTTCACAACAAAATGTGTGCTAAAATAGCAACATCACAAAAATACATTCAAATGATATCCTTTTGACAAATATTTCATATCATGCAAATAATAATATCACTGGTTAGTAAAAGAATTTAGTAAAAATATGTTTTTAAAGCAGGAATTCATAAATACCAAAATTATTATTATGGTTACTCAGCAGAGGATGGGGAATGGGGGTGAGAAGGGGAAAGCGCCTAGAGAGGGGTACAAAGAGGGCTTCGACTGCATTTATGTTTTATTTCTTACAGGGATTGTGGACATACAGAGTTTTTTGTTTGTTTGTTTATATTTTACTCTTTATGACTTTAACCTGTCAGAAAAAGTTAATGAAACACTATACAGTTTTTAAATGTCTCCTAACTAATCTCTCCATTCTAGACTCTCATCTCAAAATATTCTGCACATGGACCAAACGAATCTTTCTGAAATACCTTTTTGCTTTATCCTCATATTAGTAAATCTCCACACCACTTGCATGTCATTCAAAGCTCCCAAGTATCTGGAACCCTCCCTGTCCCCATTGTCCTTACTCTCTTTATCTGAACTATCCTCTCCCTTCCCGCCTGTATAGTTAAGTCTTACCTTCTCATCAATATCTAGTCCATCCATTGTTTTCAAACCTGTCTCAGAGGATGGAATAGATGGCCCTCTCCCTTAGCTAGTGCTATTCCTCCATACGTACTCTGTGGCCCCTTTCCTCCACATCTCTGGGATCATGTTTCATCAACTCTCTCATTTTCTTTTAACTCATTATGTTTTCTGCTTTTCTTTGTCCCCTATAAAACCTCCTTTATCAAGTCTTCTCTCCCAGTCAGCCCTGGAGGTTGAACATCTATCACTTCCACCTTCTCAGGATATTTTTTTAAAACTGTCAAAAATTGTGAAGGGTCAAAGATCTTACTTGCAAGCTAGCCAGTCAGCCTCCCACAGTTTCATGGATGTTGGCAGAAGTTATGAGATATCTGGTCGAAGACAAAATATTTTATTACTTGAAGCAAAAGCAGCAGCTGGAACATCAGCTTTTCTTGTGCTTTCCCTGAGCCCCAATTCCCACTGGATGATTCAGAGGCCAGAGATACCTGAACACACACTGGTTAACGTTACAGGAAAGAAATCCTGAGCTTGAGAAACTTGAATCTTTTAAAATAGTCGGTAAGCATACCTGCCCTTTCCTCTAGAGGAAGACACTGTATCTTCTAAGGTTGTCTGCTATACAAACTTCCTTGAAAAGAAATACACACAAAAAAAAGGCAATCAGTGCCTCCGCTCGAAAGATGGACAGGAACAGGAACATAAGACCCATGGATAACTGTCTTCCAGAAGTTACTAATCCTATTTCCCCAACTACATTGTAAAATCCTTGAGAGCAGAATTTGGCAACAAATTTTCTGAAACAGCCAAATAGTAAATATTTTAAACTTATAGAACACACAGTCTCTGGCAGTATGCCTCAAAAGGAGCCAGAGACAAAATATAAAAGAATAGATGTGACTATATTCCAATAAAACTTTATTTACAAAAACAGGTGGCTGTCCCCTACTTGAGAACATTGCAACACATTTATTTGCCACAAACTGTCCTAGATGCTGGTGATACTTCAGTAAATAAAAAGATGAAATTGTCTACTGTCATCAGCCATATATTCTACTGGAAGAACACATCCACAAACAAGATAAATAAGTAAAAAATAGTTTGCCAGATGGCGGGAAGTGCTAAGGGGGAAAACAAAGCAGTAAACAGGGAGATACTAAGGAAGGTAAATTTTTACATAAGGGGCTAGGGAAGGCATCAATAGAGAAAGTGACATATGAGAAAAGAACTGAGGGAAGTGATAATATCTGGGAGAACAGCATTCCAGGCAAAGGAAACAAATGCAAATGTCCTAGGGTGACGATACTCCAGGCATGTTTGAGGAGCAGGAAGGAGGAAATGATGGTGAAGCAGAAGAGTGAATGAGAGGGGGCATGGTACGATATGAGCTCGAGAGTTAGCTGGAAGATTGAAGGAAGGAATAATCTGTACTGTATTTTTAGAGATAAATCTGCTATTTCGAGAATAGCTTGAAATGGGGCAGGGTGGGAGTAGGAAGATGATTCAGGATGCCTTTGAAATAATCAGGGAGAGATGATTGCTCAGATTACAGTGATGGCAGTTAAATTCTGAATGAACTCTGAAAGTACAGCCAATAGGATTTGCGGGTGAGTTAGATGTGGTGTGTGAGAAAAACAGTGGAGTCAAGGACTGTAGCAAACGTTCTGGCCTGAGCAACAGGCAGAAATGGAGTTGCCACAGACTGAAATGGGAACACAGAGAGGAGCAGGCTTGCGGGCAATCTGCGTCAGAATGTTAAGTAGATACATAGTAATATGTTAATGATAACAAACTATCAATTTAACAAAGTTGTCTAAAGCCAGCCCTTAGGCTCAGCAGCGCATATCAGGAAACTGCAAATCCTAATAGCCTGCGGCCTCTCCTCCCTTCTACAGAGTCTGGCCTAGAGGCCTCTGCAGATAGGTCAGCTGGACCATTAATTCAGATGGTTTCTCTGGTCAGATAGACACAGAATGATGCCAGGGGTCCTTTGTCTAGACTTCATCTGATGAAGGACAAATTCAGCAAATGAAGAAGAGGCTATCTGCCTATCAAAATGCATATTCGTTAAACTCTTTATCAACTGTCAGCCCAGAAGGGAGAATGACAGATTTTTAACGAGATAATTTCAGGAACATTCCCTAATCATATTGAACCAAATTGTCCCTCATGTAGCTGGGCTCATGCCAGCAGTCACTGGCCACATCTTGAATTCTTCCCTAGGCTGCTTCACGGGGACAACTGAAGAGTCCTCTTACACTGCTTAAAAATCAATGCACAAAGCTCACTTTGAGGAGAACGCAGGGGTTACTTGCTCTAAAGTGAAAGAATCACAACACTACAGCTGAGCATTTTCTAGCCCCATCTCTCAAATACTGTACATATCACCCTAGGTGAAAAACTCAGGAGAAGGCAGCTTTGCTTGGATCATGCTTGATTTTAGAAAAGCATTTCTAAGAAAAAGCAAAGTCTCCACCTAGTATATATAAACAAAAGTATTCACACACACCTAATTTCACTTTGTCATGCAATTTTGTAACTTTTCATGCTTTTCTTCAGTATTTCTCACAGAGAGGCACCAGGAAATAATTTAGAGGAGGAGGGTCCCACATGCAGAATCCTGTCCTTTCTCAGGCCTTACCACTGGAGGAGGTCAGGCTTCCTAGTCATTAAAGTGAGGCTCAGTTTCAGACAAAAGATTGGATGTCTCTTTGAAATATTTAAGGAGGAAGAATGTATTCATCTGGAGGGAAAAATAAAACCTCCTTGACAGAGAAAAATAACATTACCCATGTTTTGACAGAAATGTAATGGGGCTTAACTCAGGAAAGAACTAAGTTTACATTTTTAGCATTGGAGATGGAAACAGAATGGACAGGAGAGAAAAGTCCAGTAAGTACTGAAGGAACAAAGGCCGACTTGTTTCTTGAGAACAGAAGAAGCCCTCAGAGCTTTGCCATAGAATGTCTGCTCAGAATGTGGGTGATTGGTCCAGACAAAGAGGCATTCCTTAGTAACATCGAGACACTATTCAGAGTTTACTATATATTCACTGGGATATGTTTTGTTACAAATAACAATTCCTAATTAAAAGTGGTGATAATAAGGATCCATTATTGCGAATAAGAAATTCAGAGTTAGGAGACTTGAAAGGTTGGCCCAGCATCTTAACAATATCAACAAGAACCTCAGCTTATGCTGTCATCCTGTTCTACAGTCATTCATGTGTTTATCTCATTATCACAGGTTAGCTGCAACAACTCTCGTGTCCTATTCTCACAAAAAAAAAGAACCTCAAAAAAAAGAAAGTGAGTGAGGACATAAAAAGTGTGGCTCTGTCTTTTAGTGGAGGTGAAGAGAGGATAGGACCAATTCCTCAGAAGACTTCTTATATCCCATTGACCAACTCTGAGCTACCTACCAGAGAAATAGGATTATTTATTCTATTCGGCTTAATTAAAACCTCACAGCCAGGGGTTGAGTGTATTGGTGCAAGAGTAAAACTGAGATTTTATTTACAAGGAAGGAAAGATATCTGTTGGGGAGAAAACCAAGAGTGTCTGCCAAATTTAGCCTCTCGCATTTTCCATATTCTATCTTAAAAAATACTCTAGGAGATAAGAACTTTTGCAGGAGGAAAGTTTGAGAAACTGAGATTTAGATGTCTAAGGGGAGAAAAAAATAACGAAGTGAAATAAAAACTCCTGTTTCTGGCAAGATGGTCTAGGTGATTGAGATCAAACATCCCAAAAGAAATAATACAAGAAAAAAAGAAAACTGGACAAAATATTAAAATCATCTCTTTAAAACTATCCAAGAGCTAGCAAAGTAGTGAATAATTATGAGGCCACCATCTGGAAGCAAACAGAAATTAAAAGAGATGAAGCTGGCACTTAGGTCCATTATATCCTAGGAGTGTCTGTCAATTTTGAAAGAAGCAACTGAAAGGCTCAGAAGCTGAGCAGGGACATAACATTTGGAGTTCAGAACTTTTCATGAGGAGCCTGATAAAACCACCAGGCCTTGGGCTAGGCCCTAGGAACACAGGGTAATTCAGAAGTAGACCTGACCTGATGGGGTCTTTGGCTGCAAATCACCTCATTCCTTGAAACTTCAGTAGGGAGATCTGAGATTGCTGGTATCTCTACTAACTGTATGTCAGAAGCAAACAATATTTTTTAGACCAAAGTAACATACCTTTGGCCACGAATTACTCATATATTTTTTCATATTTTTAATTTTAAAAGATTTATATATTGTCATAAGTTTTCACCTACTGGTACATAATCAAAACATTCTGACACATGAGGAGATAACAAATATGATTGAAAAGCAAGAACAATAGGCAATAAAAACTGATCCACCGTGCTCCAGAGGGTAAAGATATCATATACAGAATTTAACTGTTTAATGTGGTCAAGGGGGCGGAGGGAAGTGTATATATATATATATATATATACACACACACACACACACACACACACACACACACACACACACACACACACACATGTATATATATGTATATTATAGAGAGAGAATATATATATAAATAATTTTTATAGATAACTAGAATTTTTTAAAAAGAGTCAAAGGTAACCTCTAAATTAAAAAAACAAAAAATAACTGAAATTAAAAAAAACAATGGCTGGGTTTAACAGCAAATATGATACAGCTGATTAGAGAATTAACACACTGAAAATTAGATCAGAAGATATCCTTAATAAAGAGAAAGAGGAAGGAAAATATAGAGAGATTATGCAAAATAAAATACAGACAGAAACTATTAATTAAGTATAATTAAAATCCCAAAAGGAAAGGAGAAAATACAAAAAAGTATTATATGAGGAAATAATATCTGAGAATTGTCTAAAACAAATGAGAAATATTAAACCACAGATGTAAGAAATATTATAAACAGTGAGTGAAATAAAGAAAAAGAAAATTACACCCATGAACAGCATAGTAAAATTGCTAAAAATCAAAATGAAGATAAATTCCTAAATGCAGCTACAGAAACAACAAAATACTTTTTAAAAATAACAATAACAGCTGATTTCAAGAGAAAAATAAAGAACTTATACTTTCAAATTTCTGGAAAAAAATTAATTTCCAAGCAAAGATTACTTATCAAGTAAAATGAAAGGAAAAAACAAGATATTTTCAGTTAGGTAAAAAATCAAGAGCATTTTCAACATTACACCTGAAGGAAATATTAAGAGAAAAGAATAAACAAAAAAAGTGTTAAATATGTGGGTAAATTTGTTTTTTAGCTAAACCTGAATAATGCCTCTGGGTTTTAAAAACTGTAGAGAATTAAAATACATGAAGCTACAGCAAACAGGCTGAACAGGAGAGAGAAGGTATTAAAAGGTTTTTAGGTCCTTGCATTTTGCAGGAAGAGTTGAGTCCTAATTTGCATTAGACATTGATAAATGGAGAAAACATGTTTTAATCTGTACAATACCACTAAAGAAATTGTTGATAGAAAACATGTGTCACCTTATTAACTGATGAGATAAAATGCAATAATAAAAATAATCAATCTAAAAATTGAGGTGTTTATCATTTACAGTATAAATAAAATAAATGAGAAAAAAACACATGATCATCTTAAAAAGTTTAGCAGAAAGGATTCAATAGCTTGTAGAATCCATTTATGATGAAAAACCAATCAAACTAGAACTAGAAAGGAACTTTTTAATAAAAACAGTTTTGTTGTTTTTACATGCTATTGAGTCAGCGCCAGCTCCTCGCAACCCTATGAGTGAGTGACGGCCACAATGTCCTGTCCTCAACAGCACTGCTCAGCTCCTGTATATACACGCCTATGGCTTTTTTATGAAGACAATCTGTCTCATATTTGGCCATCCTCTTTACCTGCTGGCTCCTATTTTCCCCAGCATTTTTTACTTTTCCAAAGGAAAAAGAAAACAGCCTTATTGAGGTTTAATGGATATACAATAAATTGCACATATTGAAAGTATTTGATCTGATACATTGATATGTACATTTCCCTGTGAAACCATCACCACAGTTAAGATAAACATATTCATCACCTCTCCAAGTCTCTTTGTGCTCCTGCGTAATTCCTTTCTTGCTCCTTCCTACAACCACCCCCGGCCCCAGTAAAACACTATACAGTGGTTGTTAGTTTTGTTTCCATTTTTTAGAATTTCATGTAAATTGAGTCATTTAGTCAGTGCTCTTTTTTGTCTGCCTTCTTTCACTTAGCCTGAGATTTCTCTATGTTGTTTTATGTATCAATAGTTCATTCCTTTTTATTACTGAGAAGTATTCTATTATATGGGTATACTATAATCCATTTATACATTTATATGTTGATGGACAAAATTCGTTTATCAGCTGTATGATGTCAAATGTTTTACACCAGATTGTGTTTTTCTTTTAATTTTTAACAGTATACTTTAAAGAACAGAAATTTTTTAATTTTAATAAGTTTAATTTATCTTTTTTTTCTTTTAGAAATTGTGCATTTGGTGTCATAGCTAATAAATCTTTGCCTAACCCAAGATAACAAAGATTTTCTCTTATGTTTTCTCCTAGAACTTTCATGTTTCAGATTTTACACTTAAGTCTATGATCTATTTTAATTAATTGTTGAATATATTGAAAGGTATGAAGCAAGGTTATATTTTTGTATATGGATATACAGCTGTTTCAGCACCATCAGTTGAAAATACTGTTCTTATTCTCATGAATTGCCCTTACATAAACCTTTGCCAAAAATAAGTTGTCCCTATATGTGGGGGTCTGTTTCTGGATTCAGTATTATTTTTCATTGATCTTTTTGTCTCTCTTAATGTCAACAATACACTGTATTTATCACTGTAGCATTATGTAAATCTTGAAATCAGGTAGTAATAGTCCCCCAAGTTTGTTCTTCATTTCAGAGTCACTTTAGCCACTGCAAGTTCTTTGTATTTTTCTATTAAATTTAGAATCACCCTTTCAATTTCTATGAGAAATCCATTCAAGTGCAAAGTAATATTTAGTGGCCACATCAGATGCTTAATGAAATTTACTGTACATGTGATGGGTAAAAAACAATTTCCTTGATGTAAAAGTGCTGAGCTCACTCACTCTGTGGCTGGCGTACATCTACCATATTCGACACAGAATTCAAATGTATATTTCATGAAGTTTACAAATTACTACAGGTTATAATAATAAGTGAACAATACTATGTATTGGGGACTATGCCAACCTTTAAACACATTTAATTTAATGCTCACAACCAGCAAGGATGGTACTATAATTCTATATTTAAGGATGAAGACATTTAGACTCAGAAAGGTTAGTTAATTTGTCCAAGGTCATACACCCTTAATTTGATTCCAAATCCAATTTATTGACCACTAGGCTACACTGCCTCTGGAGCACTAGAGATCCATTTAGATAATTATATGCATGTCTAATCTGCTCTCTGCCAGTATATAGACCCCACAGAGACAGAAATAACAGTGCCCACAAAATACCTTCAACATAATTATACAGTAGTCATCCGATAACTTTTTTTAAAAGAGTGAATGAATGGACATATGAATGAATGGATGAAGAAGAGGAAAATGAAAGTTTGAATTCAGTTGAGGCATAAAGAATTTGGATTTTTTTTGGAATTTGGTGATGATTTGTCTGTAAGGCTTTTTGTAAGTTTTGTAATAAATTACAAAAAAGTAAAATATGATCTGCCACGACATAGTCGAAGAAGTTGTCCATGTAGAAATAAAATCTGACAGTACCAGCTGTAGTGAAAGAAAAGTCTAGCAAACCCTGCAAACCAGTTATAACCACACGACAGATATTGTTAGAAGCCGCACCTGCACAAGAAAACACAGTGATTTAGGAAATATTTTTTGCAAGTTAAAAATTTGGATTACTTAAGTAATCTCACCATTTTAGAATTGTGGATGCTAAAGAGACCTTACAAATCATTGGTTCTGCCTCTCAACTTCAATGCAAAGAAATGGAGCCCCCAAGAGCCTGACAGTCCTATCTCAGGTCACACAGTTTGCTGTTAAGAAAAATCTAATATACTCATTCCCAGTCCCTTGCTCGCTCCTCTACAACAGAGTCTCCATGTGTATCCAGTCATAAAGCATCTTATACTTGTTATAAGATGTAGACTAAAAAGAGATTTCTTCAGACAGGATGAACGTCTTCACGGTTCTCTAGAGAGAAGAATGAGAAAGGCCTATTAGACGAAAGAGGAGCAAATAAGCAGGAGTCTAGGAAGCATCAAGAGCAAGCTGAAAACACATTTCCCTCCTGTTAGCCTTCCTGACAGTTTCAATGAAAGCAAAATTTTCATAGTATTTACAAGAGAAACTAAGAAATTCTCTTTAGCCTGGGTTGATTCTAATTTGGAATATACTTCTTTGGCAACCCACTGCCATTTGGCCATATTACTTGACTGTTTTTTATCCAACCCATATTGCCCAACTTGTTTCCTCTATCCCGAAAATACCACGCACAGATAATGTTTACAACTGGGTGCCAGTATTAGGTATTTATGTTCATTATCTTTGATTTTCCCTACAACCTTGCACATTAGGTGTGATTATCACTCTTGTCTAGTAGATAAAGTAACAAGAAGCTCAGAATGTATAAGAAACACATCTAAAGTAACACTTTTAATAAGATTTAGAGACGGAAGTCAAACCCAGGTCCCGGTGATGCCAAAGTCTTTGCTCTTCCCACACAGTGCAAAGGGACTGACCGAGCTGAACCATGCATACCTAGCCAGCACTTACTATTGACCGAACTGGTCAGTAAGTGTTCTGGTTCGCTGGACAGGAAAAGTGTCCCTCCTGCATGTCCAGAATAATCAATGGTTAGAAAATCATTCATTGGTAAATAGGGATGGGATATAAAAGCATTATGAAAGAGAGTCAGAAAAAAATAATTATTAAAAATAATAAATAACTTGTTCCAGGTATTATTCTACAGACTTTACAAAGTATATTCTTGTTTAATTCTTACAACCCTAGTAAGTGTCCCTCCTGCAGATGAAGAATGGGAAGCTTTTACACATAGGTGATCTACTCAAAATCACACAGCTAGGAAATGGTGAAAGTCTTATTTCAGAGACCACTTTCTTAACTGGAAGGGTTAAAAATTACCTGGAATGGAAATAAACAGAGAAACAAACAAACAAACAAACAAAAAGCACCAGGTAACTGGAAATGTAATAGGACAAAGCGAACACCACATTAAAATTTGCAGCTATTACTTAAAGAAATTAATTGTTATTAAAGAGATTTCTAAAGTACCTTCTGAAGTCCTATAAAGCTAAAGTTGGATTTTTTTTCTCCTGTGTGAGACTTAATATGTAAGAAATTGCGTTGTTTGTCTCTATACAATACAGTTTGTTTAGCGTGAAATTGAGCAGCACAATTGTGTTTACTATTAATGATTAGAAAACCAATTGTTGTGTGATTCACCGTAAATGATAATGGAACATGAAAAATGTATGACCCTTATTCAGTCTCCAGAGCCAAATCATATTAAGAACAAGAGCAAGATATAAACCATGAGAAGTCTCATTTTCTGACCTGCATAAGAACACTGGGAGCTTCCAACATCCCCTTGAGTTCATGAGTGACCTGAAGCCTTTGTTTAAAAAAAGCCACTCTGTAGATTACTGAGTAAATTTAACTAAAAGTACTCACTCTACTCTTCATCTTGGTCTCTCTTGCAAATTCAACATCTCCTCATGAAGAATCTAGAAGCGCCTTCAGAGATATGGGCTCTGAAAAGAGGCAGATCGGATTTGATTTCGGCCCCATCACTTACTAGCTGCTTATTACCTTAGATGAGAAAGTCAGAACTTCTGGTTATGCCCAAGTATCTATTCTCACAGTCTTGTATAATAGGATCTTTAGTTGGGCACATTGCCACCCAGAATACAGACTTTATTCCCTAGACTTCCTTGCAGCTAATTCCCTTAATGTGTCCCATATGACTAATTCTGTCCAGTTTAAGTGAACCTGTCCTATGAGCAATTCCTGAGAACTTTCCTGAAGTTGATATACTCTTTGCCCCTTATAATTCATCCTTTCCTCAATCCTATTGCCTAAACATAGAAACCAACCTGAATAATGAGGCTGACGTTGCACCCAATGAGTGACAGAATGGGGAACTGGAAGGAGTCTCTGTCTCTGAATACTTGAAGCAGAGCCACTATATGCCATCCAAACCCCCAACAAACAGCTCTGCACATTCACATGATAGAGAAATGAGCTTCCAACTTGACTATTATTTTAAGATTCTCTTGTATTTGCATTCAAACCCAGTCTGAACTAATAGAGACAAGTTATATAAAATGAGAATAATGACATGTACATAGGTAGCTCAGAAGTTTGAGGAATAAATGAAAAAAATGCATGTAAATACAAGGCCTACATAGTAAGTATTAAATATTTGTCGTTCTTAATGTTATGATAGTATTTCTTGCCTAATGAAGACAATTTTCTTGTCTCAGGCCTTGCTTAGGAATTATGATATTTGAGGTATTTCCTCAGACTAAGACATTATAAGAACAGATACAAATAGGATCGTTATGGTCCTCATACCTAAGGCCATTTCCTTATACCAAGAGATCATTTTATATAAGAAATAAAGATTAGATTCGGCAGAAATATGGCAGAGTGAGAGACATCTCTAGATCTCTCCTCTTGAAACAACAATAAGCTGAACATCTAAAACTCAACAAAAAACACCGAAACTGCATATCAGCACGTCTGAGCGTGGGATCTGCGCATAAGAGCTACCACAGGTCAGAACCCCGGGTGTCAGGTTGTGGGCTGGGAGTAATAAAGAAGCTGACTCTCAAGCAGCAGCCAGAGCTCCCTGTAGGAGGAGGGTGAGGGGTGAAGGTGCAGCAACTTTCCTAAATAAATAGCCCTGCCTAGAAGTACCAGGGCTTGTACGCAGCTGACAGGAGTTGCCAGTCATCAGGGCAGAAAGTGGAGAAGCAGGACAGGACCGCAAAGAAACAGCTGATTTTTTACCGGCCCAATTGCAAAACCAAGGCTGAGCCGCAGCCCCCAACCCCCAACCCAGTAGGCCCCTCCAAGACCAATCACCACGGAGACCCAGGAGAATCTGAGAAAACACTGTGGATACTGAAGCTACCTCTCGCAGCCTCTGGAGCTCCCTATAGAACAAGGGAGAGGGGAGATGGAGCACAAGTTCCGGTGGCGAGTTCCCCAAACATCTCTGTCTTGGAAGGCTGTGTGCTGTGGCCGGCGGCTGCAGAGCACAGTCATAAGGGCAGAAAGCAGAGAAGTGGCATGGGACCACAGAGGAACAACAGTTGATTTGTGCTGGCGGAGGTTGCAAAACCAAGGCTGAGCGACAGCCCCCAACCCCTGACTCAGAGGGCCCCTCTCCATATTCCCTATGTAACCAATCACCATAGAGCCTCAGAGAAATCTGAGCAAAGGCTACCTAAACTGCTAGGGATCCAAGAGGCTTAGACGTCACCTACTGGAAATCAAAAGAAAAGCGCCTTCTTTGCAGCAGGCTAAAGAGAGACCTTTATATCATAAATCTTCTTTCTGGAAAAACAACAGAATATACTTCCATTAATGCCCATGCAGAGAAATAGTCCATTAAACACCATGAACAACTAAGATGACAAAGCAGCTCAGAAAGAAAGAGAAAAATCTCCAGAAAATAAGCTTACAGACATAGAAATATGCGACTTAATTGACAGAGACTTCAAGATGGTACTTTCGAAAAAACTCAATGAGATCCAAAGCAAATCATATCAACAATTTCAAATTAAAAAAAAAAAAAAACTAGATGAGCAGAGCACAGAGATTGAAACCCTTAAGAAGAACACAATAGATATTCTGGAGATGAAGAACACACTGTAAGAGTTGAGAAATGAAATAGCAAGCTTGGGAAATAGAGTCGACCAAATGGAGGAAAGGATCAGTGATATCAAAGACAGAAATCTAGAAATAAATCAGAAGAAGGAAGAGAGAACTGAAGAATGAAAAATAATGAAAGAGAAATTCAAGAACTAGCTGATACCATCAGGAGAGGAAACATAATAATAATGGGCATTATCAAAGGCGAGGAAAAGAAGCAGGGGCTAGAAAGCATTTTCAGACAAATAGTGGACGAGAATTTCCCAAATCTAAGGAATGAGCTGGAGCTTGGAATTCAAGAAGTCAACAGAACACCCAATAATCTCAGCCCAAAAAGGCCTTCACCAAGACACATTATATTAAAGTTATCAAAAATTAGCAACAAAGATAGAATTCTCAAGGCAGCCAGGGAGAAGAAAATGGCAACGTATAAAGGAAAATCCATTAGATTATCATCAGACTTCTCAGCACAGATCTTACAAGCCAGAAAAGAATGGAACCAAATATTTAAACTATTAAGTGAAAGGAACTACCAGCCTAGAATAATATATCCAGCTAAGCTCTCCTTTAGATATGAAGGAGAAATCAAGACCTTTCCACACATAAAAAATTGAGGGAATTCTCCACTACAAGGCCAGCACTACAGGAAATAGAAGGGGTCAGCTCACCTAAAACAAAATAACAACAACAACAAAAATATGTAATTAGGAGTAAAGTGACTATCAGGCAAATAGAAGCAAAGGAGTACAACCCTTACTAAGATAAGGGCATGATAAGCTTAAATAATAAGAAATGAATTGTTATAACAATATAGTAATGAATGCTCAGCATACGTAGGAACAAACTGAGACAACAATGACTAAAAAAGCGGGGATTCAAAAATCCAAATTCACAAAGGGGAATGGAGATAAGGCACGTGCAGAAGAAAATGGACAACTGTATATTTATAACTATCCTTTACATATGTGTAATGGTAACCACACGCCAAAGATTCAGAACCAAAGTATATAACATAAAAAAAAAGGACTAGAGGGAAAACCCACAAAAGCCAACCAAAATAAAAAAAAACAGAAACACAAGGACAAGGAAGCAATGGAAACACTGAGCTACCAGAAAGCGAAAGATAAAATGGCTATAACAAGACCTCATATTTCAATAATCACCCTAAATGTAAATGAACTGAACTCACCAATAAAAAGGCACAGAATTGCAGAATAAATCAAAAAACAAAACCCAACCACATGCTGCCTCCAGGATATACATCTCAGCTCCAAAGACAACTATAGACTCAAAGTGAAAGGGTGAAAAATGATATTTCAAGCAAATGGCATTCAGAGAAAAGTGGAAGCAGCGGTACTAATATCGGACAAAATAGACTTCAAAATAAAAAAGGTAAAGAAAGATACTGAAAGACACTTCATAATGATAAAGGGAATCATGCACCAAGAAGACATAACACTTATTAATATCTATGTTCCCAATCAGAGAGCCCTAAAATATGTAAAGCAATTACTAACAAAACTAAAAGGAGAAACAGATCAAAACACTATCGTCGTAGGGGACCTAAATTCCCCACTGTCGGATATGGACAGATCATCCAAACAGAAAATCAATATGGAAATAACATCCTTAAATGACACATTAGACCAACTGGACATAACTGACATATACAGAGCCTTCCATTCCAAAACATCTGCTTATACATTCTCCTCTAGTGCATGTGGAACATTCTCAATAATCGATCACATACTGGGACACAGAGATAGCCTCAACAAATATAAGAGGGTTGAAATCATACCAAACATATTTTCTGATCATAATACTTTGAAACTAGAGATGAACTGCAAAAAGAAATCATGAAAACCACAAATACATGGAGATTAAACAACATGCTACTGAATAATAACTGGGTCAGAGAAGAAATAAAAAGAGAGATCAAGAGATACATAGAAACGAATGATAATGATAGTACAACATATCAAAACTTTTGAGACACGGCAAAAGCATTCATAAGAGGAAAGTTCATATCATTACAGGCCTATCTCCAAAAACAAGAAAGAGCCCAAATAAACAACCGAACGCTTCATCTTTAAAAAGTAGAAAAGGAAGAACAAATGAAGCCTAAAGTCAGCAGAAGGAAAAAAAATCATCAAAATTAGAGCAGAAATAAATGAAATTGAAAACAAAAGAACAATAGAAAAAATAAATGCAACAAAAAGCTGGTTCTTTGAGAAGATTAATATAATTAACAAATCCCTGGTTAGACTCACTAAAGAAAAAAGAGAAAGGACATAAATAAACAAAATCAGGGATGAAAGAGGAGAAAATACAACTGATATCGCAGAAATACAAAGGATCATACAAGAATACTATGAAAAAGTATATAATATCAAATTTAATAACCTAGAAGAAATGAACCAGTACTTAGAAAAATACAACCTTATTAGACTGAATCAAGTAGAACTGGAAAATCTAAATAGACCGATCAGCAGTATGGAAATTGAAAAGACAATCATCAAAAACCTACCAAAAAGTAAAAGTCCAGGACCAGGTGGCTTCACCAGTGAATTCTACCAAACATTCAAAGAAGATTTAATGCCTATTCTCCTCAAACTCTTCCAAAAGATCGAAGAGGAGGCAATACTTCTTAACTCATTTTATGAGGTCAATATTACTCTGATACCAAAACCTGGTAACGATAACACAATAAAAGAAAATTACAGACCAATATCTCTCATGAACACAGATGCAAAAATCCTTAATAAGATACTAGTGAACCAAATACAGCAACATATTAAAAAGATTATACACCGTGATCAAGTGGGCTTCATCCAGGGGCACAGGGATGGTTCAACATACACAAATCAATTAATGCGATATACTACATAAACAAATTAAAAAATAAGAATCATATGATCATATCAAGAGATGTGGAAAAAGCCTTCGACAAGATACAGCATCCATTTATGACCAAAACATTTAACAAAATCTGTATAGAAGGAAAATACCGTAACATGATAAAGGCCGTCTATGACAAACCCTCAGCCAACATTATACTTAATGGTGAAAAACCGAAAACCTTCCCTCTAAGATCAGGAACAAGGCAAGGCTGTCCACTATCAACACTGTTATTCAATATAACATTGGAAGTCCTAGCGAGTGCAGACAAGAGAAAGATATAAAAGGTATCCAAATGGGAAATGAAGAAGTCAAACTGTCACAATTTTGCCGATGACATGTTTCTCTATGTAGAAGACCCTAAAGACTCCACAAGAACACTACTAGAAACAATAAGCAAATACAGTAAAGTTTCTGGATACAAAAATCAACGTTCAAAAATCCATAGCATTCCTATATTCTAACAAGGAAGTGTCAGAAAAAGGAGTGGAAAAAATAATTCCTTTTCCAATTGCACTAAAAAGAATAAAATACCCAGGAATAAATTTAATGAAACATGTGAAGGACTTATATAATGTAAAATACAAGACCCTATTAAAAGAAATTGAAGAGATACAAAGAAATGGAAAGATATTTCGCGTTCTTGGATTGGAAGAATCAACATAGTTAAAATGACCATGTTACCTAAAGCATTATACAGATTTAATGCAATCCCCATCAAAATCCCATTGGCATTTTTTAAAGAAATTGAACAAAAAAATCATCGGATTTCTATGGAAGCATAAAAGACCCCGAATTGCCAAAGCCATCATGAGACAAAAGAACAAGGCTGGAGGCATCACTCTGCCTGACTTCAAATTATTCTACAAAGTGACAGTAATCGAAACGGCATGGTATTGGCAGCAAAACAGACACATAAACCAGTGGAACAGAATTGAGAGTCCAGAAGTAAACCCATATTTATATGGGCAAATAATTTTTGATGAAAAAGCCAAAAACATACAGTGGAGAAAGGAAAGCCTCTTCAATAAATGGTACTGGGAAAATTGGAAAGCCACCTGCAAATGAATGAAACTAGACTGTTATCTATCACCACACACCAAAGTTAACTCAGAATGGATTAATATGAGACATGAAACAATAAAATGCATAGAAGAAAACATAGGAACTAAACTCAAGGACCTTGGACTTAAAGAGGATTTTATGAATTCAACTTCAAAGGCAAAGGAAGTAAAAGCTAAAATAAATGAATGGGACTACATCAAATTAAAAAGCTTCTGCTAAGCAAAAAAACCATCAACAAGGTAAAGAGACAACCATCCAAATGGGAAAATATATTTGCAAACAACACCTCCAGTAAGGACCTAATATTCAAAATATACAAAGAATGCATACGATTCAATAACAACAAAAATAAATAAATGATCCAATCAAAAAATGGGCAGAGGACCTGAACAGACACTTCTCCCCAGAGGACATACAAATGGTCAACAAATACATGCAAAGATGCTCAACATCACTAGCTATTAGGGAAATGCAAATCAAAACCACAATGAGACAGTGTTTCACACCTGTTAGAATGGCTATAATCAACAGGATAAGTAATGACTAATGTTGGAGAGGATGTGGAGAAATAGGAACCCTCATACACCGCTGGTGGGACTGCAAATTGGTACAGCCACAATGGAAAAACAGTATGGAGGTTCCTCACAAAACTAAGAATTGATCTACCATATGATCCAGCAATCCCTCTACTGGGCATTTACCCCAAACACTTGAAAACTCATATCTATAAAGATATTTGCACATCGATGTTCATAGCAGCATTATTCACAGTGGCCAGGACATGGAAGCAACCAAAGTGTCCTACGATAGATAATTGGCTAAAGAAGCTGTGGTACATATATACAATGGGATATTACTTAGCCATAAGAAGAGATGAAATACTGCCATTTGTGACAACATGGATGGACCTCGAGATAATCACGCTAAGCGAAATAAGCCAGACAGAAAAAGTTGAAAATCACATGATATCACTTATATGTGAGATAAAAACCTAAAAGCAACAAATGAGGACAAACAAACAGAGACTCATGGACATGGACTATAGACTAGTGGTTACCAGAGGACTATAGAATTGTGATTACTAGTGAGTTAGGGGAAGAGGTGGGAAGTAGGTGAGGTAAAGGAGATCAAATATAGGGGGGTAGGGGAATGGTGAAATGGGTAAAGGGGATCAAATATATGGTAGCTGAAGGAAACTGGGTGGTGAACACATAATAGAATATATAGATGACAAATGATAATGTACACCTGAAAATTATATGATTGTATTAACCAATGTTATCCCAATAAATTTAATTTAAATAAATAAATAAATAAATAAATAAATAAATAAATAAATAAAGATTAGAGTCTAGACTGCTCAAAACATAAACTACCAGGTTTTTTTTTCTTTCCAACTAATCTTTTCTAGTATTCATTATCCATCAGTAATTGCTATTGCAAATTACTACATGATGTCCAGTTTTCAAGAATTTGGTCTATTTTTAATTTTACACCCAATGGGTATTGATTCTCTCATCTTTATTACTAAGTAATTTGGAATATAATTTTCGCTCTAGTCACCGTAGAGGTAAAATATAATAAGTACAAAATGAATAGTGCTGGATAAGACAGAGAAATTGTTGAGAATTACATGAGCCAAAAAAATAGTCACTGAAGAGATGAAACTTAAAAGACGAGCAAGATTGAGATTTATAAAAAAAAAAAAAGAAGAAGAAAATTTAAAAGGGGAGGCATTCCAGACATGGGACCAACATGTACAAAAAAACATGGAGACAGGGCCAGAAAGTAAGTCAGAGAATTAGCTTACTTTCGTGGAAAAGCAGGTGTCAAAAAGGCACACTAAGATTAGGACATGAAGAACTTCAAATGGCAAATGAAGGAATTGGGACTTTAGAGTCAATGAAGAGAAACTGATGGGAGCGGAACAGAAATGTAAGTGAGCAAAATGATGGCTTAACTGGTGGCAGCAAGCTGGATGGATTAAAAGTAGAAGAAATGAAAAGAATGACCTAGGATCCTATATTTTAAAACAGCTTTACTGAGCTATAATTCACATACCATACATTCATTCACTTAAAGTGTACAAATCAATGTTTTTAGTATATTCACAGATTGTGCAACTATTATCACAATCTAACTTTAGGACATTTTTGCTGCCCCCCTAAAGAAATCTGTATCCATTAGCAATAAATCCTCAACCCTTCTACTACCTCCCCAGCCCTTAACAACCACTAATCTATTTAATGTCTCTACAGATTTGAATATTCTAGATATTTCATCAAATGGAATGATACAGTATATAGTCTTTTGTGACTAGCTTCTTTTACTCAGAATAGAATGATGTTTTCAAGGGTCATCCATGTTGTAGCATGTGTCAATACTTCATTTCTTTTTTGTTCCAAATACTTTACTATATGGATATATCACATTTTATTTATCTATTCATCCATTGAATGAACATTTATGTTGATTCCACTATTGTGCTATGATAAATAACGCTGCTATAAACATTATTGTGCAACTTTCTGTAGACAAAGGACTAGAATTGCTGAATTATACAATAACTCTATATTTAACATTTGGGAGAAATGCCAAACTTTTTTCCAAAACAGCCACACCATTTTACATTCCTACCAGCATTTTATAAGGGTTTAATTTCTCCACATCCTTGTCAACACTTGTTACTATCTGTCTTTTGGAGTATAACCATTTCAGTACGTATGAAGTGGTAATCATTGCATTTCCCTAATAAGTAATAATGTTGAGAACCTTTCATGTTTATTGGCCATTTTTATATCTTCTTTGGAGAAATGTACATTAAGATCATCATGTTGTCTTTTTATTACTCAATTCTAAGTTATTTAGTTATCTATATGTTCTGGATAGAGATACTTTATCAACTATGTGATTTGCAAATATTTACTCTCATTCTTTCTATTTTCTTGGTGGCATCCTTTGAAGCACAAAATTTTAAATTGTAGTTAAGTTCAATTAATCTATTATTTCTTTTTTCACTTTTGCTTTAGGTGTATACTCCAGGCATCTATGCCTACCTATGTTTTCTAAGAGTTTTATGGTTTTAGCTTTACATTTAGGTCAATGATCCATTTGCAGTGATTTTTGTTACATACGTGCTATAAAACAAGGATACAACTACATTATTTTGCATGTAGATATCCAGTTGTACTAGCACAATTTGTTGAAAGAGTAGATTTTTTCCATATAATCTAGGCATGTAATAATAAGGTCCTAAAAAAGAGTGATGTCCTGGGAATCACTAGGAAAGCATAATAAAAAATAGGGATTAGTGGCCAGGCTATGAGAGACTATGAGAAGGCGAGAGAGAGGTGTGGCTGGGTAACCAGGAGAATAATGTTACTGCCACTGATATAAAAATTCAGGGGAGAAAAGGGTTTTTAGAGTATGATAAGCTCTATTTTGGATATTTGATTTTGCATTGCCCAGGTGAAAATGTACAGAACATCTGAGGAGATGCTGACTGGTAATATAATGCTGGGAATATTCTTCATGGAGGTGCTAATTAAGTATTCTCCCCAAAGGAAAAAATTAGAGATTAAACAATACTAAGAGAAATACTAATTTCATTTAGGGAGGAGAAAAAGTAGAATAAGAGATTCTTTCCAAGTAATTTATTCATTTATTCTTTCAACAAATATTTATGGCGTGTTTATCATGTGCCAGGAACTACACAAAGCACCCGGATCTGGAGGAGGCAACAATCAGCATGATCTTTGCCTTCACGAAACTTTCCATCCAATGTGGAGTAATACACAGCTAAATAAGCAATTGCAATGCAATGATAAGTACATGAGAGCGAAAGTCTAGGATTCAAATGAAAGATCCACTTCAGTCCAAGTGTGTCAGGAAAGGTGCTGGATAACTTGTTATCTAACCAGAAACCTGAGCAGAAAAAAAAAAAAAAAGCCAAAGAAAGAGGCAAGGAATGGAGAAAAGTGGTCTAGGTAGAGAAGAGCACGTGCAAAGAACAGAAGAATGTTGGCGGCACTGAAAGATGTCTGGTCCAGCTAGAATACCAAGCCCTAGAAAAGGTGATGTGGTAAAAAAGATAAGCAGCTCAATCATGAAGTAGATGACCGGGTAAGCCATCCGTCCTCATCTAGTCCATATGTTGCCCTGCTAATGATGAAGAGTAGTCTGAGAGCCATTGCTAGAGTTTTATTAACTTCACCCTGCTCCCCATAGTAGCCTAACTGCTGCACTGCTCTACGCTCAGGGGCTGCCTCAGCTCCCATCTTTGTCCTCTGTCTCTCCCAATCTTCCCTGTCTCTCACACTGCTCAGGTTGTCTAATGGATTTCCCCCACCCACCACCTCTGTTTCCTCACCACCCACTCACCTTTTCACTGTCTACCCTCAGATGCTTGCCCCCATCGCTGTTCTAAACCTCTCTGGGAAGTCATAAGAACTAGCTCAATGCTAAAATGACCGGCTTTTCCTTTTGGCATTTTATTTATATACATATATAGTTAAAATATATATATATAATATATATAGTTATATATAATGTAACAGATATATATGCTATATAGAGATATTTATTACATTAATTATGATATTATGTTACATTACATATAATTTACATCTTGCATATATATTACATTATATATATTATTTTATATCTATCTTACAAGATATGCCTGGACATGAAGACAAATCATCAGAAAAAAAATCCTCTGTTTTGTCTTATACCTTGCTAAGTAGTTTTTGCCTACTCTGAAGATATACACATGCTTCGTGTCCTGTTTAATGAACTGATTCTGAATCCTGGGCCACATATAAGACCCTTGATATGAGGATTAATAGAAAACTCTACAGATGAGTAATAATTAGAGAATGTGAACCAAACACAGACAAATGAAGCAAAACGAAAATACAAATTGAAGTAAAATTTGCCTTAGATGCATGACTTAGGAAAGAGCATGAAATATATGGCAGATTTAAAAGCTGAAATTGAGAAATAGAGGTTCCTGATAAAGACAGCTCAAGTCAGAAATGTCAGATTTTCACACTATATTCTAAATTTATTTTTATATAAAAATGATTGAAGGTAAGTTATTTGTTTTGAAAACCAACCTCCTGCCTTCACATTATATTTTGTCTGGGAAACAGATGTAAAAATAGCTCATTGCCATTTGCAGAGAGTAGACTATGGAGTGCATGGGGATTGAGGCCTTTCGTGTCCTCTATGCCTCACACAGAGGGAACAAACACTCCTGCACGGGGCTTCATGGGACAAGAGGGAGGCCTGGCAGAGGGCGGGCAGTGAGAGGAAGAAAGCGCAGGTGTGTGGAGGAGACAGATGGCACTGGGTGGGTTCTGAGCAAGTGAACTAGAGGTAAACTGCTCTTGTCACATCCTGCTGAGCACTTAGGCAGTGCCCTTAGAATGAGTTATCACCGCCCTTCAAAGTTCTCATTAGCTCAGCAATGTCAGGTGAAGAGGTTTGGGGCCTTCTTGATGATGCCCAAGGGAAGACTTGGTCTAAGCTAAAACACACTCAAGGGTCAGGTTATCAGACTAAGGGGGTGAGAAGTGCCAACATATGAATCTGAGTTGACGCAGACACAGCAAGCAGACAATGAGATCAGAAGAGATTGTAAATCCCAAACCAGGAACGTGAATGGGGAAGAGAGAGTTTCTAAGCTGTGGTAAGCATCAGAAAGAATCATGAAATTTGTTCAGGAGAGCAATGGAATAAAGCAGAAGTAATAACCTGGAAATCTGAGGACCTGGGTTTCAAGCTAGGTACTTACCACATGTGTGATTTTAAATAAGTCATTTAGTTTTTAAACATCATTTTTTTGTTTGTTTGTTTGTTTTTAATCAAATTCTTGGCTTCTCTAAGCCAGAATGTCTTCATGTACAAAATGTATAAAATAGCAGAATCATTCTCATTGGAATATTTTAAGAATTAAATGAGATAACCCATGTAAAAACCCTAGCACATCATAAACATTCAATGAATATTCATTGTCGTTTTTGTTGTCACCCATTTCTATTTCATAGGGATTCGGTGCAGACCAATCATATGCAATAATATGTATAAGCCTGAGGTTTGGCTACACTGGTTCTCTAACCTTTGCCACTTGACTCACCCATTTGATGTCTCAGAAAACATCAATCTAAAGCCATGTAACAAGCTGCTGAAAGCCCCAGACACTGATGTCACCAGCAGTGAACTCTCTGAACAGGCAAGATGGCAATCATTCAGGAAGATGAAACCGACAGAAGCACTGAGGGCCACAAAGGCTACTCTGGCTGGGACACCAGTAACATGCCCCCTAATTACCCAGGTAAGATCAAATCCAGTGTGGTCAAGGTAAAGTTTGCAAATTTCAAGTAAAATAAATGAACCCACAAACACAAATGCAGAAGAGAAAAAGAATGGAGGGAAATATACCCCAAATTCGATAGTGATTATATCTGGCCTGAAGGACAACTTTTATTTTATTCTTTGTACTTTCTTGATTTCCGAATTTTCTGCAGTGCACAGGTATTGTAAAGATGATTGGAAAAAAAAGTTATAAAAGACAAAAATTAAAAGCTGATGGCCTGATTAGCATCCTGGGCTTCGTGGGCTTTGCAGCAGCAACCTACCGGGCCCTGAACGAGCTGACTCAGCCAGGACACCCTGTCACCTTTTCCAGCTCCACCATGTTTATTCAGTGAGAAAGGCACTGCTCATCAGCACCTGACTCTTAATGATATAGAACTCTTGTATATATGCATTACCTTTATTTTGCTACCTTACCTTTTCTCTGGGCCAAGTCACAGTGAAACAAGCAAGGACTTGTCACGAGCTACACGGTAATTTTACAAAAAATTTTGTTAAAAAAATAAACAGCTGAGGTCCCTCTAAGTGGACTCTGATGACATAAAGAGGAATAGACCATGTTGCAGGAGGAGAGGGGATAGGGAATTAGAAGCTACATCCAAAGTCGTTTCTTATTCTTGCATCCCTTCTTTCTGTTTCTATGGTCACTTGCCTTCCTATGCTGAATCTATATCACTAGATTATTGTAAAACTATCCTGCAATTTATTTCCTCAATTCCAAGCTCTCCTTGAGGCTGTCCCTCCCACACAGCAAGAGCTCATCCTGCTGCAATCACCATCTCTGCCAGTCAACCTCCTGTTCAGTCACTTATGATGATGTTCTGTCACATCAGATATCAATCAACAGTTGTCCACTGTTCAATATCTTTTCTTAACTATTCCTTTACTAAATTTTCTTTTCTACTCCTATTTCTCACTGAAACTTAATGAAGCCTCAGTGTTTCAGCTAAACCGGTGTTCTCAAGGTATGGTCCCTGGACCGGCAGTGTCAGTCAGCATCATTTGAGAATTTAAAATACCATTCTTGGGCATTTCACAGAATCAGAAACTCTGTTTTATCAAGCTGTCCAGGTGTCTCTGATAACATGTTAAAGTCTGAGAGGCAAACTTTAAGAAATGAGCCAAACCGACCTGCTGGTTCTCTTCGAACACCGGCACCTTTACACAGGGTATGGGGGCTTTGTGATGAATCAACCAGGGTAGGATAGACTGCATTTGCCAGAAGTTCCTTACATGTCCGTTTCTGGTTAGGCTGGGCCATAGGAGATTCCAGCACAAGATCTGGAGGGTAGAAGTGAAGCAGCAGCCATTTTGTAGTTCACACGTGTTGTCACTCATCGGGTAGAGGGTAGCAGCTGGGTCTGCGATTGCTTAACCATTGCATAATGGTTAAAATAACTGACTGCTGAAACAGGCTCAGGTAGATCTGAATTCCAGTTTTACTGATTACTACTTACTAAGCCTCAGTTTCCTCATGTGCAAATGAAAATATATAATAGTACCTATCTCAAGTGACTGCAATGTATATTAACACAGACAATGCTTATGAAACCATATACAGTCCCTGTTATGTGGCAAATACTCAATAAATATTAGTTATTATGATTCCTTCTGCTATTATTCTAAGCCAGGTCACTCTCTCTTTCTATGATTATATCACGGCTTCCTAATTGATTTCCTTGCCACCACACTTTCTTCTCTCTCTCAATTATAGATGTAGAATTTTATAAAATGTCATACACAATTTCTAAATACCACATATATTTTACGATGGTTATTTTAGGTATACTAATGTTTCAGATGGGATAAACTTATTAACAAATTTATATGGCCTGAATGCCAATAGCTTGGGGCTTTGGCATGAACCCCCAATTTTCACTTTTGGAATTTTAAAGTAGCAAAGACATCAATGCGCACAGATTTCCAGGAACATCTCTGAAGACCCCCAAATTCCATAAGGCAGATATGCAATACTGCCACTGAATTATAAAACAGGTCTATTTTCCCAGGGCAACATACAGATGCGTGTGTCTTTTCTACTTTTCTTCATCACTCAGATTAGAATGTCCTAGGATTGCAGTAAGAAGATTCATTATATCCCTGTGAAGAGATATGCCTTCCCATAGCAAAACGACTCTGACCGAGACAGACAGACGTAACAGCTGCACAGCAGATGGCCCTCAGTCATGTTTTAGGTGACTGCTTCGATTGAATATTATAAAATTGGATGAAATTCTGCCAATTTCCCCCATGCAATTATGAAAGTGTAGAGTGGGAAATTTAAAAGATTTAGTATTCATTAAAGTGAGTATCCTTAATACAGTCTTCACTTCTATTTCTGAAAAGCTCCATGTTTTCTTATATCACCGGAGCACTTTACGTGATCCTCTAATAAGCTCTGGCCTGTATTATTAGAGTGATAGATATGTTGTCTACCTTCCCCACCAAACTGTGAACGACCTGAAGGCAATTCTATGTCTGATCCATCTTTGTATTCCAGCACCTTGCACACTCTCTTATCTACAGTATATTCCCACTGAATACTAAATTGATGAGCAACCAGATGAATAAATATGCCATTGAAATTTTTATAATTAAATCATACTTTATAATGAAGTGGAAAAAGTCACTATTAAAGGTACTCTGTGGAAAATTGTTATGTATATTGCCAAATCTCCTCATTGTTTATCCTATATTTTATATATCAAGTTTATTTAATTTAATACAATTCAAAAATGCACAGAATAAGCATCTGTTACTTTCTACTGACTACTAAGGTGCTGAGATATAAAGAAGGAGGAGGCATGGTTCTTTGGCAAATTTCATTTTCTGCATTTTTTACAATGGGAATTACTGATGCTCTTCTTACAGAGTGGTGTCCCCTCCCATGAATCTCAGTGGGATTTTTGTGACTGCTCCAACCAATAGAGCACAGTGGAAGAGATGCGACCTGAGTCTAGGTCACATAAAGGATTCAGCTTGTCTTGTTCTCTCAGGACACTCTCTAGTTCAGAAGTCGGCTACCATGTTGTAAGGAATCCCAAACTAGTCCACATGGAGAGTGAAGAGACCACATTAGAGCAGTCTACATGAAAAGGAACTGAGGCCCTCCGGTGAAAGCACAGAATCAACCACCAGACATTTGAGTGACAAGCCTTTACATCAGGGTTTCTCAACCTTGGTACCATTGACATTTTGGGAAGGATAATTACGTCAGGTGGGAGTGTCTTGTGTATTGTGGGCTATTTAGCCGCATCCCTGGCCTTCGTCCACTAGATGCTAGTAGCAACCCCTCCCCCGCCCAGAAAAAATTCTAACAATCAAAAATGATTCTAGACATTGCCAATGTCCACTGGGGATAAGGCAAAAATCATCCACAGTTGAGAACCACTACTTTAGATGATTCCAGCACCCAGCCTTTGAGTTGCCCCAGCTAACTTCAAGTGGAGAAAAATGAGCTACCCTCACTGAGCCCTGCCCAAACTGGAGATCGTGAGCAGAATAGACATTGTTGTTATTATAATTCACTGAGTTTCAGGATGATTTGTTGCAAAATATGAGATAATAGGAAGAGTCCTTGATTTCAAGGGACTGTTTTTCCTTTCTAGGATGGAAAGCAGCTACATAACCAAATAATCACCATTCTACAACAAGAACTTATAGAATCTACCACGTGCCTTGGCTGGTGAGACACACTTTGAATAGATGTATGTATGTGAGAGAGATTGTGGGTGTATACACAGAAGGGCAGCACTCTGATACCGAAGTCCAGGTTTTTCGTCATACTGAGCTATTAGAGCGTTTATGTTAACCTAATTTCAGTATATGTAATTATACTGTCTTCCTAATTTGCTCATGCACTTTCAACTGGAAGTGGTGAACACCGGATTCTTAAATAACTCCACATCATTAAGGTCGCCTACTGTAACACGCAGCTTGTTTTCCTGTAAGATACATTAGATGACTCAGTCCCAGAGTATTTGGAACAATTGTGAGATAATGTTCTGAAAAGAGCTGTGGCAGGGTCATGTTTGGTCTGCCTAGCACTTATAATTTATCTTCAGATATCAAGGAAAAAGTCTGGGTACAAAGTGTGGATATGCAGTGCCTCGGTAAAAAATATATATGCTAATTTGAGTTTTTTTATTTTAAAATTAAGATATGATAATATGTATACCTAGAATTTATGAGTTTACATAATTATAACAAGTACTGTGAGCTCCAGAGTGGAAGCTGTGTCTCATTTATCATAATGGCAGTGGCTACTTATTGAATGCTTACTCTTGGGCCCCTCATAGTATATGCTGTGGTGTTAATCCTCACCACAGCCCAGCAACTGCAGTTCAGAGAGGTTAAATGACTTGCCCAAAAAGCTCCTGGGATTTGAAGCCTTATCTCTCTGACTTCTAAGCCTGTTGTCTTTCCACAACACCTGCTCCTTTTATCTTTGTGTCCTCACTAGTCAACACAGTGTGTAGTATAGAGATAGAGAGTCAAATAAGTTTGTAGTTGTTGATTAAAAATAGCTTTGAATCACAAATGTAACAGCTCTGTGTGGAAAAGAGGCAATATAGTCTATTAAATGCGTTATTATAATGGTCAATGTATGTTTGTTGATTGCCACGCAACAGAGAAATTACCAAATAAGTGATTATTATAGATGCTAAGCCAACTGAACTGGCTTGACTCTGTGCAGTATGACTGATTGCCTAGCAATCAGCCATTGAATGGCAAAACTCAACTCCTATTTAGAAACAGCCTTAAAAGGACTTGCCGTACTAAGTCATTATTTTCCTGTTTTATGAAGGAAATGTTTCAGGAAAGGGAAATAGAAGTCAGCATAAGTTTTTTCTCATAAGGAAAGTGACAGACTGGTTAAGAGAGCTTGAATCTGGTGCATATATACATAAAACATGCTGCTTCTATAATGTTAACTGATAAAATTAATCACAGTTGGATAGTGGATTATTGTGATGCCCACAAAAGGGAAATGAATGAATAGATGATTGAATAAATTATGTATAAATAATGAAAATAGTATACCGAACTAGTCATAGGCATTGTCAACTGACATCAATGATATAATTGCAAAATGAACTTGTCAGGAGAATATGTACATAGACCAATTGCAAACAATGACTATTAATATTTCAAACTGGTTGATAACTGGTTATTTGAATTAGGCCTTCTTTTCCTCTCCACTGCTTCCTGTTTCACATGGATTGCTATAAACATGAGACTCAGATTTAAGAAGTATGCTGTGTGTGTGTGAAATAGAGACTGAGACAGAGACAAAGGCTAGCCTGAGAAGTGCTTCTGTCAGATACACTTTCAATTTTTCATAGCCTTAGACTTTTTCAGGTAGCTTGTGGCCCTAATCTCATAGTTTGAAGCTACAGAAACCAGAATCTTTTCACCTGAGCTGAAAGCAGCAACTAAACCTATCCTCTCTTCCTGAAAAAGGCGAGGAGGTAAGACTTAATAGTTCTCAACAGGGAATGTTACAGGCTTCTTAGTGGTGGCGGGGGGCGGCGGCGGGGGTGGGGCGGCTGTGTTAGAAATTTGTGAGGACTTTGGAGTTTCCACAGTGTCAGGAAGCACCAATAGCATTTAATAAATGGAAGTCAGGAAAGGAAAACATCCTGCGACTTACAGGACAGCTTTTCAAAATGAAGAATTTTCCTATCCCGAGTAATAGTTAACTTTGAGAAATATTAGCCAATTCTCTTTTGGAACCTCAGAGGGCACTTGTTCAACATCAGCAAGCAGAACCAAACTCTAGCCATAATTACATATAGGAAATGCACCATGATTTGGCTGCAAATTTTTTCCTGAGCTGAAGCAAATATAATCCCTTATGGCCACTTCCAACGATAACCCCTACATTCTTCTTGGTTTTAGGGATAGCACCTGAGTCTCTACGGGCATAGAAATTTCAAAGAAGAAAGCCAAGAAAAAGACAAATGCTAATATTCTGTCTGACCCAAAAATAATCCTGCTCAGACAGTAAGCTGGTTGAACATACAATAGATTAACCAAGGGAACCAGGTGGGCTACACGGTGAAAGCCTAACTTGAAAGTGCTATAAAATGTCACCTTCTTCCTACCCTCAGTCTTGGGGGAAACTGTGGTTCTTGTGCATTTCTTGAAGACAATTAATGTTGTTCACTATGCAGGTGGGCAGAGATTTTAGCAGATGGTGACAGGATGGCTGTAAAAGAGGAAAGAGCTCTTGCAGGTGGTATGCTTTCTCCTTTCCGTGTTTTTCTTTTTGAAAAGGGAAGGGAGCTGCAAGACAGTGTGATCATACTGCAAACTTCCAAAGTATTTATTCTCATACCTGTTCTAAAGTCACCACTTATTATCTTTCATCTCATACCACAGAGGAGAAATCAAGCAGGAAATAGGGAGAGGACAACAGGAAAAATTCCTCTAACACGTACAGCTATAAATTCGCCATCCTGTAGAATTACCCGTCATGGACTTGGAGCCTGTTAATGCCATAAATTTCCCCTATATTTTCCTTCTCCAGGTGAAATAACCTAATTACTGTAACTTTTTCTCACAGACCACTTTTTCAATGTTGTGCAATTATTTTTGGTGCTTGACTTCTAGTTATATATATTCTGTACATCATGTGATTCTGAGACGCTACAAGTTGGTCACAATATTCTGATAATGGCTTGCAAGATAGGAGCTGCCTTCACTGGTAATCTCCTATTACATGACAATACCATCTCCCTTGGCAGTCTTATCCAAGGAAGAGAAAGTAATTAATGAAGCCACTCTGATGTGATCAACTTCTGTAGTGTGAGCACAGGTTTCCCACCATAACGAGCAGCCACAGCCATTAACTGGGCTACAGATCTCTGAGCTTTTAGCTCCTGTTGTCACTGTAAAGATGGCAAGTGGTAAGTTCTTTGCAAACTATTGTTTCTCACAGATGTGATCCTGGGAAGTTCAGGGATTGCTATCTGCTTCCTTTTCCCATGCTGGCTTTGGGTGAGCATGTCCTAAAGCATTTCCTCTGGAAGCATTTTAACATCAAAAAGGGGAATGATTGATAAAGGACTTTGAGTGAGGTTGATAACTTTAATTATTATCCTGATGATTTATTCACATATTCATCTATCCATCCATTCATCAATTAGGAAATATATATTAAGAATCTGCTATGGGCCACCCTTGGGATAGTTACCAGATAAAAGGCAAATTAGAGCAAGATGTGGCCCTAAAGGAGCCCTAGAAGAGAAGGGCAGTTAAGAAAGTCCAGAATTACAATTCAATAAATGTTATTTTTTAAAATGTATAGGGACCTATAGGAATGCTATTTCAGCCTGGAGGGGTAGGATCAGAAAAGCCCATAGAGTAGGGTCACCCTTAAACAGAGTCCTGAAATATAATTAGGGACTCTATCAGGGAGCTCAAATTTGGAGAAGCATATCACAGAGGAGATGAAGTCCGTGCAGAGGAAAAGAAACAGGAGCGAGCACTCCCAAGTACCAAGTAGGTAGGAAAACTTTGGCGAAGGTACAGGAAGGGCATGGCAGGCGTGAAGGTGGAGACAGAAAGGCCGGGAGGTAGGACCTGACTAGAAGCTAATTAAAAACCAGCAAAGTAAACTGCCAACCTTGTTCAAGTCACTCAGCTCTCTTAGTGTAGGGGACTTGGGTTCTCAATAGGGAACTACGGTTCAATAAAACAGACTTTACTTTTCTCATAATTTATCCACAGCTCATTCTGCATTATAATGGGACACAGTAGACAATGGGCTCAGTTCCCTCAAGCAATAGAGGATACAGCCAGGAATTTAAGTAGCTCCTTAGGGAGGAAATTTGTTGCGTTGGCCACAAAGCATCTAGTCTCCTTCTTTTATGGTACTATAGCCCCGCATTTTCTTCGGAGTATCAAACATATGCCCACTTTCCACCCATGTGTGGTTCCATTCCTACAGAACTGAAGTCTGTAACTCAGCTTGAGACATCGGCATACCAAATCCCCCTAGTCACAGTGACTGGTTCTGAGATAGGCACCAAGCCAAAGCTGGCCCAATCAAGAAAAATTATAGGGCTTATTCAAGAGCTCCTAGGAATATTTGTTCTCTCATTTGTTTGCTACTGGACACAAATATGGGAACATTTAAGGACCGGAGTTATTGCCAGCTACCTTGCTGCTCTGGGGAACTTGCCGAAGAAGTCAACATAGTTGAAAACGGTCAGGAAACAGAAAAACTAAGTCTCCCTGACATATTTTGAGTCTCTTAGATCAAGCTGCAACTGAATCCTGGACTGCCTAGAAATGTATGTCCAAAAAAATTTCCATTTTATTAAAGCCAGTTTGAGTTGAATTTTCTGTCATTTGATACGGAATATCCTTGGTGATATAATGCTAAAATTCTTCAAAAATTGTCTCTTTAAAAATGTATTGTCTTAGGGGATAGAATATACTGAACATTGAACAGGCAAAGAGTAATGGAACAAGATCCATAAAACCTGTTTTTCAGGTCTGGCTTTCCCACTTACTAGTTATATAGTTTCGGGCAAATTACTTCATCTTTCTGAGCTTCAAATTCTCTACATCTAAAATACAGATAATAATTCTACCCCCTTCCCCATATTGCAGCCTTGCAATAAAAATCAAATAAAATTTTGGAGGAGTAACTTGTCAAATCTGAAGTGCTAAATAAATGAAATGGCTAGTAAAGTTTTGTTTTGTTGTTGTCATTTTGTTTTTAGTAAGCTCTTAAAGACATTAGTTTCACATTAGGAATCAGTCTCATGTTCCCCAGCTGTCTAATAGGTCTAAGGATGTTGACATCCAAACAGCACCTGCTATAAAGCATTAGGTCAGGAGCCATCTAAGCTTAAAACCGTGCTGTGCCCATGGTAACATGGTACCTGTTAATTGGTATTATATTGGCAGTCGATTGGTCCCAGAAAGAAAATGCAAGGAAGCTACGTCTAGTATCTAGTTACATCCTAAAGAGGTCCAAAAAAAAAAAAAATCAGCTAATAAACAAAACAAAACCAATCTAATTGGCTTTGCCTTCTAGGTTGTTAACCACATTTTTGTTTTGTTTCGGTTTTTAACCTGGTTGCTATGGTGACCTGCCCCAGAATGACAAAGTTTTGCTTTAGTACTAATACATTGTGTCACCAAGGACTGCCAAAAGCTTCTACTCATTCACCCATTCTTTCTCAAAAACCTGCCCACACAACTGATCACCTGTAAAACAGGTCTCATGGATCCTGTCCTTATAAAAAGGGGAAATTTGAACACAGAACAGGCATAAAGAAAAAACAGTCTGATGATAAAGGGAAAATGCTATACACAAGCCAAGGAATGCTTGAGGCTACCAGAAGCTAGGAGAAAGTCATTGGAATAGATTCTCCCTCACAGACCTCAGAAGGAACCAACTAGGCCAACACTTTGATCTTGGACTTCTAGCCTCCAGACTGTGGGACAATACATTTCTGTTGCTTAAGCCATCCAATTTGTGGCAGCCCCAGGAAAATAATATAGTATTCCTCCAGTGAACCTCAGAGATAACTGGGTACAGGAATGGATTCTTGCAGTCACATAGAAGGGATTCTCAGATTATTGTTTAGATATTAAAGGTAAGGGTAAAAAACTTAGGGACACTCAGGGAGATGACTCCCTTTTGCTTTCAGAGTAGAGCAATCCAGCTCTTTCTGTATCACAGGAGTTAGTTTTGTGGAATTAAACTCTTTCATGGCATATAATACAATATAAAAGAGTTATTAGCACTTCATATTAAATACCCTATGAATTTCACATACTTCGAGGCATTTTTTTATTTGGGGTTTCCAAAAATAACCAGTCCCTCTGATTCCAAAAATGACCAAAGCCTGCAGAAGATCTAGGCCAAGGAAAATAATTTCCTAACAATCTCAGAGGGATATTGTTCAGAAAGGGATGAGGTTGTTCAGGGTACTCAGTGATCTAGAGATAATATCGAGCACATTCTTCTGAAGCCAGCTTTTTTCACTTGGCAATATATCATGAACTTTTCTGTGTGTCAATAAATATTCCTCTACAACATGATTTTTAATATCTACCGGGATTCCATCGTCAGGAAGTACATTCCATAATTCACTTAACTAATCCTCTATTCCTGCAACATGTCAGTGAAAAAATTCAAGATCGTGAGCTAAGCCCAGGGGTGTATATGCCCTAAGGACCCGTTCTGTGATCATCTGTTTCATATTCCTCTACAAAACTCTTTATGGTGCTTTCTTTAGTCTAAGAGAGTGCCTTGTGGAATCTCATTCTCCACTCTGTGGGCATTTGTAGGACACTGAGAACAAAAAAAAAAAGTAACCAAGCTCCTGAATATATCATCCACTTTCACTCAGAAAACAAATATTTATTTTACACTTAACATATGCCAGACACCATTCTGGTGCCTAATGATAGAGCAATGAACAAGACAAATATGGCCCCTGCATTTTTAGACTTTACAATCTAAAGAGAGTACACAAATAAACAAGAAAAATTCAAATAGCTGCTATGAAGGAAGTAAGACAGGTGATGTGAAAGGAATTTATGAGAAGAGAGTAAGTTAGATGGTGAGAGAGGAAGTAGCATATTAACTGAGACCTGAAAAAGAGCTAGCCATGTCAGGAGCCAGGGAGGGCTTCCTATGTAGAGGAATAAATGCATGATGTGGAGAAAAGTATGACATGTTCAAAAAATAAACATTATCCAGAGTAGCTGGATAGAGTGACATAGTGGGTGACATAGGGAAGAGTTCAAGTAGACAAGTGCTGGATCTAGTAGATCCTCTCAGGACATGCCAAGCAGCAGGACTTTGAGTATAGCGAATAGCTAGTTTGCAAGTTTTAATTCAGGAGTGTTATATGACAGCTTTGTTTTAAGAGGACCCCTCTGGCTGTGGTGGGAAGGAAGCATAGGTTATAAGGAAGAATGAGAGGAAGCAGAAAGAAACCAGTTAACAAGCTACAGCTGTGGTCCAGTAGAGAGAGTTGCTAATATCTTAGACTGAATTGACAGCTATAGAAATATAAAAAGAACTAAACTGGTTCAAGATATATTTTTAGAATAGGTATGGCATACAAACAGAATGAGTATGGGTGAGTGAATTAAAGGAAAAAATAAGGATGACAACATTTATCATGAAGATTTTTAAGCTTACAGAAATGTTTAATGAATTGATAATGAATACCCACAGACTCACCACATAGATTGTACAATTAACATTTTACTATACACTTTATCATATAACTATCTATCCATCCCACTACACATGCATCAATCCATGTTATCTTTTGATGTTCTTAGGGTGAAAGAAAAAAGCTGAGAACATGAAAACACTTCACCCCTGCCCCCTACTACAGTATGCATGTTATTAACTAGAATCAATATATGGTTTTGGTTCTTTTATTTTTATAGGAGAAAAACTGCATACAATGAAATGCGGAAATCTTAAGTATACCATTTAATGGGTTTTGAGACATGCACACTTATGAAATCCTGACTCAGGGTTTTAAAATGTGACACCATTTTCAACCTTATGCAAGTCTTTGTTGTGGATGCTGTCCTGGGCATTGCTAGATGTTTAGCAGCATCCCTGTCCTTGAGCCACTGGATGTCAATAGCACCACACACACTCTCCCTCTAGTTGTAACAATTAAAAATGTCTCCAGACGTTGCCAAAAACAACCTGAAGGTTAAAACTGCCCCAAACTGATAATCACTACCCTAATTCCTATCAAGATACAGAACATTACTATCATCCAGGAAGTTTTCTTATGTGCCTTCCCAGAAAATCCCCATTCCTTTCTCAGAAGCAACCAATATTGTCATTTTTTTTTGCCACGCAGATTAGTTTTGCCTGGTCCAGAATGTCATATAAGAGAAACTGTACTGTATGTGCTCTTTTGTGACAGGCTTGTTCCAGTAAGCATAATGTTTTTGAGATTCACCCATGTTGCTATATATAGCAATGCTTTGGTCCTTTTTAGTGCTAAGCAGTATTCCATTGTATGAATGTACCCGTTTGTTTAGTCATTTGGTTGCAGATGGATAACCGGGCTATTTCCAGTGTTATATATTATTAATAATCATGACATAAACATTCTCATATAATTCTTTCGTGGATTTTCATTTCTCTGCGGAGAAGCAGCATTGCTGAGTCATAAAATACGTTGTAAAGAAATTGCCAGACCTTACAAAGCATTATACCATTTCACACTCCCATTAAAATGTATAAGTTCCCATTGTTCCATATTCTTGCCAACACTTAAGTGTTGTCAGTGATTTTGATTTCGATTTTAGCCATTGTGGTACATGTTTAGCATGTCATTGTGGTTTTAATTTTATTTAGCTGATAAATGATTTTGAGTGTTTTTTTCAAGTGTTTATTGATCATTCATAGTTTTCTTCGTGAGGCATCTGTTTAAGCTGTTTGCCCATTTTAAAAATTGAGTTATAGTTTTATTATTGAGTAACAGGATTTCTTTATATGTTTGGATATCAGTCCTTTATCTGATGTTTTATGAATATTTTATGCAGAATAATTAAATAATATTAATTTTATTAATAGTGTCTCCTGATTAGTATTTAATTTTGAAGAAATCAAATTTACCAGTTATTTCCTTTTATTATTATCTTTGCCCTAAGAAACTTTTGCCTACTCTAAAAGTCTCAAAGACATTCTCCTGTGTTTTCTTCTATGTTCTTTATTGTTTTGACCTTTACGTTTAGGTCTAAGATTTATCTCAAGTTATATTTCATTTCATGAGGTATGGGTCAAAGTTCATTTTTTTCTATATAGAGATCCACTTGTTCTAGCATATTTTGTCAAAAAGAATTTCCTTTCCCTGTAACATGGCTTTGGTAACTTTGTTGAAAATCAAATGATTATATCAATATGGGTCTAATTCTAGACTCCATACTCTGTTCCATTTCACTTATTGATAAATCCATTTGCCAGTGCTACACTCTTGATTGCTGTAACACGATAGTAAATTTTAAAGCCAGGTTAAGTTCTCCAACTTTGTTCTGCTTCAAATTGCTTTAGATACTGTAAGCTACTTTGCATTTCTGTATAAATGCTGGAGTCAACCTATTAATTTCTGTAGGAAAAAAAAACCTAGTGGAATTATTGCTGAAATCACACTGAATCTATAAATTATTTTAGAGAAAATCAGCACCTAACAGTAGTGTGTCATCCAATTGACATACATGGTATATCGCTCCATCTTTCTCTAATTTTTCCTAGCACTTTGGTAATTTTTAGTTGTAGTCTTGTTAAATATTTTCCTAAGTATGTTATGCTTTTTGAACCTATTTTAAATATATTTCTTAAATTTCATTTTCTTTTATGCAGTTAATATGGGAAACGCACTTGATTTTTATATGTTAACCTTGTATCCTGAGACATTGCTAAATTCACATATTAGTTTTAGTGGCTGTTTTGAAGATTCATTGGGTGTTTCTACCTCGACAATTATGTCATCTGTGAGTAAAGACGTAGTTACTTCATATCTGTATGCCTTTTATTTCCTTATCTCTCATAATTACAATGTCTAGAATTTCCAATAAAATGTTAACAGAAATGATGAAAGCGAACATCCTTACTTTGGTGGTCTCAGGAAAAATTATTCAATATTTCACCATTAAGAATGATATTAACTGTTAGTTTTTCATAGCTATTTTTATCAGAATGAGGAAATTCCCTCTATTCCTAGAGTGCTGAGTTTTTATCAATGAATAGGTGTGAATTACATCAAATATTTTTTCTCCATCTATTTGGATCATCATGTTTTTTCGTATTCTATTTGAATGGTGAGTTACACTGATTGCCTTGTGAATATTAAACTAAATATTATTGGGGATAAACTCCACTTGGTATTGTCCATTTTACTTCCTGTAGTAGGATTTTTGCTCTATGTTCATGAGGTACCTTGGATGGTACTCATACTTTTTATAATGTCTTTGTTGGGTTTTTCATCAGGGTTTTTCATTTTTTTCCCAACTAGGGCAAATGGTCGAATAATCTTTAAAGGTGGAAAAGACTGGCAAGAACATGCTTGGAGAAGGTAAAAATCACGAGTTCCAATTTAGACTTGTTTAGTCGAAATCCTTTTTAACATGCAAGGGAAAATGACAAGTAGATAGTTGTATGAATAAATTTAAACTTTAATGAAAAGGGCTGGTGAATTATGGGTGGAAGCAGAGAAATAGGAAAGGAGATAAGGAGTCAAAAAACAATGAGGAACGAGTATTGCAAACTTCAAGATAGGTAAGTAAGAAAAACCAGAAAAGAGGACAGTTTCACTTAAAATATATGTGACAGTAGAGGGATCTGTGGACTAAGAACAAGACCAGTGTTCTTCCAGCTTTAAAGCTAGCTGCACACATGACTGAGGGTAGGTCATTTCCCTTTCTCTGAATTTCAGTTTTCTCATCTGTAAGTTGACATCTGTTGGACTGAATATGAACAAAGATGTTTAAATATTTCTCAACTTCTGTGACTTCTCTGACAATGAAATTGGTCTCTCATTTGTCATGCTCACATCTTAAAGTTTATGGTAATTTTGTTTTATTTATTATGTCAATTGTTTGGTTTATGTGTATCATGGGAGACCAAGTCAACTTAATTACTCTATCAAAGAAGATATACAGAGAGAGAGTGAGAATTCTACTTACGTAAAAACAAGTTGTAAAGAGAAATAGAGCTAGCATGAGAAAGTTTCAGAGAAAGAGTAGATACAGAGCCAGAGGAATTTCCTAAACAGAGAAAACACGGCCACAGATGCTTTTTTAGATCCCTTATAGTCTCCATAGCAAGTGGGGAGAGAGATGATAAGAGTATTTGAAGGCTAATCACAATCATCCAATCACATCATGGTAGATGAAGCACATTTGATAAACTATAATAACTAGTCACTAAAATAACTAGGCCACATCAAATTATCTTGTTTGTTAAGATAAATATATTAGATTAGCCATTTTACTAAATCCATGGATTGATATTTAACTAATTAAACTCATTTCTTCTAAAAGAAGTGATTAATTGTGTTGATGATGTAGTGTCAAGTAAACAGGACAAGCTGATTTGGAGAGGAACAAAAATTAAATAGATTTTTCTGCAAAGAATACATGCATTTAAATAGATTCAGAAGTCAAGCCATAATTAGAGATCTGTTGAGTTTCTACAAGTCAATGTGTTAAGTTTCTACAATTATTAGACAGTATGTGAGAAACAAAGAAATATAGAGAAAATGATTCCTGCCCTTATGTAGCTTCTAAATGAACTGAGGATATAGGACACAATAGTGAATAATTGAACAATATAACTTCTTTCCTAATTTGGAGATAGACTAGAAAATTAGTACTTATGCAGAAAAAATGGGCTATTACAGGGCAAAGGTAGTCAGGGAAGGCTCACAAAAAAGATGTGGATTTTAAGTACATTAAACGTAGAATTGAGAATTAGATACATTTGTTTCAAGTGACATAATCCAACATGAACTATATTAACCATAAACTGGAATTTGTAGAAGGCACAAGAAATCAAAAGAAGGGGGCAACTAAATTGGCAGGTACACAGTACCTTCAGGACTCCTTCCTTTCTCTTTCTCATTTCTACTTCTTTTGGCTTCTCACCTTCAAGACTCAACTTAAAGAGGACTCTCCATCCGTCCATCTGTTTCTGTCTCTGTCTCTGTTGAGAGAGAAATGAGGGGAGGAGGGCGGGAGGACGGAGGCAGGAAAGGGCAAACTTATTGTTTCTCCAAGTAATTCAAATTTCGAGTTAAGGAGCAGAAATAAGATATCACTAAATACAATGTAGAAGGAGCAATCAAAGAGACAGGAAAAAAATGCCAATTTAAATGTATATTTACAGTAGCCAAAGTCAGAAGACATGCCATCAAATATGAGTTAGGTAGTCAAGTTATCAAAGGCATCAAAAAAATACATTAAAGTTCAGGGAAAAAATAATATTTTAAGAAGATTGGAGGCAATTAAAGTCACATTGAAAAGAGATTAAGAAATAAGTGAATTCAAAGAAAATGGAACTTCCTCTTCCAGCCATGATGGAGTAATTAGTACCTGACTACACTTCCCACCATAAAATGTTTAACAGTTGTCTAATAAAGAAAAAAAAAAGCCTTGACTTGTAACATTTGCCTGTTTCTATGGCATACACACTTCTCTTTGGGCTGATTTCAAGCTACCAATGGTTTAACAAGTGGCTGGCAAAAATTCCTAAAAATTTAACTTGCCTCTTGTGAGCTGGTATGAGGTGACTCCAACATACCATACACTGCTATAAAACTGGGCAGAATATTAAGAAACTTACTTTTAGACACTGGAAAAGAGAGAAGCTCACAAGATGACCAAGATATGTAGTAAGACCTACCATCCCACACTGCTTTCTAACTGGGGACAATTTATCGAAACAGGTGGAACTGGACCTGGAGTCCAAACAGAGAACAGCAAGCATTCCAACTGAGCTGAGTCTCTCATTCATTTGACCATGCAGAAGGGGCTGGAATCTGAGCATACTGTGATGTATGTGAGGAATCTATGTAAAAGTAAGCCCCAGAACTCTAAGGGGAGTGCACTGGTGAGTCCTCAGCTGAGGGCTGAGCTGTTCATGTGCAAGGACCTCTTTAACATTCATTAGCACCTCATTAGCATTCAGCATCCAGCTAAAACTTTAGAAAGGCCATACAGTAACAATAAAAAAATTTAAATTTAAATTTATAAAAAACCATCAGCTTAGAATTCTACATTGAGGCATCAAATATTTCTTTACAAAATGAGGATAAAGTGAAGACATTTCCTTTTTAAAAATATCGAGAAAATCTGTTACCTGAAGACCAGTACTTCAAAAAAAAAAAAAGAATAAAAGAATATTTTTCAGGTTGAAGGAAAATGATAGTAGATGGAAACTCATATCTACAGGAAATGAGGAAATGGAAATAATATGTGAGTAAAAGTAAGAAGACTTTTTCCTTCTTTTAATTTCCTTTGGAAACAACTTACTGCTTAAAGCAAAAGAAACAATTTTGTAAGGCTACATTCTAACAGATATACAAGTAAAAGATAAGACAACATTAGAACAAAGAATGGTGGAGGTGAGTAAATGAAATTATATTGCTGTAATACTTTTTATATGAGTGAAATGGGAAGAATAAAGTGTACAGAAAAAAACTAAGGAATGTAAAATGAAAAATGTGAAATGATTTGACAGTAACTCAAAGTAAACACTGCAGTAACTAAAAGTAAATTCTGGAAGGTAAAGATGCATATTCTTTTCTCTAGAGCAACAAATAAAAAAAGGGGGTATAGTTATAAAGCCAAAAAAAGAAAATGAAACACTAAATATTTAATTAATTCAAAATTAGCCTGTAAAGGAATAACTGAGAAACAAAAACAAAAATAACAAATGGAAAAAAAAATACCAATACAGATTTAAAATTAATCATATTAATAATTACATTAAATGTAAATGGACAAGTAAAAGGTGGAGATTTTCAGACTGGATTTAAAAACCAAATATATACTATCTACAAGAAATGTACTTTAAATATAAAGAAAAAGATGGGTTAGAAGTAAAAGGATATGGAAATATATACAACACTAACAGAAGGTACAAGAATGCTGCTGTGTCTGTATTACTGTTTGAAAGAGTTGGCTTCAAGGCAAAGATTATTATCGGAAATAACAAAGGAAACTGTATAGTGGAAAAAGCATCAATTTATCTGGAAGACACAACAATTATAATGACACATTCACCTAATAACTGACAGAACTAAAGGCAGAAATAAATAATATATAATCATGGTTGGAGATTTTAACACAACCTCTCAGTAACTGATAGAACAGTTATTCAAAACACTGGTATATCTACAGAAGGTCTGAACATCACTAACAACTGATATAGACTAAATGACATATTATAGAACACTCTAAGCAACAACAGTAGAACTTCCATTCTTATCAAGTGTCCATGAAACATGAATCAAAATAGATAATGTTGGGCCATTAAGTCTCAATACATTTCAAAAAATTAAAATCTTACAGAGTAAGGTTCCTAGCAGAATTAAACCAGAAAGTAATAACAGAAAGGATTTAGAAAATCCCCAAATGTTTGGAAATTAAATAGTACATTATAAATAATCCATTAGTCAAAGAAGAATTCACAAAAGAAGTCAGAAAATATTTGAACTAAGCGATAATAAAGACACAAATAGAAAAATCTGTGTGATGCAGCTAAAGCATAATTTAGCAGAAAATGGATAACTTAAAGTGTCTATATTTAAACAGAAAAAAATGTTTAAAATAAGTTATCTAAGTTTATAACTTAAACTAGACAAAGAAAACAAACATTAAGCAGAAATAAAAATATAATAAAGATAAAGGTAGTTATCAATAGAAAACAAATAGAGAAAATTAACAAAATCTAGATCTGGTTCTCTGGAAAGATTAGTAAAATTGATAAGCAACCACCAAGACAAATTAGGAAATAAGATATCACAAATTGCCAATAACAGCAATAAAGGAAGTGATATAGCTTTTATGATCATTAAAAGGTAACCTCATGAACAGCATTATACCAATAAATTCAAAAACTTAAATGAAAATGACTACTCCTTAAAAAAACACAAGTTATCAAAACTGACTCAAAATGAAATAGAACATCTGGATAGCAGCTTACCTATTAAAGAAATTGAACTTGAAATTAAAATTAACTTCAAAGAAAGCACCAGATCCAGGTGTCTGCGCTGGTAAATTTATCAGACATTTAAGGAAGAAATAACGCCAATTTAAAAATTCCCTTTCAGAAAATACACCAAGAAGAAATGTTTACCACTTTCCTGTATGAGGCTAGCAGAATCCTGATACCAAAATTTGTTCAAGACATTATAAGAAAATTACAAACAGCCCTTATAAACATAGATGCAAAAATCTTTAACAAAGTATTAGCAAAATAAATCCAGAATTATATAAAAGTAAATTATATCATGACCAGGATTATTGCAGGAATTATCGCAAGGAATGCAAAATAGCCTCAATAGTGAAAGTCAGTAATGTAATCTGTGACATTAACAGAAAAAAAGAAAAAAAACTAATACGATCAGCTTGATAGATACAGAGTATTGGACAAAATTCAAAATCCATTCGTGATTTTAAAAAACTCAACGCACTTGGAAAAGAAGAAACCTTCCTCAATTTAAAGGAAGATCAGCTACAAAAAAACTACATCTAACAGAAGACTTAATGGTGAAATATTGAATTATTCTTAAGATGAAAAACTATGCAAACGTTATCTATCCCATCTGCTTCTATTCGATATTGTTCTAGAGTCTTAAGCGGTAAAATACAACATGAAAAGGAAATAAAAGGCATAAATATTGATTTTAAAAGGTAATAAATCTGTTTTTATTCATAGCATGATTGTTTACATAAAAAACTAAGGATACAAGATCAATATACAAAAATTAATTGCATTTCTATGTACTAGAAAAAATAATTGAGATTTAAAAAATACTATTTATAACAGCATCATAAAACATTAAGCTCTTAGGAAAAATTTAACAAAAGATGTGGAAGACTTTAATTCTGAAAACTACAAAATGTTAGTGAGAAAAAAATTGAAGAAAATTTAAATAGAGAAAACAAATTCATGCGTTGAAGGACTCAGTATTAAGATGTCCTCTTTTCTCAAAGTGATTGATATATTAATCCAATTATCCTATTAGGCATTTTTGTAGAATTAGCAAGCCAATTGGAAAATTTATATGGAAACATAAAGAACCTAGAATAGCCTAAACAATCTTGTAAAAGAACAAAATTGGAGGAAATACACTACCTAATTCTAAGACTTAACTGTAAAGCTACAGTGATTAAACCAATATAGTACCAACATACAGACATACAGAGCAGTGGAAAAGAGCAAAATATCCAGAAGCATAGTACGACACATATATACATACATATGTTCAACTGATTTTTGACATGGCTTCCAAGGGAAAAGACATCCTTTTTAACAGATGACGTTTGAATAAATGGAAATAGAACAAATGGAGGAAAAATGAAACTGAACTCCAACCTTTCAAAAAATATAAAATTAATTTGAAACAGATTGTAAAATTATACATAAAATCAAAATCTATAAAATATCTAGAAGAAAATAAATGAGCAAATCTTCATACTTTAGTTTAGGCAAAGATTTCTTAGATGGGACACCAATAGCACTAACAAGAAAAGAAAGATAAACTGGACTTTACCAAAATTAAAAACTTCAGTTTTTCAAAAGGTACCATTAAGAAATGAAAAGGCAAGACACGAACTGTGAGAAAATATTTGTGATACATATATCTAACAAAGGATTTGTGGCACAACATGTTAAAGAAAACTCTTCTAATTCACTAATAATAAGACAAGCAGCCAATTTATGGAAATGGGGAGAATATTCACGACATTTCACAGAAGATATACAAGTGGATGACAAGCATTATGAAGAGAGGTTCAACATCACTAATCACCAGAAAAATGCATATTAAGACCACAGTGAGATACCACATCATTGGAAGAGTTTAAGTTAACAAGGATAATAACAAATGTAACATGGTTGTGCAACAGTTGAAACATTCCTACTTTGCTGTTTGCAGTGTAAAATGGCATAGCCACTTTAGAAAACAGTTTGGCAGTCTTGTAAAAAGTTAAACATGCATTAACTATATGACCCAAAAATACTATTCTTAGGTATTTCTCCAAGAGAAAAAAATATATACCATGTATTTGTCCAGGAAAACTCTTAGAGATGACTGTTCATAATAGCTTTATTGCCAATAAAAAAGTTGGACACCCCAAATCAGCACTGTTGGTGAAAGGTTACATTGTATATATTCACACAAAAACAAATTACATATATTCATGCAATGAAATACTCAGCAATACAAAGAATGAACAACCACTACATTTGACAACATGAATTTTTTTTTTAAAGTATACAGTACATGGATTAGACATCTATATAGTTTGTCAAAACAATCCCCCCAATTGCTCCCTCCCTACCCTGGCCCTCCACCTAGCCAATGTATTAATGCTAACTGCATTCTCTATGCTGTGCTCCCCATCCCCATAGGTCCTTAACCTTTCATTCCATTCTCCCAGACCCCCTAACTGCCTCTCCTCTGTCTATCACCAAATTGTCCACTATATTTGTAAGTCTTTTTGATTAGTTTGTTCTCTTTAATCTTTAGATTCCACATATAAGTGAAATCATATAGAGTTTATCTTTCTCTGTCTGACTTAAATACCTTCTAGGTCCATCAAAGCAATATCTTTTTCCACCCCCTTCCTTTTAGTCTGTGTGTGTCTTTTAATCTGAAGTGAGTCTTGTATTTTTTCTCCTTAAAGAAGTCCCTCCAACATTTCCTATAATACTGGCTTGGTGATGATAATTTCCTTTAGCTTATTTTTGTCTGGGAAGCTCTTTATCTGTCCTTCAACTCTAAATGATAGCTTTGCTGGATAAATTATTCTTGGTTGTAGATCCTGGGTCTTCATCCTGTCTAATATTTTGTGTCAGGCCCTTCAGTCCTGCATAGTTTCTTTTGAAAAATCAGCTTCCGGTCTTATGGGTGTTCCCTTATAAGTAACTATCTGTTTTTCTGTTGCTGCTTTTAATACTCTTTCTTTGTATTTAACCTTTGGCATTTTAATTATGATGTGTCTTGGTGTGGGCCTCTTTGGATCCCTGATTTTTGGAATTCTCTGAGCTTCCTGGAGTTTTATGTCCATTTTCTTCACCAGGTTAGGGAAGTTTTACATCTTTATTTCTTCAAACAGCTGTTCAACATCTTGATTTTCTTCAGTTATGCCAATCAGACAGTTATTTGGACCTTTAATAGTGTCCCATATGCTCCTTAAATTATTTTTATAGTCTTGGCATCTTATCTCTTGCCATTCTGATTGTATGTCCTTGGCTTTCCCGTCTTCTAGATAGGGCATTTGATCCTTTTCTTTATTCACTTTGTTTATTCCATTTAATATACTTCTCATCTCAGATAATGTGTTCGTCATTTCAGACTGGTTCCCTTTTATAATTTCCATTTCTATTTTTATGTTTTTTATCTCTTTGTTGAAGTTCTTACTGAATTTATCTACACCTCCCACAAGTTCATTGAGCATCTTTATAACCAGTGTTTTGAACTCTGCATTTGTTAGATTACTTGACTCCATTATATCTGGATCTCTGTTCTGTTCTCTCATGTCTGTTTCTATGTACTAAGCAAAGCTCCTATTATTTAAGTCTCCCAGTTTTACTAGTGCACATCTGTGAAGTAGGTGTACTGTGGCACAGTCTTGAAAGGGGTTCAGCTGCAGGCCAAACTTAGCCCAAGCCTCTACCCCTCCAGAGCCACCTGTCAAGATTCAGCAAGCAATCCACAGATGCTGTGCTTATAGTTGCCTCAAAAAGCCACACCAGAAACCAAGGCCCGCTGCCTACAGTGTGAATCTAGGCACTGCTCAGCAAGGAGCACTTGACTCGCTGAGGATATACCTGGATGTGGCTTGGGTGGGGTCGCGAGTTGGGGGAAGCAGGTTTTCAGGGAATCCTCTGAGCTGAGCAACCTCTGTTATCCAGTTTGATGACGTCAGGGCTATGACGGTGCTGTGTCTGCACACTGGGAGAGGGGACAATGGATACCACCCGCACTCCTGCACAGAGTGCGTCTCTCCTAAGCCCACACTCCCACAATGTCTTCCTGTAAGTCCCTGCTGCCCCCTGCGCGCAGCCGAATCAGCACTGTTGCTCAGAGCGAACAGGTCTGTCACCTCAAAAATCTGCTCGCAGACTTGGCCCCTTTAAAAGGAGTCTGCCGCTGCCGCAGCCACGGACTCACTCAGCCATTCAAGACCAGGCAGTTCTGCGTCCTCGCCCCGTCTTACCTTCTGCCATTGCAGGGTGATTTCTTGGATTTCTCCCTAGTTGTATGGCTTGTTCATCTAGATCCCAAGCGATTTTTTCCTTGCTGCTGCTCCTTGTTTCCGTCACAACCTTGATTTGGTAGCCAGAGGGATGAACAGAGCCTCTATCATCTACGCCATTTTTTTTTTCTCCTGGAAGAATTTTTTTTAATTGTGCTAAGCAAAAGAAACAAGACACAAAAAGTACATAGTAAATAATTTCAGTTATATGAAATTCTAGAACATGTAAAACAAATTGAAAGTGATAGAGGTCAGATGAGTGTTTGTGTGAAGCAGGAGGTGGAGGGAACTGATTGTAAAGGGGCATGAAAGAACTCTCTGAAGTAATGGCAGTGGTCTGTTTTGATTGGAGTGGTGCTACATGGGTGAATATACTTGCCAAACATCACCAAACTGTACACTTAAGATCTGTACATTTTGTTTTATGTAAAGCATGCCCCCAAAAAGTCGATTTGTAAAAAATGAAAATGGAAGCACTAAGCACAAAAAAAGATACTACTTATCAGTATTTTGTATGTCTCAGACACTGTGTAGGATGCTTGTATATATTACGACTCAATGCTTAGAACATCCTTCAAGGAGAAGTTATTCTGAAAACTGAGGTTGAGAGCAGTGAAGTAACTTGCTCAAGGTCACACAAGAGGGAGCTGACTCATATTAAGTCCCAGAAGAAGGATTCTCTATTGGAAAGCAGAAATGGAAACAAATGAAAGAGAATGATGGGAACAAGGCCATGATATCCGTAACTAGAGAGAAAAATTAAAAGGTGTTTGTAAAGGCAAATATATGTGAAGGAAGGAATCTAGGTGGATATGGGGGCTTTATGTTTGATTAGCTTGGTCTTCTCAATGGAGAAGAAAGTGTGATTGCCTGTTGGAGTGGGGCTGGAGCATGAGGAGAAATCTAGAATGGTCTCCAACAGAAATAAAGAATTGCTGGACAGCAACAAGGACCCACCTCTGAAGTAGAGAAAAATTAGGCATGTCCTAGGCAGTGCTAGAGGACTCTGCCACTTCTTCTGGCAGGTTCTGCAGACTAAGAACAGAAGTGATGAGAATGATGGTGGACACAGCCTAAGAGTGAGTGTGTAATTCTGTCGCAGACAGGAGTGAGCCAGAAGCCACTAGGAGTGGGTAAGTAAAACTTTTTGGTTGAAGTTAAAAATATCCAATATCTCAATATCTGTCCCAGCTGAGGGGAAAACTGGCAACTCTCTCTTTTTAATTATAATATTTGACTTACTATGATTCTGTCAGACTACTAAATTGGAAATAGAATAAAATATAGTAGAGTAAAAATTTTAGCTGAGCCAATTAAAATATTCCACAGGGAGTCTTTCCTGTCCAAGTAATATTATGAACCTCTGAATAAATTGGGTCTGGGCCCTGGTTTGTTATTTTTAATTTGGATTAATGAAGTGGATATAAAAGACAAAAATTTGGAGCTTATTCAGTCACCCACATCCTGATCAAAACTCCAACATGTCAAAAATTGACTTTACCTGGACCATCTCTGCTCCCTCTATTACTGCCATTCTCTTCCTTCCTAGACTTGAGACCATAGAGGTCTTTGGACCTTAGAACTGTCCGCTTTCACCTCTTGGTCTTATCCCTTTCTTCTATTCCTCTGTCAAGAAGTAGCGCCAGACTACATTAGTAGGTGCTATATGTAAAATGATTCTGCAGTCAGTTATGTTTGGGAAACATTGTGCTAAACATAGTTGCAAGTTTTTCCTACAGAAGCTCAGAGATTTTAATGTGTTCCTGTGCACTGCAAATCTCTAAGGGTGAGATAAAATATTTGACCAATCATGGAACCCGCTGGTTGTTGCATTACCTGAAATCCACCCTGGGAAACATTGGCCTAAAGTGCACTAACTGCCCCCTAGCCATCCTCTCTGCCTTCAGTCTCTCTTGTCCCAATCCATCTTGAAGATTGCTGTGGAGAGTTCTCTCAAACCACATTTTCCTTAAAGTAAGCTGGTCCTCAGCTATACAAGTTCTAGTGACTACACACAGTACCTAGTATGATATATCTAACTAAGCCTTTCCCAGCGTGACCTGCAAAGCTCTCCCTGCTCAAAAGTTTGAAACCTGCTCCACCTTAGCAGCTGCAGGTGAAGCCACAGAGCTGACAAGGATGTCACATGTTATCAGCGGAAAAAAGTCACTGTTTCCAGAATGTATATGGCTTCAGAGTTTACATTTTAAGAAGAGTCAGCATACATAAATACCAGGACAAGTGGAAAAGGGCTGGATGACTCCTACCTCTAGAGGAAGAGAAGAACTGGAGATCAGGTTTACCCAGGGCTGTTACCTTGATTCTAACCTCTATGGGTTATACACAGGCCAGCAAATAAATAGTGGGTCAGAGCCGGAACTGAGGGATCACTTGCCAAACTCTTCTCAGCCAGCTTATGTTTACCAACAACAGAGAAAGGATTCTCTCATTAACCACTTTACTTTACTTGAGGGTAATACAGCCACCTCCTTTCCCACCTTAAATAACTAAAACCTGACAAGTTTCCACAATTGAGTCTTGGAGGCAACATCAGCAGCCTGATTTTGATGCTTCAAAGAAATGCTTTGTAATGACACATGCTATATATACCATATGAATTATCTAGGACCTCCTCATGTTCAAATACTTTGACCTGAAATTATTTTAATACATCAGGTCAAAATGTGACTTGGGCCTGAATTATCTAAATAATTAAATGTGTAGACAGATGCTTAGTTTCAAGAGGATATAACTGGAATAAAAGAACCTGTTTCTTTAAGTAGTATTTATAAAGGCTTTCCAAAGCCCTCTCCTGTTTTGTTGATTTATTTTTTAAAGAGAGAACGACATGTTGATGAATGACTTGGACTTCTGCAGGATCCCAGGAGAGTTCAGGAGAGGCTTGTGGGAGAAGGAGGGGGGATGGACAACTTCTGCTTCTGCTTTGCAAAGGCTCCAAGGCCCCTAGCCCTCCCTGATTACTCAGGATGCTGCACTCTGTCTGAATTGACTCCATGCCAACATAACCCTTCTTTCAAGCCTTGGAGAGTTCCATGCTGTGAGATAAAAAGTAACAAGAACAGAAAGGGATGAAGGGCAGGGAGTAAAAGAAAAAGAAAGCTAAGGATATGAGTATATTTGCAAGCTGGGAGATTTCTGCATCCCCCGGCTTGCTAGGCTCCATTGATCATTAAAAATAAAAGGGGCTGCACTAATATAAAATGCCCCAATTAGAATCTGCTTTTGCATGGGAGGTATCCAAGCAGTCTCTCTGCCTCTGGTCTGTCAAATAGCAGCCCCTCAGTAAGAAAACAAGTGTGTGAATTTGTCCTGCAAATCAGCTGGAGACTGCAGCACCCACTGGTTGCTTTCTAGGTACTCGTGTGTCCCATAGGAGCCTTTTCTCATGACTACATAACCAGAGCAATTAAATCTCTCATTTATGCCAGTAGAGAGGACAATGGAGCAAGACTGTATTACTCAATTGGAAGACTTTAGGGAGCAACGAGGTACCCAGGAAAACACACGCAAAAATTTTTTTATATAATGTAGTATTCGTTATTTCAAAAGAAAATCAAAGTAATCAGCTTGGGAAGCTAGAACAGTTTCTTGTACTTCTGTAACAGTTTAATGTGTTTTGGATCAGTTAGCCATTGCTACAAAAATACTGTGTAACAAACCATCCCAAAACACAGTGACTTAAAATATCAGTGATCCATTAGTCAGCTGGGCATTGTCTCACCTAGGTGGAACTCAGCTAGACACTTTGCAACACCTGTCTCTCTTCTTCCTTGCATCATCAGGCTAGCTCGGGCATTTTCTACTCTTGGAATTGAAAGAAGTGCGAGATGCAAGCTCCAATATGCAAGAACATTACAAGTCCCTGCTAGAATCTTGTCTACTAACATCTCATTGGACAAAGGAAGTCAAAGAGCCAACTCCAAATTCAAGTGATAAAAAGGTATATTCCACCTTTTGAGAGAAACTGCAAAGTCACATGGCAAAGTGTGTATGTAGATACAGGTAGAGGTAAAGAATCAGGGTCAATAGTTCCACTTATCATAATCCACCATTATCTTTCCAGCTTTTAGGGCCTCTCAAGATCTTCTCTAGACATCACTGGTTCTTTACCAATTAGTATCTAGAGAGCATTGGAAATGTCTCTTTGAGACTCAATTTTCTTATCTGTGAAGTAGGTCTAATGTTTTCTCTACCTATCTCACAGGGTTGGTTGGCATGGAGGCCAAATGAGGTTATGGTTGTGAAAGCTGTTAGAAAGCTCTAAGGTATTATGTACAGTACAAGCTAGTACCACAATCATTACCAAGGATAATATCCTGTGTGTATTGGGCTTGTGGGCCATACACTCTCTGTGGCAATTGCTCAACTCTGCCATTGTAGCAAGAAGGCAGCCATGGCCAATATGAAAGTAATGGGCATGGCTGTGTTAAAATAAAACTCTGTATACAAAAAGGGCAGCTGGCCTGAGGGTAATAGTTTGCCAGCCCTGGTATGTGTCCATGAATTTTAGAAAATGGATATTAAGATGGCTTTTCATTTGCCTGAGATACACTGTAAGCACATATTCTTGTTCTGCATGAGGGATAGTTTCTTTGTTATATAGCAGGAACTTTGCACACTATAGGTACTTCTTACGAAGCTGTTATTTGAGGATTGCTGAAATTTGAGAGAAGGAAAACTTTTTCCATTTTCTCTGGAACATTGAGAAGATCTCTAGCTTCTTCCTTCCCCACTACAGGCTCCTGTGTAACACTATTCTGCAGAGATGGCACACAGAGTGAATATATGGATCCTAGGATGTATCTGCAGTCCCTATTAAAAGGACGGTCCCTTCATTTCTAATGAAGAAATAGCTGCTGCCACTGAGAACCTTCTACCACCCTCTATAATCCTCTTTCCTGTTTTCAGAACTGTCTTTGAATTTTCATTCCCCGTCAGTCAGAGGATTTATTCTCATGACAATCAGGTATAAGCCTGGCTCCAGACAGCACTCTTGGGAGACAAGTACAGAGGGAAGACTTCTCACTTCTAAGCCCTGGCAGGTCAGTAGGACTACCTTGAAGGAGAAAATAACTGAAAAACAAGCTGGAGAAAATCAAGAACAGTCACACAACCCCATGATTTTTCTACCTGAACTTTTCATTAGGCATTCCGGATGATCTCCTTTGGAAGTGAAAACAGCTGGTGAGAAGACTACAAAGGCTGGTGTGGGGGACTTATTTATGACAAGGCAAACAATTCAGACTTTCCACAGGATGCAGGCTGAGTCAAGATCCCCAAAGGGGCCCACTGTGAAAGACCTCATTGTCCTGGAATGATTTTCTCCACTTGAAATGAGGATTTCAATAATAAGTAAATTACCTGAAAATGCCTAGTGAGTCAATGCAGGTAATGAGGACGCGTTAGGTCGCAAAGCTTGTATGTCTCCACTTGATACGTAGTTTAGAAAGCAGGCAGGCCCCAATATTGATTTTGTGCCATCTCATCCACAGAGCTGGAAAGGCTCTCAGGGTACATTAAACTCAATGTAGGCATCATGGGGACAACCCTTGCAGTAACCTGGAGCTTTTTAAGGTCTGAGCTCCATTTACAGTTGGCAGATGCCCAGTTTTCCTAGGCTGCTCTGAGAAGCAAACCTTCATATCCCATACCAGTCTCAAAGAGTTTGGGTTCAAAGGGAAATTCCTTTTCTTCATTCTCGTCTGAGCCTCTCTGAGAATTTTGATGTGCTGAGGCATTGCCTCCTTGGGAGCTGGCACCCTGCTCTGCATGCACCATTCATTCTGCCAGAGTTAAAACCAGGCCTTGCTGCCATTTACAGCACACACCTTCCAGATAACAAAACCAGCCTGTCTAACCAACACTCCCACACTTCAAGCGACCTGCTATCTATCCATCCTTCTCTGTTCTCCTCCCATTCATGCTTTCTAACTAAATGCTGCCTCCCTGCTGCCAGCCTCTTTTCCTATAAATCCACCTCACATGCCGGTCCCTCCTTAACCTTCCTATAACTTGAATTTAGTTATTCAAAGTCCTATTTTTCTAAATACATATCCTTTACTGCCCACATATACCCCGTGTTCTAGCAAATGGTTACTCACTGTTCCCCAAACTCGACTTACCCTTTCCCACCACCTTCTTTCCTCATGCATTTTCTCAGCCGGGACTGTCCTACCCCATGTCCACCCATAAAAACCTTTCAAAGCCTAACGTATATACTATTTTTTTCTAGAAAGTCATTTGAAAATAATACACTAAAGTCCCTTAAACTCCAGACCTCAGTTGTGTTTCTCTTATATTAATCATGTTATTGCTCATACTATAATGAAAAATCTTTTATGTCTTTTTACATTAGAAGAACCATTATCTCTACAGTCTTCCTCTCCCCAAAATATAATTCATCATAGATGCTCAGTTAATACTTGTTACTGAAGGCTTGTTACTCAAGGCTTGAATGAGTTAATTTGCCTTCGTAAACATCAAAAAACATAACCAGAAAATGTTATGGTATGATGTATAGAGATTGCCCAGTCCCTCATATAAAGTAGGAAAGGCATTTCACAACGGCTTTACTAGGTTGTTTACAAGGTTGCTTACTGAATCAGACCCTGTAAGCCTAAGAGAAATAAGTTAAATCTTATTTTTCCATAAAACCGATCATATAAAAATGGTTTCTGTTCTTAACCAAGGTCTGGCACCCTACTTCTTTATATGAATGGTCACAAGCATGATATTTAATCAATTATAAATGTTGCACCTGTTACACTATATGACATAAAGCTTTCTACAGTATATATAAATCAATTAAACAAGGCAGCACAGCAACCTATAAAATAAAATTTTATTTAATATGGCCTACCATAAAGGTCTACTGTATGAAGTTTTCATCCTTTTTTAAAACCCCTGCTAAAATAAATCAGCAGTGAAGATACTCCTTTGATAGGGTCATGGTTTCAGAAAGATTTCTTTGAGGCAATTTTGTAAGGCATCTTAGGAAAACTCTGTAGGGAATTAAAGACTGCAGGAGCTTTTGGAGAAACTAATGCAGAAATGTAGGTTTGTTGCCCCTATTTCTCTCTGACAGTTTCCCTATGGTGAGCATATACATTAGCCAGCAAGCCTGAATTTCTCTCAGTATGAAAGCAAAACCTTTGCTGCCTTTTGACTAGTCTTCTTATCAACACTAGTTAATTTTCCCTGTTATATGATAATAACATACTTGGCCAAGAAGATAGCCTTGTCATTAAAATGCATCCTTCCATTTATTCCCTCATCATAGTGTCTTACTTTACTTATCTGATAAAAATCTTGGCCTAGGTTCCTTCCAGTTTGACAGACAAAATGTCTACAATGCTCACAGCCATCTCTATGCTACCTCTCCACAATGATAAGCCTCAATGCTGTCTTCGATAACTAAAGGTGTTGTGAGTCCACCTTATTGATCTACCTCTGATTTATTAGCACAACACCCAGGCCTTTCTCCACAGTTACCATGTCTATGCCAGACATAAAAATAACCCTACCACTTACCCAACAGATGAAAACTTATGTCCATACAAAAATCTGCACACTGATATTTATAGCAGCCTTATTCATTATTGCCAAAATTTGGAAGTACCAAGATGTCCTTCAGGAGGCGAATAAATAAATAAACTGTAATATATCAGTAAATATTAAAAAGATTAGTGATTGCCAGGGGTTAAGAGGAAAGGAAAGATGAATAGACAGAGTACATATATGTTAAAAACCTTAAGGATTCCCCCTTATAATAAAAAAATTTCAGCAAAGTTGCAAGATACAAAATCAACACATAAAAATAAGTTGTGTTTCTATATATTAACAACGAACAATCCTAAAAGAAAAAAAATTAAATCCCATTTACAATTTATCAAAAAGAATAGAATATTTAAGAAGAAATTTAACCAAGGAGGCAAAAATCTTGTACACTAAAAATTGCAAAATGTTGTTGAAAGAAACTAAAGACACAAATAAAAAGACATACTGTCTTCATAGATTGGAAGATTTAATATTGTTAAGATGTCAATAATATCCACAGCAATCTATAGACTCAATTCTATCTCTATCAAAATCCCATCAATGTTTTCTGCAGATAGAAAAATCGATCCTGAAATTCATATGGCATCTCAACGGATGCCAAATAGCCAAAACAATATTGAAAAAAAAAAAAAAGTTGGAGGTCTCATACATCCTGATTTCAAAACTTACTACAAAGTTATAGCAATCAAAATCATGTGGTACTGGAATAAAGACAGACATATAGACCAATGGTTTCAAATAGAGAGCCCAAAAATAAAGTTTCACATATATGGCCAAATGATTGTTGGCAAGTTTTCCAAAACCATTCAATAGAGAAAGGATAGTCTTTTCAGCAAATGGTGTTGGGGAAAACTGAATATCCACATACAAAAGAATAAAGTTGGACCTTACACCATATGCAAAGTTTAATTCAAAATGGATCAAAAACCTAGGTGTAAGAGCTAAAACTATAAAATTCCGAGATGAAAACAGAGTAAAGCTTCATGACACTGGATTTGGCAATTTCTTGAATATGACACCAATGTATAGGCAGCAAACAAAAATAGATAAAACAGACAACATCAAAATTTAAAACTTCTGTGCATCCAAGGACATAATCAACTTACAAAAGGGAAGAAAATATCTGCAAATCATATATCGGATAAGGAGTTAATATCTAAAATATATAAAGAACTCTTACAAGTCAACAACAACACACCTAATTAAAAAAAAAAAAAGACTCAAATAGACAATTCTGCAAGGAAAGTATACTAATGGCCAAAAGCACATGAGAAGATGTTCAACAACATGAATCATTAGAGAAATGCAAATCAAAACCACAATGAGATAATACCTCATACTCATTAGGATGGCTACTATCAAAAAAAAAAAAATGACAAGTTGGTGGGAATATAAAACAGTACAGCAGTTGTGGAAAACAGTATGGTGGTTTGTCAAAACATTAAACATTGACACTATATGACTCAGCAATTTTACTACTGGGCATATACCCCAAAGAACTGAAAGTAGGAATTGAAGAGATATTTGTACACTCATGTTCATAACAGCATTATTCCTAGTAGCCAAAAAGCAGAAGCAATGTTAAGTGTCCATTGACCAACAGATGAATATACAAAATGCAATATATACACACAATGAAATACTATTCAGCCTTAAAAAGGAAGGAAGTTCTGACACGTGCTATACCATGGATGAACCTTGAGGACATTTTGCTAACCCAGTTACTAAAAGGCACATACCGTATAATTCCACTCATATGAGGTACCTACAGTAGTCAAATTCAGAGAGAGAGAAAGTAGAATGGTAGCTGCCAGTGACCGAGGGTAGGAGGAAAAGGTGAATTATTGCTTAATGGGCACAGAGTTTCAGTTTTGCAAGATGAAAAGAGTTCTGTGGATAAATGGTGTTGATGGTAACACAAAAATGTGAATGCACTTAAAAGCCACTGAATTTATACTTAAGAATGATTAAGATGGCAAATTTTATGTTATGTATATTTTTCTACAATTAAAGAAAAACAGTATGATGCATGGATTCTATTCTATTCTATTCTATTCTAATAATTAGTGAACACAAATATCTATGTGTCAATTGATAATGAACCAGCAAATTAAAGTTACATAGTTGATTGATATTAGAGAAGACAAAAGTTAACTTGAAATTGTATTTCAAATCAATTTTTTTAGATATCACTGAAATACAAGCATTAGCTGAGATTTCTATCTGCCAGTTCTGTTTGAACAAAAGAAAGGTTTCTTACAGAACTCTCTATGATCTAATTGAAGATGCTAATGCGTGAGTGGCTTGCATGTAATGTACAATATAAAGGTATACATGTGTTCATTTATATATATCAAAAAAAGGGATCAAGCTTTATTTTGCTGAATTTGATATATAGAATCTGCAAACTGATAATATTGGTACTAATCTAAAACAAATAGCAACTATTAATTTTTTTTTATTTTTAAAAAAGACACTATTACTTCTCCACAAGAGAGCAAAATTCTGTCTTTTGAATGTGCATAGATGAGTGACATTTAGACCAATTGGACTCTAAATAAACATAGTCAGCCAGAATGTCAAACACACTAGGTAGCTGAACTTGATAACTATGGTAATAAAGTTGTGCAGGACATGTGCAAAAGTGAATTCCTATATTATTAAATATTATGTTTTAAGTTGATTATATCTATTGCAAAAATCACTACAAATTGGCAAGCATACAACAATGGCATAAAATTTTAAATCAAATCTGTCTCTCTGTCTTTGTCTCTCTGTCCCCCCCTTCCCTCCCACCCTCCCTCTCTCTCTCTCTCTCTCTCTCACACACACACACACACACACACACACACACACACACACACACACGCACACTCACACAAGGTTTCATCTAAGCTTCATGAGGGTAGAGACTTTATTTTGCTCTCTGCAATATCTCCTGTGCATAGCATAGCTAAAGTGGGTGCACGATATGAATGAATATGAAGAAAAAAATGTGCAGGGGTTTAGATGAGGGTCTCTGGTCAGACGTCCTAAGCAAGGCATGGGTGGGGCACACAATGCCAGCAGATCATATGAGCCAGTGAAGGGAAACAGACCAAGCCTTTCCTTCTCACTAGATAAGGCAGATCTGAGGAAAGTACCTCCCATAAAGCATTGTTTAGGGACTATAGCAATTTCCTGTCAGAGCTGAAGCAATGAATAAAAAAAAAAAATGGTCCCCAACGTGAGGGGTACAGGAGGTTCCAATATGAAATGAAAAAAAAAGTGATAGGAAATTTAGGGTGGGCTGTATTCAGGCAGGAAAGTAGCCACTAAAATGTGGAAGAACTCCGGTCACTAAATTCCTGGAAGAAAGCCCCATGCCGGGCACTCCAGAAATCAAAGCCAAAGCTCCAATTAAGTAAGCTGAGAAGAACTAGGTTAAAACCAACAAACTAGAACTTCACATGTCCAAAATGGAGGCATATAGGGTCAGATTAGCAATATGATTAGCATCTCAAACCAAGTTCCACAGTGTGTGTCTGAAGAGACTTATACATTTCCTATGCCTGGAACTGGAGATAAGTCCAGATGCCTAATGTGTTCATGTAACCCAGTTATAAAGAATAAAGAAATCCAGAAACCAGAAGACCAGACTTGCAATAGCCTGTGTCCCTGTCTTGACTTTTGTTCTCCCTCAGCACCATAGGTCATCTGTGTGCTTCCACTTCAGATTTTACAGATTAGCTCTTCAGCTCAATCCCTGATCAAGGAAATAAAGTTGGGAAGAGGGGAAAGGTAGAACAGAGGAGACTGGACATCTACAGACAGAATGCACAAGGTGAAGGTTTCCACTGCAAAGGGAACTGCACTGACAAGACACTTCGGAGACATGAACTGGCTGCACAGAAATATTTCTTCAATGAAAAAGATTCTACAGATTCTTTCCCCCTTGCTTATTGTAATAATATGATTTCTCTATTCTGTGTTAAACAGCCTAACTCTTCATTCTTAGTTAGTGGTTTCTCTGACTCAATATAATTAATGTGTTCTAAGATTCTCCACTCCGTGTCAGGTATAGCTGGAATAATAATAACAGTAACAAAAACATATTATAATAATAATGAGTGGGGGTTTTTAAGCACTTACTATAAGTCTTTTAATTGTCACATGACCCTATTAAAAGAGGTACTGCTAATATCTTCATTTTATTGATGACCAAACTAAGGCATGGAGACAAAAAAGTAACTTGTCCAAGATCACACCTCTGGTAATCTGGAATTCAAATTCAGACATCTAAACAACTAGATGTACTGAGCTATTCTCATGGACCTTCTTTGATTAACTTGTACTTTATGAGCATGATCTCTGATCTACTATGACCTCTTTTTAAAAGACTCGTATCCTTTTCCATAGATGTTAATTTTTCAAAACAGTTTTACAGCACATAGCACAGTTAAAAGGTAGATCAATGACTGAATCTGATCTACAGGTCCACATAGCCATAGCAGAGGGCAATGATTTCCTCTCATTTCATTTAAACTCACTTCTCAATATGGAGAAAAGCACATTTGAACCATCTTCAGGGAGAAAACTATGTGCTGGGCAAAAAACAGGCTAATAAAACTGTCTCCAGGGGCCTTGAATTTCAAGCTTTCTTGAGAACCTGAGATACACAAACTCTGTGAAACACATACCTTTTCAGAAAGATTTCATTCTAATTACCATGCCCTGGAAAAAAACTAGAATTAGATTATACAGTGATCCATTACATATAATGTATACTCAGAGGTACCCCATTGTATCTAAATATTTGATTTTCTTTAAATCGTACTCTGAATTATGTACTCTGATTAAAATGTTATACTTGTTATATTTTACTTGTTTGTTTTTAATTAGTTACCTACATCTATCAGGAGTGTGACAGAGCAAACCAGCAAAGGCATCATACTGTGTGGTTGTAACTAACTCTAATGGTTGGCTAAGAACTAAGGAAGAGAAATACAACAATCCTAAAGCAGCAAGAAACTATAAGAGCTAGAAGTACATGTTATAATGAATCGAAGGCCAGAAATGAAAAATGGGCCCTTCAAAAAGTAGCCTTTCCTATTAAGAAGTTGATCAAGCAATAAGTACACGTGCAGCTGCATTCCCATACTACTTTAGGACCTGAGGGTTCAGAGATGACTACCTGCTCCCTACTCTGGAAGAATTTTATAATCTCCAGAACTGAAATGCCCAATAGAACTTCCTGCAGTGATGAAAATATTCTATATCTGCTCTATCCAATATGGAAGACAAGAACCACATGTGGCTATTTCAATATCAATTAAATTTAATTTAAAATTCAGTTTTTCAGTCACACTAGCCATATTTCAAGTGCTAAATAGCCAAATATGGCGGTTTAAGCAAATTTAAATAAAATTTAAAATTCATTTTCTCAGGCATACTAGTTTGTGCTGTGTTGGACAAAAAGAAAGTATAATGTCCTTGTTTTTAAGAGCATTAATTGTATGTGCTTCCTCAAATGAAATCTTAAGTCATTATGAAAAGAAAAATTAATAGACGAGAAGAAGAAATCAGCTAAAGGTAAACTGTATACATAACAACAAACCTATAACCAGATGATAGTCGACCTTAAATTGGCTTTGAATCCATACATGATTATAACACTATTAAGCAATACCATTAGCAATTGAGGGTAAAAAGTTAGACAAAAAAAAAAAAATACCCACTTGAGAAATTGTCTATAAAAAGAAGTTAAATCCATTAAATTTTTGACTTTGTAGTCAAAGACAATCAGTGTGTGTTGATGCCGCCGACCAACAGAGAAAGAATGGAATTTAGGAAACAGAGGTACCATTGAGGTGAATTATTTTACTCCAGCAAACTTTATGCTGAGATTTATTTCTCTTTCTTGGTAATGCATAACTAAGGAAGTTGAGTGTGTGCTTGTATCAGTAGGACATTTAAGCTGATGCATTAGAAAACTAGTAGTAGCTTTCACCTTATTCTAGCTAGGAGCCTATTGATGGTCTCATTAAAAACTAATATTCTCAGTGATTTGAAACTTATCATAAATATTTAAGTGGTATTACTTCTAAAATGAGAGCTTCTCCCCCGACCTTTCATTGATAAAAGAGCCTCAAGCCTTTTGCGACTACGTTTGCAAAGAGGCGCATAACAGGTACACACACAATGGGCCCTCAATATTCATATAGACTCTGACATACATGCCATGAGAATGGAACACAGTAATTGCCCAAGTAGAGTACATGTGCCTTCCATTATCTTGTTTATACACCTGGATGAAAGATTTATGTATTTGGGATTGCTTGTTTGGTACCTTCTTTAGAACTCTGGTCTTCGATGATTTTGGCCTAAAAAATACTCAACAAGGCAATTTAACTTCTGAAAATTGGCTTCTTCACACATGAAATAATTTAATTTAATGACAATGATAGTAATCATGTTAATTGAAGGAAGGAAATTCACTGAGCGAAGCTCCATTAATGTCTGGCCTTATTTTAATCTGTTCAGAATTTGTGAATTTAGCGGGCTATTTCCTGACTTCTAAAATGCTCCGTCCTAGCTTTGACTGGAGTGTTCTGGCTGAGCACGTCCCAGCTCAAGGGACTAGATCTCTGCTCTGGTCATGAGGTCAGCCAACAGGCTGGCCTAACACCTAGTATCAGATAGGCTGCCTTCCCTTTTCCATTTCCTCATCCCAAATTCTTTTCCCTGATGTTTCTTTTTTTCTTTCTTTCTTTTTGCTTTTTCTTTATTTTTTTTAAAGTTCTAACATAACCTAAACAGTTCTTTTCACAACAGCCTCTCATGCTTTCTTTTATCTACTGACCTATAGAAACCCTCAGTACGAACCCCCAAACCCCAGCTCCGAAAATAATGTAACCACGATCAGGGTTGTCAGTACAACCATCCACCATTCATTTGCTCCTGCTTCCATGCTTACTGGTCTCATTATACCGGTTAAAACTATCCCACCAGTACTGCAGCTCATGGGGTACTTACCATCTCCTCCAGGAAATGACTGCTGTGAGTTGCTTCCAGGTCCAGGCTCCTTTTAGTCATGGCTGATTGGATTAAGAGGGGACATCGGAACCAAGATGAACTAGTCAAATTATTTCTTTCTAAAAATTTAGAATTAGAATTAAGAGTCAGTCAGTCTGACCTGGTTTTTGAATGAAGCAGTTGCAAATGTGGGAAACCTGAGTTGGCTGGCTACGTTCTGCTGGCACAGAGGAACAGAAAAAAAAAAGCCAATTACAGAGAGGGAAAAAAAGTGAACTTCTGGCAGTTTTGCAATTCAAGCTCCAATCTCCCCAGGCCTACCCCCTTCACACCCTTCCACATATGCAAATAACCACAATCCTCCTTCAGAGAAGATTGTATCTCAGACATAATCATCTCCGTCTCCTCCCCTTTTTAATTTTAAATGACTGTTTTTGCATATCCTCTTCTTCCTTCTTGTATTAGGATAAGCCTTCAACTTGACTGGGGCCCATTCCTTTCCATCTCCTGAGTAATGCTCAACAGCTATTCTTCAATTACCTCCCACCCCCTCCACCCACGTTTTCGTCTTCCATTCTGTTTATTTCTCCAGGGATTCCCCTCTTCAAATGTGCTTCTGTTTTCCTTCACCTATCACCAAGCTACTGGAGAGAGAAGTCTGCAATTTGTAAACAAGTACTGAGCTCTGGCTACCTCCAAGTCACCATGCAGAGCACTTCACGTTTATTAGCAACAACCCCACAGCTCTGCCTACTCCACGACTCTGCTTCCACTTCCTGTCCACCTTTATACTCCATTAATCCCAACAAGCTCTGCCCTAATCACTCCATGGAAGTATTTATCCCAAAGGGCACCTGTGGACTCCCAATCACCAAATCCAAATTATTTTATCTCTCACTCTATTTGGCCTTTGCCACAGAATAATAATGGTTTCTCCTCTGCAATAGGCAGAATAATGATCCTCTCAAAACACCCAACTCCTAATCCCTGGATCCTTTGTTATGTTACATTATATGGCAAAAGGACTTGATAGATGTGATTAAGGTTACAGTCCTTGAGATGGGGAGAGTTTCACGGATTATCCAGGACTAGGTATAACCTAATGAGACGAGCTGTTTAAAGCCAAGAGCCAGAGAGATGTGATTGGAAGAAGCAACAGGAGAGATTCGAAGCATGAGACGAACTCAATCCACCATTGCTGAAGATGAAGTAAGAGAGTGAGGGTCAAGGAACATAGGAGGCCTCTACCATCTGAGAAAGGCCCTTAGGTGACAGGTCCTTGCTAAAGGGGACCTCAGACCTACAACCACAACAAAGTAAATTCTGCCAACACAAGAAACAAGGAAACAGATTCTCCTTTAGAACCTCCAGAAAGGAACATGGCCCTGTGACATCTTGATTTTAGCCAGGTGAGACCCATGCCCAAACTGTGATTTACAGAACTGAAGATAATGATTTTGCATTGTTGAAGCCGCTGAGTTTGTGGTAATTTGTTATGGCAGCGATAGAAAACAAAAACACCCCCTTCTTTTTGAGATTCTCTCCTTGGCTTCTGTAATAACGCTTTTTGCGGTTTTACTTCTATAGAACTCTTTTTCTTTGGTTCTTCTTGACTCTCATTCTCCCCATATATATAGGTAATTCCTAAATTTCTGTTTTCCTTCTTATTCTCCTCCTGGCAATCTCATAATCTCATAAGACCTCAGAAGCTAACCTCCTGCCTCTGACCCTTCTCCCAACTACCTGCTGGTCATCATCATCTAAATAACCCACCCATCAAAAACATTCAGCATGTCCAAACTGAATTTGTCATCTTTTCTCCAAGGGATGCTTTCCTATTTATTGTTCTATTTCTTTACTCATACAGCCATTTTCTCAGTTACCTATGTTCGAAAACTCCAAACCTTCTTCAATATCTGTTGATATTCTAAAATACCCACCTTTACATTATTTTCAAAGTCCTATGTAGTCATCTTTCTTTGTGTTTCTTCTCTATTCCTACTAGCCTGCTGTATCAGACAGGGTTGAACCATGAAAATAGAAAGTACTCTACTTAAAATAGAGTGACATAAATACAGAATTTTAGCTCTACAGGTGATAGACGAACCAAGAATCTAAATAAAGAAAAACCAAGCAATCCAGAAATTAGTACATTAGGACAGTAGTAAGTTACTACCATCCCTACCTTTGAGATGTAAAAATGGAAGATAGGGTACCGAAGCTAGAGCCACAGAGAAGTTACTGCTGCTTCCAGAAGTACCACGTAAAACAGAATGAAGGAGAACTACTCTTCCTTACTCTTTCTCTCCATTCTTCTACCAGTGCTTCTCATTGGCCAAACCAGCAGGAAGCCAGCTGACAGCTGATGTGGATTGGAGCCTGGGAAACAGACTGCAGGAGTCAGCTCACTTGTGATCAGGGAAAGCTAGAGGTATAGATCTCAAAGCAAGTAAGCACTTGGCTGACATATGCCTAGCTCCACCTTTTGTTTCCTCTCACCTTGACTATTTGTAAGTCTCTTCATAGTCTTCCTACCTCATGAGTCTCCACACCATTCTATAGCACTGCTGCCAGATAAATCCTCCTAAGGCAATAATCTAATTATGTCAGATTCCTCTCCAAATTTTTCAATAGCATCCCTTCACCTGGTATGGTAAATGGTTACTCTGTCGGCTGCCAGTGAAGTACTCTGCCAGTACTCAGGCCCTTGTGTAGTTCCCTCAAACACTGATTCTAGGTTTGACCAGTAGGACATGATTGCAAGCCTGAGGCAAGCAGAGGCCTGATATGCAAATCTTTGAATATCTGAATACTGGAATGCTTGCTCTTGGGATACAGCCACTATGTAAAACATCAAACTAGCCACATGGAAAGTGCTGAGAGAGAGAGAGGTCACAGCTTCCAAGCCATCCTGCTAAGTACCAGATATGTGAGTAAAGCCATCTTGGACGTTCTCACCTAGCCACATGAGAGAATGCAAGTGAGACCAGAAGAGCAAGCCAGCTGAGCCCCCAGACAAACCACAGAATCATGAGCAGGTAAAACGGCTGTCTTTTTAAGTCATTAAGTTTTGGGGTAGTTTGTTACACAACAATAGGAAGTCAAAAATACTCCAGCTCCTCTCACAATCAAGCAAGGTTGAATTCCTGTAATAAATCATTATTCTACAATATTCGTAATAATTTCGCTTCTCTGAGCAAACACTGACTGCTATACCGGGCATTAAAAGCTCTCTGCTATCTGGTCTCAACCAGTCTTTCCTTGCTCGTCTTTGACTCCTATTTTCAATCACTTTTTACTCCAGCCAGTTAAAGCATAGGTTCTCATATACCCTTAACTTTCTATATCCGTATCCTCCTTACCCGGAATGTAGCCTCCTGCGAGTAGTCACATAAGTGAACACTGGTTTAATATTACCTCCTGCAGGAAGTATTATCATATCTCCACAAATAATAATCTCTTTCCTCTTTAACACTTTCATATCTTATTATTTGTATGATACCTACCTTAATTGTTAATTAGTTCCTTTGCAGAAGTGGTAGCTACACGACAGGGTAGGAATTCTTAATATATCTTTTTCTTTAACCGGCACCCAGAACACAGTACCTTTTATATAATGTATGCTCCTTAAATGTTTGTGGCTAACTGACTCAATTAAATATCAGTTAATCTCAGATGACCAGATGGAAAGAGAAAATAAATGATGTATGTCTACCACTAGAATAAAAACTGCTAGACACTAATAAAAGACTCAGAAAATACTTGTAAATTGAATGACAGTTTCATGTGATATGTTTTATGAATTTTATATTTCAGGGACATCCTCCTTAAACACTGTGTTTGAAACATTTAAAGTTACAATTACAATATTCCCTTCTTTTCCGACAACTCATTTTCTCCTTCATCTTTCTTTATTACTTTCTCTCCCCAGGCCCTGCTTTTTCACTTTTGCCCAAGGGCAGAGAGTCTGTTTCAGACAGGCAGCATGCTGCCCAAATCCCCATGTCCAGGTCCACGGAGATGTAGGGGTCATCACAATTATATTATTCTGACCCCTATCTTTCTGTGCAGATTCATTTCCTGGCCAGGAACCAGCAAAATGGTAAGTTTTCAGAGTCCTAACCCTTTGAGGGTAAATTTTAATTTAATCATTTTTTATAAATGATAAGAACAACCAAGTTCTTGGTTAGCACAAAACATCTAGGGGATTGTTGCAAATATTTGACAATATTCACTAAAGAGGAGAAAAGCATGTTAGGCCAAATTGGTTATAAATGCAAAGCAATTTTCATGGAAAATTAAAAACTAGAACCTGACAATGAGCTGGTACTCCATAACATGATAATTTCTAAGAGTACCATTTAAAAGAATTCACCTACCAGTGGGCCTTCTTTTTTTTTCTTCTTTTTTTTTTTTTTTTAAGAAAAAAATGAGGCTCGTGCAAATTCCTAAATTATAAACCAGATTTATGCTCTAAATAACATAATGGGAAAAGTAAGGGCTTTGCGCTGAGAAACTAGTTTGAATGCCAGTTCTACAACGTATTTACTGGGTACATTACTGCAACTCTAATCTCCTCCAAGTTTCCTCAGCTGCCAAACTGGGATAACAATGCTTACCGCACGTGGTTGTTGTAAGAGCTACTTGTATGAACATAGGAAAAGCAGGCTTCCTGGCATGCGGCAGGTGCTCAGTTGCTCAAGAAATGGCAGGGTTGGGATTCTTAATGAATCTTTTTCTCTCACCTGCACTTAGAAGGGGACCTTATATATAGTATGTGCCTGGCATGTGGCACTTCCCTAGAGAAGCTAGGCAGCCATTTCCATGTTTACTTCCTTCCACTAAACCGGTCTGGGAGTTTTCTTACATCATGACAAGACACAGTCCTGGAAGTTCGGGGATCATTAGTCCCTTTAGAGTCAGCAAGCCTCACAGCAATGCACATTTAGGCTGGCAGGTGGGTGTCAAGCCCCCGCCAAGCTCTTCTCTGTCCTCTGGACTCTGAGGAAGAGGTGAGATACAGGACTCCTGACCGCTAGGAACTTACAGTCTTGCGGACACAGCACGCACACCTGTGAAACAACAACAAATCCACCACGTATCTTATAGCATTTTTTATAATATTTTGTATACTTTCATATGGAACACTCTATTCAATCCCCTTCAGAGCTTTTGAGGTAGGCAGGACAGGTATTAACTAGTATGCCAATCATGAAGCTGAAAAAATAGATGCTCAGAAAGGCTGAGCAATGTGTCAGGGCCACAGAGGTGCTCACTGGCAAAACCCAGATCAGGCCCTGGGTCCTCGGATACCCTGCCCAGTGCTCTTCCCAGTAGGCACTCATCTTCCTGTGCTTCCTTCTCCTACCCTGTAATTTCTTTCTCTGTGACTTTAATATACCTGAAAGAAATGCCTTTGAATGAATGTATGATATATGTATGATATACATTCATTCGAAGGCATTTCTTGAGCTCCTACTTTGTGTAAGACTCTGTGCTTGTTGTTTTGTGGGGAACAGAGAGTGTTACAGGAGCCACAGTACTTCAGAGAGACAGTATCACAGGAGAGGAAGCGAGAGTCCAGAAAGGCTTCTGGAAGGACATAGTTCTCACCAGTACCTGTGAAGACTGGGTATAAAGCAAGTAAGTCAACTCAGGCCACAGACATAGATCTGAAAGAAATGCAGCTTTATTTTTTGACACTTCAACTCAATTTCTACACACACAGAGAGACAGCGCCCTATTTTTTGTGAGTTTGCATCATCTTAGTCCATTCAGGGTGTGGTGGTTAATTTTATGTATCGACTTAACTGAGCCCCGGGGTGCCCAGATATTTGATTAAATGTTATTCTGAGCGTGTCTGTGAGGATGTTTCTGGATGAGGTTAACATCTGAATCTGCAGACTAAATAAAGCAGATTGCCCTCTCCAATGTGGGTGGGCCTCATCCATTATGTTTAAATCCTAAATAGAATAAAAGGCTGAATAAGAAAGAATTCTTTCTCTCTTCCTGTCTTTGAGCTGGAACATAAGTCTTCTGCTTTCAGACTCAGACTTGAATTTGAACTTATATCATCAGCTCTTTTGGTTCTCAGACCTTTGGACTCACATTGGCACTATGCCATCAACTCTCCTGAGTCTCAAGCTTGCCTACTGCAGATCTTGGATTTCTCAGCCTCCATAACCATGTGAGGCAATTCCTTATAGTAAATCTCTTTCTCTAGATGCACAAATGTCCTATTGGTTCTGTTTCTCTGGAGAACTCAGACTAATATACAGGGTCTTCTCTTACCCCTCGCTGATGGAGTATCTGTGTCCCTGGGGATAGCAACAGAGGGACTTAAGGCCAAGAGACAGGGAGGAGAAGACAACTGGTCATCATTCCTCATGATCTCTGTTGCCATAGCACAACTAGGGCTCATACTAGCACAACCTGCTCCCAGGTGTCCTTGCAGATGTCTGTTGTACTCTAATAGTTCAAATCATCATGGGTCCCAAATCCAGCTCTCACAGTCTCTCCCACAAACCTCTAAGGTATTTGGAAAGCATTTGGCTATTCCTTCATCCATGCCAGATATCCAAGAAATTTGCCAAGCCTGCCTCAGACCTGTGAGTGCACACACCCCACACAGCCCCACTGCTATAAGGCTCCACGACTGAAGGACTGGGAAGCTCTACACGACTTTCACCTTCTCAGGATCTGCCTATAACACGAAACCCAGGTCACATCCACCTCAGGTCCCCACAAGCAATTTAGTATTTCCATGATGGTGCATTCTCAGGATCCCGCAGTATCTACTCCTTCCTACCTCCCTCTAAACATTTTGCCTTCCTCAGCCTGTGAAAGTTTTATCTGGAAAAGCATTGGTGGAAGTGGGGGGAGCAGGGGAAAATCTGAGTGACCACACATAATTATTTGTACATGAAGCTCAGCTTTTGATGATCCAAAAGCCAATAATTTGACTTATGTTCTCTACAGACTTGGTTGTTTGACTCTTGTTTGTTTTCTGTGATATCATCTTCCTCTCAGATATTAAACACTGCTGACTGAATAGGACAAAATTTGAGGGGAGAAAAAACAAAATCAGATTGAGAAACAATTTCGGTAATATTTAACACTTTCCCTGCACAGCAGAGTTTGGATATGCTGATATGGCATTTGAGAAGGATGTTCAAGGGAGCAATGTAAGAGATATTGTTAAAGTAAAATTAACAGGATTCATTATTTTCATTTTTACAAAACTTTTCTGCTCCTGAGCTTTCACTTATAAGAATTAAATAAATCATTAAGCAACTTATAAATGTAAGCCATTTTAATAATGCAAAAATAGAATTGAATTTTACCCCAAACTCCACATTTTAATTTTAGTTTCTCTTCATTTCCAACCATGCTTTGTGTGACCTAAACAGATTTGCTTACTTAGTAACCCTCATTCATTTCCAGACCCATGCCTTAGTACATCCATTCCCCTTAAAGCACCTTTGTCAGAATGAGAATAAGCTTAGGCAGGGCTCAATAGTCTCAGAAGCCTTGCTAGGGGAAACAGAAGCTGTTCTATCAAAGGCTGTGCCAAGACCTCTGCCTACCTTGCTGGCATCAGTGCTCAGACTCAGAGCTGGCATAAATCAAAGGGAGAGGCAGAGATAAGCCTGGTCTGGTCCATCTGGCAGAGCAGGGGTCAGGGGCATCCCTGGAGGCGATATAGCAGAGTTGACAGAGTAGTGCACAGTCCTGAGAGGATGGCCACTCACAGTAACCTATATGATACCTGGGAAAGAGAGGGCAAGAACTGGGGGGAGGACCCAATCTCCTGAAAGAAGGGCCAACAGGGGCACCAGGCAGGACAGCACCTTTTACATAAGTCTGGGATACGAGGCAGGACGGGATATGTGAAAGCCAGTACTTTAGATAAGATTCACCTTGGCATAGGGCACAGCTGCAATTAGCAGCCTACTAGAGTGACCAGGGTTGGTGTTTCACATAGAAAGTTGGTCTGATTAGTATTCTGTCTCAATCCCAGGCACCGCTGGTATAGGAAGAGCAGTCGTCCTGCGCTTGGGACCATGAGGAGCTGGAAAACTCCATGAGAAGAGCTACAGAGCGTGGAGGTAAAAGCATGCAAGAGGCAGGGGTCAAACAAATTCCATGAGAATATAAACTATAAGGGCAGGATTTTTTGTCTATTTAATTCACTGCTGTATCCTCTGCATTTACAATAGTCCCTGGCACATGGTGTGCACTCAATAAATATTTGTGGAAAAAATGTATAAAATCCTGGTCCTGCCTTTTGCCAGTTGTGTAACCCTACACAAGATACTGAGCCTCGGTTTTAGATTCGGTTGTTTCTGACAATATATGTTGTCATAGGCAGTATTGTGGCCCCTATAACCTTCACTCTCAGGTGTTACTCCCATAAAAATGTTACAGAGAATGGCAAAAAGGGACTTTGCAGATGTAGGTAAGATTACTAATCAGTTGACCTTAAAATACAGAGCTTATCCTGGATTATCTGAGTGTACCTAATCTAATCAAACAAATCCTTAAAAGCAGAAATCTTTCTCCTGCTGGTAGAAGAAAGGGAAGTCAGAGGTTCAAGGTATGAGAAGGATTTGATGCACCACTGTTGGCTTGAAGATTAAAGGGGCCGTGTGTCAAGGAAATGATGACCTCAGTTCTACAATCACAAGGAACTAAATTCTGTCAGCGACCTAAGTGAGCTGGAGGTGCAGTCTTCTCCAGAGCCCAGCCAACCTCTTAATGACCGACTGCCTTATGAGTCTCTGAGCAGGGAAGCCAGTTGAGCCATGCCATGCTCAGACTTCTAAGCCACCAAGTATGTGCTAATTTGCTATGGCAGCAATAGAAAACTAATACGGTATTTTTAGATCTATATATACATATAAATATAAAATGTGCATGCATGTAGATGTGTATATGTATGTGTGTGTGTGTGTGTGTGTGTGTGTGTGTGTGTGTGTAATCTGTCTGTCTATCTCAGAACACACCCCCTCATTCACACAGTACATTCTAAGTACTAATAGTGGTAACTAGAGCTGGCAGTTTCCATGTCTTATGTCTGAATTTCCAGGTTATTCCTCAACCTTTTCTTGTTACTAGCTCCTAGTCCTAATCACTTCATTAATTTTGTAATGAAATGCTCCCGTGAACCTAATTTTGAATTTTTTTTTTAGGCAAGTTTCTCTTGCTGAGACTAGAATCAACACTGAAGAACTGCTCACGTGTTTGAAAAGCCTTAGTCTACCAAAGCAGAGTGTCTCCATTATGTATGAGGAAGATTGAGAAAGGCAAACGAAAGTAACGAGTAAGCCTGATTAAATGGCTCTGTGGGCTTCCATAAAGAATAGTGTCCCTCCAAAATTCATGTCCATCCAAAAGTTCAGAATATGACTTTATTGAGATATAGGGTCTTTGTAGACGTGATTACTTAACTTAAAAAGAGGTCATACTGGATTAGAATGGGCCCTAAATCTAGTGACTAGTGTCTTTATAAGAAGACCATGCAAAGACATAGAGACACACAAAAGGGAAAAAGCCATGTAATAAGAGGCAAAGATTAGAACCATGCAGGTACGAGCCAAGGAATGCCAAAGATTGCCGGCAACCACCAAAAGTTAGGAATAGGCAAGGAAGGATGCTTGTTAGAGCCTTCAGAGGGAGCATGGACCTGATGACACCTAGATTTTGAACTTTTAGCCTCCGGAACCATGAGAGAATTATTTTTCGTTGCTTTCAGCTATCCAATTTGTGATGACTTGTTATGGCAGCCCTAGAAATGAATACACACTGTATTAAATGGCTCAGAGAATTATTGTGGGGAAAAGCTGCTGAAGAAATAGACTATAGGCTTAGTGCCTAGGAATAATCCCAAAGCCACATTATGGAAGCAGTTTAGGCAAAGGAGCCACTATTCATAACTCACACAGTAGGCCACCATCTCAACCAACTCTATAACCACACTGTCTCTGCTACTATAGGGCATTAGTAAAAAAGGATACCTGATGCCCTGCTCTCCCTTCTTAATTCAGGTCCTAATTCACCCTCTAGCAAGGGTGTCGGATTGGTATAACTGAATCATCAAATCCAGCATGAAATCTAGAAATGTAGGTGTCAGCTCTCCAGTCTCTGCAACCAGGAAAAAACAATCAGAAAGGTTATAATCCATAGGAACCACACTAGACATCAAAGTGTCTACTCCCAAGTCTTCACATAGATCCAGCTAACCGGACTCAGATAATGTTTACTGAGATCTTCACATGGGCCAGGCATTATAATAAACGACCCTTCCTATATTATTTTATTCATATTCTTAACGACATTTAAGGTACCCATTATGACCTCATTCTGTACATAAGGATACTAAAATTCAATAAGATTTTGAATCTCACTAATCACCTCATAACAAATTCACATTTATTGAATACCTACCATGTGCCAGGTTTGTGGGAAATAAACAATGAGCAGGAAAGATTAACCCCTAACTCCAGTTGCTTAAAGTCTAATGTGATGGTTTTAAACTTTGGCATACATAAGAGTTGCCTAAGGCCCTAGGTTTTCGGTAGATCGTTCAGCCCCTAGTACCAGAAATCTGAGAAGAGAAACACAGTCTTTATCAAGGTGATGAGGTGAACACCTGTCCTTTGATTCCAGGCCCAGTGGCCCTACTGATACCCTGAAAATTCCTCCAGGTGCCAGGCAGATGAAATAAATATATGGAAAAGGTAGGTATAAGTCAATAGGTATTAATTATTTATAACTGAACCCAGCACGACAGCTGCCTGGAGAAACATAACACATTCCTGGATTATTTAGGGCCTTCGAGTATCCAGGCTGTGAGCTCTGCAAGGCTCCTCCTCATCCTCTTCTGTATCTGACATGAATCCAAGTGAGGAGGAGAATCCACTCCCAAGGCAGTTTCCTCTCAGAGCACCTCTCACACTGAATGCTAACTGCCTCTTGTCTTGGCCGTCAGCCCTGCTGGTCTATAAGTAATGGGAGGCCCGGGGATTGAGTCTGCCTTGCTCAGTCATATTAACTATGGGCCAGCCACTAGGTAAAGTTCTAACACACAATACATATTTGTGGGAGAGAAAAAAGAAAGGGAAGGAGTGGACAAATCAAGTCCCTTTACGCCAAGGGAATGTATATCCTTGAGCCTGACCTTTCATAGAGAAGAACACACCCCCTGGATTCAACATGACAATGCCCTTCTTCCTACCATTGGCTCACGGTCCATCATGTCTCCTCTGCAGACTTAAGGTACACTCACATTTCTTTGCCCCCGCAGAAGGCACCTCCAATTCCAGGAGTGGCCAGAGCTTCATTCCCACACCCCACAAGTTACAGACATGGCAGAGAGACTTTTTTTCCATTCCTAATTCAGTATATACTACCTTTTCTGGGCTCTGTTCTAGGTCTTTGAAGTATGATGATGAACAGTTTTTGTTCTCATGAAATTTATATTCTAGCCAGGTGGTAAACAAGTGCACAAGTCGGTAGAGAGTCTTAGATTATGATAAGCGGTAGGAAAGAAAAAAGAAGATAATGTGATAGAGTAATCAGGTGATTACCTTAGATAACTGGTCAGGAAATGCCTCCTGTGTCAGTGAAATTTAAACAGAAACCTGAAAGATAAGAAGGTACCATGAGAAGACCTAGGAGAAGAGTGTTTCCCCAAAATAGGAACACCAAGTACAAAAGCCTCGTAGAGGGGGAAAGTTTTAGAAACAGAATAAATCCAGTGTGGCTGGAGCTCAGTAACTAGTGTATGATAGAAGATTATAAATGTAAGCATTAGACTATACAGGGCTTTGTAAGCTAAGGAGAAAATGCAGTTAAGTGACAACCCCCAAGGACCTTAGAACTCTACTCTTAGAACTTCTGAGAGGGGTCCAGGCACATGGCATGACTCGTGGCCAGATACAGTAGCAACTGAACCCTTGTCGATGCCTTTGATTCAGATCCTTGAAGAGAAATCTAGATAAATCTCCTCTGCCCTCTGCTGTTGGTGGACATGTTCCCAAGGATACCCAAGAGACCTGTCTTATTAAAATGAAAACCTACTTTAATATAACAATAGGAAAAGTGTCTGAAAATTACTAGATTCCTTATATTGTATTCATATTCATATTCTCGATTCAAATGAACTGACATTGTAACTCAATCTATAATTGTTCTTACTGCCATGCAACCAACTCCACTTGGGATTTCACAACCCATCTTACTCTGATTCATTCTTGCCCTCCTCCACAGTTATCTCAGTATAGGCTGGCGTAAATTTGCATAAACAGGGCCAGTCTATACACAGGTGGAGAAGGAAGGCCTGCCTCCTACCAACACACACAGGATGTTGCTCAAAGAACCACTCCAATGTGGAGGCAGCTGGCAAAGAGAGGCCTGGGTTGGGAGAGATTTCTAGAACATGCGTGGATAATCATTTTTTAAAAGTATTTTATTTTAAAATAACTTTTGACTTGCAGAAGAGTCGCAGTGACAGTAAAGAGAGTTCTTGTGTAGTCTTCACCCAGCTCCCCAGATATTAGCATCTTACATATCCATGGTACAATAATCAAAACTAAAAAATTAATATACTATAAACTATATCGTTCTGATGTCCCCAGTTTCCCCCAGTTCTCAAAATGCAACTGGTTTGAAGTAAACCCCCACTCCCCAGCAGAGCCAATAGGAATGGAGGGAATTAGGATGGGTAGAACCCAGCTGGGAACAGGGAGAACCCGAGAGAACTGAACTACTATGGAAAGTCGAGAAGGAGGAGGAGGGAGGAAGCAAACCTTCCATGAGACTGTATATGGTGGGGCAGAGAGGGGGCTGTCACCTCACTTCCTCAAGGGGCATCTGGCACTCAGTACAGTCTATGTCAGAGTCAACACGTATGATATTCCCGAGGCTCCTCAGTGCCTAAACTGCACAATCATACAGGGCAGGACCCAGCACTGAAACCAGCGTGGTAATTGCCATGTTTAACAGCATTCAGGAAGCAATAGGATGTGTTTGGACCAGAAGTGATTGAGATAAAGAGAGATAGAGGACAGCTAGAATTGCAACAAATTACTCTGGCTGAGACTCATCAAAAAATATATCATTTTTATCACCATTGAGAGTTAACTATCTTTCTTCCTACCTGCACCCAGGCTTGTGGGTGGATAAGCAATCGTCACCAATACTCTCCTGCCTTCCATGAAATCTGGGGAGATGCAACTAAAAGAACATCAGAATTTTTACAGAAAGTACATTAACAGTAGCTGTTGCCACCACCACTTCCACCCCACCCCTACAGAGGTAGAAACTGCTTAACCAGTTGGATTTTCCAACTTATGAACCACAGAAAGGCTACACTTAAGCTAACAGTAAACATCCCTATGTTTGCTTGAATATGCAGAGAGGGAGAGGTTGGAGGAATGAGAGGAAAGAGAAAAGGGAATTCCTTTAAGAAACAAGTTTTCTACCTACAAAGAAGGGGAGACTCAAGCTGAACACTGAATATGCTGCATAAATATGCCTTTTTCTTCATTGATAAATGAAATGGAACTGGAACCTGGATGATTAACCCAGTAAGTCACAATTCCTCTAATTTTAGTGCTTGGTATTCTGTTATGTTCTGTGTTATGGGGGCAGAATTTCGGGGTCTCAGGCAAGCAGTTACATAGTACTTAAAGATCCAAACTCTTTTCTGAAAAATAATATTGAATGTAGAAACAGGTATCTCTATAGCAATTGCATGTGAAGGATAGGGCTGACCTCTCTGGGTACAAGGTCAAATACAGTTCTTAAACTTGGACAATGCCAAAGTGATGCTGGCTCCTCTGGGGAATATACAAGAAAGAACACACTTGTTCTGCATATTCCAGTTTCTTATCCCTAGTCAGCTAATGTTATAGATTTTTTTGTTCATTATTCTAAATATATTATATGCATATAAAAACAATGAACTATATTGTGTCTCCCTAAAATTCATATGTCGAAGCCCTACCCCGCAATGTAATGGTATTTGAAGATGGGGTCCTCAGGGAAGTAATTAAGGTTAAATGAGGTCATAAGGGTGAAATCTTAATCCAATAGGATTGATGTTCTTATAAAAAGAGGAAGAGACACAAGATACCTCTCTTTCTCTGCACAAGCACCCAGGGAAAGGTCATGTGAGGACATAGTGAGACGTGGCTGCCTACAAGCCAGGGAAAGAGTTCTCGCCAGAAACCAAATTTACCAGCACCTTAATCACAGACTTCTGGCCTCCAGAACTGCAAGAAAATAAATTTCTCTTGTTTAATCACATGGCCTATGGTATTATGTTATGGCAGCCCTAGCATGCTAACACACACAAGCGCACACACATGTACACACATATCTCTTTCTCCCTCTTTTTATTCACACAGTGAAGCATACTGTCCACGGCCCTGCTCCTTGATTTTTTTTCTGATTAACAATGTCTGAGATTTATATATCTGGACATGCAGACCTTTTCATTCATTTTTTGGTGTGTTTTTAATCCCAGCATGCTATTCCACTGAATGGATCCGCCATGCTCTATTTCACTGGTCTCTTATTAATGAATGTTTAGGCTGTTTCAAACTTGCCGGCACCACAATGCTGTAATAAATAACCCTCATACATATGTGATTTTGCCCATGCTACAGAGGGCACATTTATTAAAATATGAATTCATTGCCAGTATTTAAAATAGGGAGATTTTGTGTATAATCTTTGTTACTTTTCTTGAAAGATCAGAAGACTGGATGACATTGGCCCACATTCTCTCATGGCACCCATCAGCTGGAGCTAGGAAGCTGATGCCCTGTTCAGATGGGCCACAATGCTCCTGCCTGCCACCACCACCACCCAGCCTGGCTTACTCACCAATATTACTCATCAGGCCCCAACAGACCCAGGAATGTCGACCCCAATCTAGATTCTCTGGACCCACTGTAGCTTAAGGTATCAGAAAGCAGAGCAACGAGCTTAGCTTATTCTCATCACCTTCTCAAAAAATAAAAAAAGCTTTTACTAAGTTAGAATTTAATGTTATGCCTTCTGCCTCTATAGAAAGTTGAAATAAGAATTGTCTATTTAAGAAGAATTTTAGTGTCTTTTACAGAGCTGTCACTGAAGATACTGTCCACTGTGTTACTCAGAGTTATTTAAATAAATTCTCATTCCATAAATGTCTGCTTGGGTTTGATTCCAGAATAATAAAATGGTCTCTTCAGGTGAATGCGTATACTTTCTCTTGTCAGAAAATGAAAATGAAATAATGCACAAACTTCTACTCTTGCATTAGGAAACAAAATAAAGTTTTAGCCAGACTCAGTGTCCCCAAGAGTTACCAGCTGGTCTCTGCTGTCTGGGGAGCTTCAATATCTCCATTATATTTAAATCAATAGTGAGTAGCCCCAAACCCTCAGTCACATGCAGTCCATCTAGGTTCAAGTTCCCACCTTTTAGTCAATTTCAGGATGAACTTAGATATGTCCAAAAATTAACATTTTAATAGCTAAAACCCAGTCCATTTATTTCATTGACACTTTCATATTCAATAATGCAGGTAATCTAAATTATATAAATATACATTTACCCTGAGGGACCTAATAATCTTATTTTCATTTAAAATGAAATAAAAATTACATATAAATATGTATATTTGTCCTGGATTAGCTCTTACAGAAAAAATTTTAAAAAGGGTGCTTGGCACCGAGTTAGGTGAATTTCTTTCTTTTTTAATCTTTAAATGTTTTCTTGAATTTCGTGTTTCAACAGGAATCTGCATCATGGAAGTAAGTAGGGTACAAATTTTAAGTAGGGAAAAGAATACTGTCTTTTGTTTTAAAAATTGACATTATTACCATTTAATGCTAAAAATACAATCTAGTTTAAAAGTTAATTTCATATATTTAATGACTTAATGAAGTTCTCAATTCACTTAAAAATTCTGATCACAAATCAAAGTCTCAATTCTTAGCTAAGCAAGGAGTCTGTCATGATTACTTATTAAGTTGACTCTCTTTTGAGTCTTCAGCCCTTTTCCCAGTTTCAGGATCTAAGGGAACAATAGTCAAAGCTTATTGTAAAAAGCCCTGGACTCTTGTTTCATTGCTATCATTCGTTAGCTGCGTGAGCTTGAGCAAGTGACTGGAATAATCAGTTTCCTTACCTATAGAATGTGGCTGCTACTTTTCAGGGTTGCCATGATGACAATCACATGAAATGTAATATGTAAACATCCTTAGAAAAGGTTCTAATGACATACAGTAATAATAATAAAAACTGATATGTACCAGGCAGCCTTCTAAATAATTTACATTATTAACTCAATCCTACAACTCTGTGAGGGGCTATTTGTATTATAATCTTCATATTTTACAGATAAAGAAACCAAGGCATGAAGAAGTCATAAGACTTGTCAAAGACTACACAAGAGCCAGGATTTGAATCTAGGATGTCTGGTTCCAAGGCCCATTCCATGCTATTAATCACTTTGCTGCCTCCAAAATATAAGGAATTTTTTAAATTAATAAGCTCCCATAGAGCCCCAAAGGCTGACAGATTAATTTCAAATACATTTTTCCTACTTTCTTCCCAGATATTAGTTCACGCCCAGAAAAGAAAAAAGAAAAACAAATCTTCCTCTGTGTCCTTCTTCCAGGACTAGTTCCTGCTAAACAGGAAGAGAGAGAGGACTGACTGATTGTTCTAATTTACTATATTGCATTTGTTTAGTGTGTTAGAACTTGCAATGTGCTTTTCCACCCACTAACTCTAGCTTCACCAGGGTAAGGCAAACACAAAAAAATTACTATTTTCATTTGACAGAGGAGAAAGTTAAGGTGGGAAGAAATGATGTAAATGGCCGAGGTCTCACAGCTAATAAAAGGCACAGGTAGGACTAGAACTCACGTTTTCCTGAATCGAAATCCACCCACAAACCCACCCAGGTTTTCACCAAGCTCTCACTATGATGTAGCATGGTAAGAGGCAGCATAATTGAATCCTTTGGTCCCTGTGTTTACGCTTTTCTTTTGTGGGAGAGAAGAAGGCACTGTGAGAGAGTAAGAACGCTATGTTATTGAATACAGGGTACTGCTTCCCAGAGAGCACGGAAATAAGATGCAGTGCCTCCAGTCCCTATGTATGTGTATGTGTGCATGGTGGGGGGACATATGCTCATCAAAGACTAGGGGCCACCTGTTCTGTGCCACTCTGCAACTATGCCTGTAGATGAAGTCTCTTCCCTTTCCCCCAAAACCTAAAGTGGAAAGTAGAAAAGAAAGGAATGTTGGGTTCCTTCTAGTGTTTTTCCGATCTTTCCCTAGAGGCAGCATCAAGGGCAGCCCTTATCCATGTGCTTCATTTCCCCGCTGTGACCGAAGACAGCCAAGGGATGGTCCAGGACTAGAGAGGACAGCAGAGGACACTAAAGAAAGACAAGAGGGAGGAAGGACATGAGGTGTTACCTTTTAGAAGTAGTGATAAAGGAATTCTTTGGAAGGAATAAAAAGGGCGCCAAATACTTACCGATGAGCAAACTGATGCTCAGAAGAAATATGTGGTTATCGGTCAAACCTTTCACAGACCCACAGTGCTCTTCCAAGAGATAGGTGCTTTAAATTCATCTAAAAGCTCCTCATGCCTACCACTTCACAGGAAGCCCAATCCCACTGTTTTCGCCTCAGAGACAGAATCAAATCTATCTCTGAAACAATTGAGAAAGCAGAGATGAGAGAACTGGGGCCATGATGGTGTTACTCAGGACAGACACATTAGTCGCACACAGCTTTGTCCCTGGTACTGCCTCTACTCACCCAACAAACAAAGAATCCCTCTGAAGCTGCCATGAATTCTTTCAAAATTCATTAAATCCATCATATGTTTCTTATATGTCTTTTAAAATTACCATTCCCCATATTTTCAAGGTGTTTATTTCAATTATCATCACCTGATTTTCACAACACAAGTCTAGTGTGTCTGCCTCCCTTTCACAGGGGTGTGGTATGTGGTATATAGTATAGAACACCCTTAGATGACCTATTTGTCCCATCCAAACGGGTGAGGATCCTCCAGCAGAACCACATACCCCTTATCCTATAATCTCAGTTAGCAGATTTACAGTCAGAGGTCTAAGGGATGGTGGGAGGCATGTGATATGGTGCCATGAACACGGGCATGAACATCAGAATTGAAATCCCACTAACACCCCTTTCTAGCTGGGTGACATTGGACATTTACCTAAACTCTCTGAGTCCTCATTTACTCCTTCATAAAGTAGAGATGATAATTTCTACCAGGGTTTGTTATGAAAGCTAAGTGAGATAATGCTGATTTAGTGCTAGAGATAGTACCAAGCACATGGTAGGAGTGTTAGTAAATATTACTATTGTTGTCATTATTATCAGTAATCCCCAAATAATCAACAAAAAATTTAAAAAACAGAGATCAGGGAAGATTTTTCATAGCAAAAGAAGTTTATAAGCATGTACTCCCCAAAATACTCAACCACTTCCTCCTTTTTTCTCCACAAACAATGTGTACCTATCTCTACTATAGAACTTATATCATTGGAATTATTTGCTTATGAATCTGCCTCTAAACTGGAGTGTGAGCTCTGCCAAATCAGGAAAATATTATTCATCTTTAGCTGAGTCAAGCTTCTCTTGATGCCTAGTAAGAATAGGAATTAATAAAATTGTGAATGAATGAAAAGCTGTCAAAAAATACTTCCTCAGAAGAAATTTACCCCACAAGTTGATTTGGAGAATTACTACCAAATGAGTTTGTAATGCTTCTCTAAATGTCACTAGCAGGTAGCCAACCTAAACTGCAATTAATTAAAGTAAATTTGTAAACTCGTCAAGTATAAACTGTTACAAAAGGATGTGAAATAAAAATGGAATGGAGAAGGAAGGACTGATGCAACAACAAAGGCAGGTGACAATGTCATCACAGAGGAGAGCCGAGGAGCAGGGGTTAGTCTCTCATCTGCTCTGCTGGGCATGAGGGGGCTCAGACTAGAAATGTTCTGGCTCTTCACACAGAAACATCTCTTGGGACAAGAGAGAGACAATTCATCAAGCTACCAAGGCTTGACAGGACTGTCCCTTGAGGACATCCTGGTCTGATTCTATATTCACCAAGAAACCTTCTGAACTGTCATGAATTTTTCTGAGTGAACTCGCAGTCTCAGGCCAAGTTTTTCTCCGTCTGTAAATTAACAAACCTGCATTCTGACTTCCATGTCAGAATTGGGGTGGAAGAAAGTATTATCATGAACCAATTATTTAATACCTAATCATGCCAGTAAAAAAATAAATACAATAAAACTGCTAGTGCTATAAAACCGTAGACTGGATGTTAAAAAGAAGAAGGTAAAAGAAGGTATAGGCCTGTCATGTTACTTCAGTAAGTACAGCGAAGATTACAAGAAAAGCTTAGGGCTGGAAGGAAGCCTTCAATCTTCAATGCCATTATTCCCCATGGGTTCCTTCAGAGTTCAAAAAGCATTATACGGACAACAACAAAAACTATTTCCTTTGTGTCAAAACACCTAGCAAAAGATCAAAAGGCAACAGGTGTATATGATGGCAAAAGATATATTGGTTAGCTAAAAGAAAGAACTTTTGACAGAGCTATTGATATTAGAATCATTATAAAGTGTAGCTATAAAATCGGAATTCCTAAGATTTTTCAATGTAAGGTAGATAACTACGGGGCCAATATAGTTAACATTCAAATCTGCCCTCTTAGTCCTTTCTAGCCCCATGACTCTTCAAATGTTGTTACATGGCATCAAAATAATTTGTTGATTCAATGCAAATTAATAAAACTATTTTATCTTATAGATAGAAAATAACTACCTGAAAGATTTTTCTTTTTAACTTCCCAACAAATTGTGTTGACACTGTATAGATTAAGTATACATAACCTATGGTCTATGAGCCAAGAAGAATCCTCAATTCATTTTCATCTGAACAACATGGAAAGTACCAAGAAGTAAAACCACCCAGACATATTTTTGCTTACAGTTGCAAAAATGCAACATGACTTTAAAAACCATTATCTGTGGAATTCAAGATTTCTATAAAATAGAATGTCTTTCTGAAATTACCTCACTCTGTGTCTAAATGCAACAATCTCTAGCTACACCAGTCCCTCTTTGCCTTTCATTCTCTATGTGAAAGCCTGACTGTAATTCTCTCACTCTCTCATATGACCTACCCCATTATCTGATGCTTGCCCTTCCATATTCAACTTTCTTCCTTTTCTTCTCATTTGCCATTTATCTTTCTTCTCTATCTCAGTGCTGTCCAAAAAAACTTTCTGTAATGATGAAAATGCTTTATATTTGCACCTTCCAATGCAGGCGCCACTAGGCACATGTAGCTACTAAGCATTTAAAATGTGGGTAATGCAACTGAGAAAGTGAATTTTTAATTTAATTTTAAATCGTTACATATGGCTAGCAGTTATTATATTGGACAGTGTAGAATTCTATTCCACAGAATTAATATGTTTTCAATCATTACAGTATGTGTGTGCATGTATGTATATATAATCTTTAGCTCTTAAAAACAAGAAGTTTAATTTATGTGGCTCTCCAACAATTTCTTCTTTTCACCCCTCAACAAACTTGTGTCCTGATATATTTTTTAATTCCTTTAACTTGAAATCTCTAAGGACTTTGGGGAAGAAAAAGGAAAAAAGAAGCAATGAAGCAAGAAAGAAAAATAAATTTTTTTTCAGGCTATAAACTTGAGCAGCAATGTAAATCCATGAACCCATTCCTGCAAGTCCGCTTGGGCCCTGCCTATCAATAGGACATTAATGGCTGATTAGCAAATACTGAGGATTTGTTGATTTGGCATGAGGAGATCTGTGCTCTTCCATCAGGCGTCCCCGAATGCAGAGATTTCACAAGGCTGCACTCGCCATGGCCAGAGCAGACATCAGCCAGGAAAGCAGCTCTTGCCTTGAAACTGAGGGTGATTCAATTTAGAGCGAAAGCTCCGCCTACAGGCCACGGAAGTTAATGCAGCCTTGCTAATACAGGGTCTTCATTCATCCTGACAAGAAGCCTATACAGTAGAAAACCTCATCTCCAAATCCTGCCACAAAATCACACGTTCATGGGGGTGTGAGGAGGTGGATAAAGTGAAGCATTTGTCAATTCCATCTCACCAAAACACTACCTCCCTGATTCCACCACAGTGAAGCACTTCATTTCAGAACAAATAGCAGTTTATCACCAACCTCCATCCTGGGTGCAGTTTAACTGGCATCAGGGTCTAAAGTCCCTTCACAGTTCCCAGTTCTCTGCCGAATGTACATGCCACCGCACATCCTTTTTTTTAAATTTGGAGATTGAACAATGTAAATGATTTTACTGACAATGAAGTACTTATTAAGGAATCTAGAGATAGAATTAGATCCTCCTACTTTCCCTTCATTTAATGACAACAGAATAATCTATTGTTACATTAAATGCATTAGAGATGAGCATAATAACCCTGCTATTTTTATCTTCACTAGCACCTTGACTGGATTTATACTTTATTAGAGACAATGCAGAACTGTGATTTTTAAGTTTCCTTTTGACACTGTTTCCTTATGGCATTTTTATCCAGATTGCCCTGGACAAAAAGCCAGGCCTGAGTCTGTGAGTTCGCCTGGAAAACCTTTTGAGGTTGCTGCCTATCAGGAATCTGAGCGCCTATCAAGGAAGACTATCTCAGAAATCAGAAATTGGGACAATTGGGGTTTAATGGCACTGTCGCCAGATCTCAGGCTTTCTGATCATTAGAGGTCAGAATATGGAGGTGTGGTCAGCCACCTTGCCATGAATGTAAACCCCGCTGGATCCTTTATATAATATACATTACAGTTCCTATTTACCTCAGTGTCAGGGAACTAGATAAGGCAAGGTGAGGCAACGGAATTGGATCAGAGAGCCATACTAAAATCAGTATTTTCCTATTAGAGCCATATCAGAAGCAATATTTGTTAATTCATTCATTCATTCAATATTATTCAGCTATAATAGGCAAAACTAGAGAGAGGCATGGTTGCTGCCTTCACAGAGCTCATACTCGCTGGTGGTGGTCAGCTGACAAAATGTGTTAGGACAAACACGTTTTTCTGCTGATATTCTAAAATATTTATTCCAGGATAGTTCAGCTAGGTATTATCTATATTAGAAAGATAGAAACAAAAATTCCAGTTGTAGCTTAGCTTTTCTTTCATTTAATAAGTATTCTGATTTTATTTGCTATCCTACCAAATTAATCTTCATTCATTTTTCAATCAAATATTTAAGAAGCCTCTATTTTGTGGGAGGCATTTTTGTGCTAGCTTTTTATAGGTTCTATGAGCAACACAGAGGCCCTCAAGGAGTTTACAGGTCAAAACAAAAAATAAGACACGTGCATAAATAATTACACTAAATTAAAAAATATACAAAATAGCATAAGACAAACAGATCGACTATTAGGAGAGATCAAGGGATGGTGGGATTGCTGGAAGGATGAAGAAAGTTGCTGTATGTAGACTCTGAACTAAGACTTGATGAAAGAGTAGGATTATGACAAGCGGAGATTCTTCAATACAAAATCAACAGAGCACTAAGTTTCTCAAAGTACAGTTACATTCATTAAGCCACTTGAGCTTCACAACAGCTCTGTGGGATAGAGAAGTTAGTAATATTGTTATTATCCCTTTTTTTCTAAATGAATAAACTGAGCCTCGGATAATTTAAAAGACACAGCCAAAGTCACCAGGCTGACACACTGCTGGACAAGTTTCATTAATCACTCAGTAAGGCAGGATCTTTAGTCTGTCATTTCAGGTTGTGGTGGTCAGAATTTTTTTTTCGCCCTTGTAGTATTAGCTAATAGAATTCTAGAGCTGGGCTTTAAAAATCAGACATTTTCCATCTGCTGATGAAGTACCTGCATAATAAAGAGACAAAAATGCTTTTTCTTAACCTGTATCTATAGAAAGGCATCCGGTATTCTGAATAAAAAATTCCCTTATATCCATTATTCCTCAAAAAGGAGTGTCATAAGACACTGAGTCTTCATTGATTTGTTGCAGTGTATTAATTTGTTCCCATTCCAACGGCCCTGAGTGGTGGACTTCGCCTTTATATCCAATGAGGTAGCCCTGCCTTTGGCAATCACGGAAGAGCCAATCCCTGACCCACCTTTGGGGTCATTCTTTCCTTTTCTCGAAGAATAACACGTATTCTCAGATGAACAGCTCTATAGTCTCATTTTATGGCTCTAGAATCCCAAAAGACTCCCTTCATTTTATCCTGTCATTGTCTCCTTCATTCCAAGCTGGCAATGTTTCTGCTAAGATGGTTGACTGGATCTACATGTCAAATGCTAACATTCTTTAGCAAATAGTTATCCAACTATACCTTTGGCATTTTCTCCAGAGCACACTTTATCTTTTCTTTTTCTCTTTTTCCTTTCTTTGTTCTTTCTTTCTTTCTTTTTTTTTGTAATGTAGATAGACTGAGAATTTTCAAATCATCTTCAAGTTCTGGTTCCTTTGTGCTTGACAATTCCTTCTTTAATCTACTTCTTTCCTCTTGCGTTTTACCATAAGCAGTAAGAAGAAATCAGTTCATCAATTAGAAGTTCTGCTTTCCATAAAACAACAGAACACAAGTTCTTTGCCACTTTAGGACAAAGATCACCTTTCCTCCAGTTTCCAGTAATGTGTTTCTCATTTCTCTCTGAGACCTCACCAGATGTACCTCTGATGTTCATATTTCTAGCAATAGCCTCCAGAATTCTAAACTGACTCTCAAGATTCCCATCCCCTTTCCTCGAATATTCCTCAGAACCATGAACTTGATGGATGTCACTCCATAATTAGGTTATGTTACACGTCACAGATGCTTAAAAAAGGGAGATTATCAGTGTGGGCAGGACCTAATCACGCGAGCTTTTAAAAGCAGAGAGGTTTCTCTAGCTGGTCTCAGAAAGAGAAGACAGATTCAACTTGAGGGAGATTCTCCATTGCTAAGGAGGGTCCCCAGCAAACAGCCAGCAAGACAATGGGAACCTTAGTCTCAACAACCACAAAGAAATGAATTTTGCCAACAATTTTGGGGAGTTTCAAAACAGATCACTGAATCAAGATAAGGACTTTGATTTCATCCTTGTGAGAGCCTGAACAGAAGACCCAGCTAAAACATGCTGGACCTTGGCCAGTAGAAACTATGAGAAATCATTTTAAATAAAAATAGCTATTTATTAATGCAAGCTGTTTAAAATCACTGTTTGTGGTAACTTATCACACTGCAATAGGAAACTATTACAGAGGTCACCTAGAAATTTGCCATAACTTGTCCACCTAACTTCGGAAGTCAGTACTTACTAAGGCAAACTTATTACTCCAGACGGGGTGATCTTTCCCCTATTTGCTGAGTACATTTTGTCCCTTGCCATCTCCTCAGCTCTGCTCATACAGTTCATCCCAACTTTTATGATTTCATGCCCTTTCTTCACTTATACCGATTATGCTTATAATTTCTAAGGCATGTGGAACAAAAGGATTCATGCCTGACTGGTTGGATATAATGGTATGGTAGACTGCATGTCCCAAAAACGGTTACAACAATATTTTTGGTTCCACAGTCCCATCCATAATTGGCCATTCTCCCATCAAAGGTTGGAGTCAATTCCCCTCACCTTGAAACCAGGAAGGTATTTGTAACTACCAGGAAGTGATGCTACATGATTTCTGAGGCTAGGCCTAGTGCGCGCGCGCGCGCTCTCTCTCTCTCTCTCTCTCTCTCTCTCTCTCTCTCTCTCTCTCTCTCTTGTCCTTGAAACCCAGTCGCCATGCTATGAAGAAGCCCAGGCCACATGGAGAGGACCGCAGGAGAGAGTATGAGGTCCTGGCCCTCATCCCTAGCTGAGATCCCAGCTAGTGATCCTGTTAAATATTGAACCACTGACTCTCTGAAGGTGGGTGGGAGCTCTGATTTGTAATGTTTGCCAATTTCCATGATGTAAATACTCCCACTATGGCTGATTTCAAACTACAAACATGATGCCACTGAAAATGGATTTGAGAAATAGATGCACACGATTGGCTTTGCAAATCAATATAAGCTGGCTCCGGCACACCACTGCTCCCAGGCAACAGCCTGCAGCGACTTACAAACCATGTGAGTGAACCATGTCAGAAGCAAATACTCCCGCCCTCAGTCCAGCTGCCCCAGATGAGTCCATGTGGAACAGAGACATGCCTTCTTCCCCTTCAAAGTCCTGCGCAAATTTCAGATTTATGAGTAAAATTTGTTGTTGTTTTAAGCTATCAAGTGTTGAAATTGTTTGTTATAAAGCATGAAATAATCAAAACAAATAGATAAAGATAAAGGAGAGGAAGACTCCAAGATGACTCTGAGGTTGTAAGCCTAAAAAACTGGAAAAACAATTATATAGTCGAAGCTATAAACTATGCAGCTAAAAGTTTTAAGTTTGAAAAACATGATTATAGACTAAAGCAAAGCAAATAGATCACAGAGCATCTGATATTGGCTAGACATTAGGTTATTATCTGATTAAAGTAATTCACACTAAGATATTACCGGAGCCAGCTTAACCTCTAAGGGAATGTTTGCATTTTAAAAGAAGTTAATAGAACAAATTAGTAGTCTTCAAAGCAATGCTACTGTGAGGTGTTTTGCTGCTGAAATCAAATAATGGCCATTGTTTATAACTGAATTTGCATTGAAAAAACATTTCAATGAATACAATTTTCTCAATTTAAAATTTTGTTCTATTAGGAAACTAAAGATTTTCTTAACTTTTTCATGACCGTTACTGTTGGTGAGTCCTAGCAAATGACAACACAAATTATTCAGTACTACATTAATGTTACCAGAAAATTTTAGAGTCATACTTAGTTCCTTGGCACGTGTGATTATGAAGTGATTTCATATTGTAGCATACAACATAGTCATATTTTCTGATGGCTAAGTGTCCCTAGTTTGTATATGGAATTAAGTATATCAATATTTCATAGAGTTCTTCTCCGAATACTTCCTCCAGGTGTTTTGCCAACTGAACAAGATTGAGAACCACTAACTGAAATGAATCTGTCATTAGTGGAATGTAAGAGAGGGTATTTTAATAGGTGGAGAAGCCTTGCTGCACCATCCCTTCTCTGAACAGCTGTCATGCCTTCACCACAGGACAGAAGGAATAGTAATCAGCAACTTGGCATCTTACTTCTGAATGACTTACAACCCTGGCCTTAAGGCGGCAGAAAGGAGCCAGAGGCTTTCTGAAGGCAAATTTAGCCTGACGACACAGAACCATATGGTGGTCCAAAGAGACATGTGATTATAAGATTAGACTGCATAGATATAAAATGAAATTATAATCAAAGCCTAGGGACAAAACCAAGGTGATTGAGAACAATTAAGGAAAGTGAGAAGGGACCCACATTAGTAATCCTAGTTCTATTGTGCTTACTTAGTTGCTTTCAGAAAGTGCCTCTCTACTTTCTGCTTTCCTTCAGGCCTTATGTCCAGGCCTTGGCCTAACGAATATACCAGCTTTAATCATGTTGTTGTTGTTGTTGTTGTTGCTGCTGTTATTGTTTTCTTGCCACCATGAACTTGCAAAGCCAATTTTCATCCTGGTTTCACATGCAAGTAGATGTGGCCTACCATCACTATTCAGTCAGGAATCTGATCCAGATTATACCTTTTGTGTTCACCTTCTTTGGTATCTTTATGCAAAGATCCTTAGCTAAACATTAGTCCTTTAAAATTTTGGGGGCCCCTTCATCTCATATATATCAAAAGGCTGAGAATATTTATACCTTTCAACCCAATGTTCCATTTCTGGAAATATAGCCCAAAGAAAAAAATCCAAAATTTGGGGGTAGAGGTAGGGCAGGCAACATGCTATGAGATATTCACTATAGCATAATTTATAACAGCAAAAATTAGAAATAAGTCAAGTGACCCAACTACAATTGGTAAATAATTCAATAAAATAAGGCACATCCATAAAATTACTTTTTAATTATCGTGAATGACTAAGGTAGCAATGGGAAAATATTTAAATATTATTTTGATGAAAAAAAGCAGTGCTTAAATAACTTCTAAGTAAAAGGGTATAAGAAAATCTGAAAGGACAAGGAAAGATTATACAGAAACATCATTTTTCCCTCCTGTTAGTTACTTTCATTATTTTAGAATATATTCAAACCCAATAAAAAGGTACATATTAACAGTTCTAAAAATTCCAATATTAAAAGCTCTTACTACCCGCCTGCAGTATGAAGTGACATTTGCTTCCTTCCCACTTCCCCTATTCCAGCAGGTCAATGGAGACCTCCTCTACAGAAGACAAAGACAGCTCTGTGTCACAGACGTGGTGAAACATCTCACTCTCCTCCCACCTAAATACCTCTGCTTTGAATAAAGCAAACTGAAGACCAAAATTTACCAGTCCCACCAACCATTTGTGACTCAGTGTCTCCCCCTGGATCTGCCCTCACCTCAAACACTATTCCTACCCACTACCCAAGCCTATGTCCTGTATGATGGAATGAGCAAGTCTGCAGGGGCCTACAAGTGCCAATCGGGCAGTCCCACTGGAAAAGAGTCCTCCCACCTCTTGGAGCTAATATCGCTTTTCTGGCAATGCCAGAGGCCACCACCTGGAGAGTTTCGAGTAAAGCTGTACTCATTGTGACCTCTGCTAAAGGGACCCTATTTATTCCTCCTGTCACCCGTGTCACTACTGCCAGACCTACTGCCTCCTCTGTTTTCCACTTGCTCCTTAGCTTTGCTGCTCCCTTCTGCCTTCCAGTAGACCGTTCTTAAAACCTTTCATTAAAGCAGCTAACTCTTTTACTATTTCTCAGGTTGCTTGTACCTAGGGAAGAGTACTTCTCTTTACTGTTGAGGCTTCCCCCCAGTGGATGGCTGAAGAAAGGCAGTTCATTTATCCTGAAGGCACTCAGAACCCGCGGAGCCTCCAGCAGCACTAAACCCTATCTCATTCCGTTCTTTCAGCGTACCAGAGGAACACAAAAAGGCCCCATAGAGGAGTGCACCCAGACAAGCAAAGCCATATGCATCATCACAAGGTCACCTTCATTGTTTCCCAAATTCTCAGCCTTCCAGCAAGAGGGAAAATCTCACATTAATGAGACTGTGTTAAACTCCCAAGGGGGATAAAGAAATTGCTTTGAAAGCATTCATTCATGACCTTGCTTACCTTTTTCCCAAGCAGACTTCCTTGGGCCCCAGCTAAGATTTTCCTAAAGTCCTGAGCTGTTGTGGAGTCCCAGGTCACTTGTATACATATTTTATTTTGAACTTTAGAAAACTACATGTACACTAAAAAAATAAAAATAAAAGGAGTTGAAAGAAATACAACCAAATGATAATTACAATTTTTAGAGTGGTTAAATTATAGATGACTTATTTTTCTAAATCCCTATTTTCCAAATTTTTATATTTACTTTTTTCAACCTAAAATGTAGAGCGCACATTACACAAGAATATCTCAAGATATTCACCACTGATCAAAATTCCCTACAATATCAGAATATTTATTCTATTTGATCTTTGTTTTGTTCTCCCCAATTTCTGTCCTTCTCCCCACTAATGGGGATATCTCATTCTGTTCTTGTCCATCATCTATCCATCCCCTTTTTACTCCTGCCTTAGAGGAACAAACCAGGGAAGCCACAAACTGCTTTTTTTTAAAAAAAAAAAAAAACAGCAGCAGCCACAGGCACTAATGTGAGAAGCTGGAGAAGGTGTCGTTTTTCACTCAAACTGACATTTAAGCTGTTTCATAAATATGAAATCAAACTGGAGAGTCCAGATGGACTGCCGCCCCCTCCGCCTTTTGCTGGAATGACATGCTATTTACCAGCCTCAGAAAGGGGGACTGAGAAATAAAACTTTCAGATGATGAGTCACTGAGGGAAATGATTGATGAGTGATGAATGAACTGGTGATTTTTTCATACGAGAATCAAGAGAGAGCCACTGCACAATGGACAATGATCCCCAACACATACTGTTGCCACGGTCGGATTGTGACAAGGAGCAAGGTAGTCACATTTTTCCAGGCGCCGCACAGAGAACAAGTCATGAGTCATAGCTTATCATCTAGGTACATGGAGGCATTTCCAAAAGGAAAGGGTCACTTTTAATGTGCTGATCTCATAGCAGCAGTTGTTCCATATCATACATGCATTATAAGAAGAGCATCACATGAAGCCAAATATAAAATTTGCGTTTTGAGAGGACGCAGGCATCTGCTAGTATTTTCAAATCACGAAGTGGACTATTTATGACAGCACTGCCTTGCCAAGTGCTCCATAGAGTACTATTCTGGAGGTGAGCCTTGCAGAGCTTTGTCTACATCTCCAGGGCCCTGTGCAACAGGAAGAGGTCAGGAAGGCAGGGGACTGAGGAGGCTCCATACTGCTCTGGCAACACTATGCCCTGCAAAGCTACACCATGCTCCCAAGTTAGGGAGATGGAATGTGGTTCTCCATCATCCGGAGTTCTCTCAAGAGTGCCCTGGCACTCACCTCTGATTCCTCAGTAAGACTCTGAGGAGTCTCAGTTTCCTGAAAAACAAACAGACTGCCCTGGTTTATTTTATAGCTGTTGATGAGAAAAATTATGAAATCTTTTTTTAACAAATTTATTTAAATTACAGAAGGGAGATTTTTTTTTTTTTAATGAAGTCCATAAGCATGGATTTTCTTCGTCATTTGAAAGGCAAGAACTTGAAGTTGTGCAGGGCATGTTCTTCAGTGAAAATGTCATAGTGATCTGCAGGCAGTAGCTGTGACTTTGAGCCACACATTCCCCTGAATGGGCAGAACAGACCTTTCACAACTGAACAAATCCCAGCTTGTTTAGTCAAATACTTTGGGGCAACCAGCTTTGTATGAACCTGAGCACTGAGAGGAGAGGAGCTTTGTTATATTTAAATAGACCAGCAATATCGGAGAACTGTTCCACCCACTCTTCCAAACACTCTTCTGTAAAATAGAGTCCTCCAGAAGAGGCCGTAAAGTTAGGGTAGAAAATGTTAGAGTAGGAAAAACTTCACTCTCCCTGCTCCTCCCCCAGACCAACTAGACCTGTAATCCTTGCACCGATATCTCCCCCTGCTACAACTCCAGATTGCTTCACCCCATATGCCACCTCTGGGAGCTCTGATCAGAGACAACATCCAAGCTTAGCACTTATCTGTGAGCTAATGTTTCTTCGCAAACAAGGGGGAGAGTATCTGCTGGGTTACCTAAAGAAGGATTAAGAAATACTGCAGTGAAAATCTAGTCTAGCAGAATAAGGAAATTGGTAGGAGAGGGGAGGTTAAGAATTAGAGGCAGGAGTGTCTGCACCTAGGGAAGAGCCAGCGGCAGGCTTCATGTCCCTATTTTAAGATCTTCGGTTATCGGTGGGTCAGTGGTTTACTTGCAGATCTGTGTCTTTCTCTTAATTGTGTCTAGTGAATAAATAAATTTTCATCAGTATATATATGAAATATATACATATGTATGAAGTATATACATATATGCGAAGTATCTCTCTATATATACTGACATACATAGGTATAAAAATTATACATATATATGAAGTTAGTTCAGAAGATCTTTATTGTTCAGCTTGATTTGGTTATAGTTTATACAACTCTCAAATTTTTCTAAATAAAAATTACCTTTGAATGAGCCATAGGATTTCCAGCCTGCCAGGATTACTAATTCTAGACACACTGTTTTATCCTTACATACAGACGATATCTGTGGCAGGGGCCCCATTAAGGTTATTTGAGAAAGTCACTCAGGCATGTTTGGACTAGAATTTCAGTATTTCCATTACAAAAATGGAACTATGTGTACCAATTCACGGCATATAGAACCAAAATGTAAAGCTGGTATATAAAAAAGTATCTCTTAAGAACCAGTCTCTTCTCTGCTATTTAGAATTCTAATAATTTCACTGAGGTACTGGGCCTTATGCTGATAACTTCCACATTAGAAGAAATTTAAAGGCTTAGCAAAAGGAAGTTCTGTCTCACTGGTAAATATTAAAACCTACACTTAATTCAAAAAGCATATCTTAATTAAATACTATGTACTTAACCCTACACTAGATATGAAATAGAGGTTTTAAAACATTGTGTTTTTTTTTCCTACATCTATTGGCATATAAGTTTGCTATCATACAAATTGAACAATAGCATAAGGTAGTAAATAACTAAGTTCTCACATTGTTGTAAAGTTTATCCTGTTTCGTTTTGTTTTTCAGAGTGATTGTATGATCTCCTATGGAGGACAATGAATGGAAGCAAAGTGCATGGAAGTAGACAGGTGTTAGGACCAAAGTTGCTATCATAATATGAAAGAAGATGGCTAAAAATGACTCTGGTCCCACCAGACTCACCCAAATAGAAGGATTAGCTGTAGTGGAGAAAGATCTAAAATTAAGTACTCCTCCAGGTAAGAACCAAGCGTCAGAAAGAGGCAATAACAGACATCAGACACCACGACCTGGCTCCAGCCAGGACAAACAAATAACCTGAGTCTTATGATTACAGATGTATATGAGACAGAGGAACAAAATGGTGATGATCCTAAGGTAAAGAAAAATGCAGAAAAGTCAATAGGTATCGTTAGGAAAATCTGAAAGTGGAAGCAGAACCGCAGCCATAGGGCTGGTTTAAAATGTCTCTAGGAAAGAAAGAAAAAGTTAAGGTCTTAACCTTAAAAAATTGAGCATGATAGGTCTTCAAAACAGAGTGTAAGATTTGAGAGAACAAGACAGGAACCTAGTCACCAATAATGGGGTCCAAATGGTGGTCTCAGGAACCAAAGGATACAGGATGAGAGTCACGTATGCAGGAACAGTGACTAACATTTATACACTGCACTGTATAGTTTCAAAGTATTTTCAGTTTCAGTATTGTATTATATGGGTTCCCAGGTCATCTATTTAACAAATTCACCTACTATGTGCCAGCACCTGGGGGAGAGATGAAGCACCTGGAGATAAAGAATTTAGAGATGTAGAAGGCTTGGCCCCAACACTTAGAAGGGTATGGTTAAGTGTGAAGTACTGATGGGTAGAGACAGGACAAAATGCCATCGTTCCTGAACAGAGTTCAACAGGAAAAGGGGAGCCATCCTGTCCTCTGTCCTTTTCCTTACTCTTTGTAACTGAATGAAAGTTCACAAGTGACAGAACTGGATCAAATAATGACTTAGCAACATTTCACATACCAAACAACTAGAATTTAAATTTCCGTACAAGTGAACATTTAATTTTTGTCCCACAGGGCTGCACTTAGAGCAAGGGATCATTTTTAAATTCCATAGAGTGGGACCTGCCATGCAGAGCACCAGAGGACTTGGAGGTGGATGGGCCCTAATGAGCTGCCATGTGACTTGGGTAATATAGAGCTCTGAGAAAAGACCTCGTACAAATGTTAGGTGATGAACTAAAGAAAAAACATGGACACCCCTGCTTCAGTGAATGTGGGAAGATTAAGATAACGAACACGTGGGGTTCAGGCCTGGGGGGAGCTTGGGATCCAGAGAACTTTAAATTATTTGAACCTTGTTTCCCTCTTCCCTCAGTCCTCCACCCAAAGGTTCTGTTGCTAAGACAACAGGATGCTAGCAGGCATATGCATGTGTCTGCGCCCTGCATGCTGTTGCTTAGCAACGGGACTCAGCAGAGCCTGAGCTCTCGCTCTTTACACCTACCCTGCTCCATCCATTGCCTTGACTTGCTAGTTACTTCCCCAACCCCCAAGGCAAAGAAACAAGAAGCAGAAGGGTGTTAGAGGCTCACGATCTGATCTTCTGTTCTCATCAACTGCCTATTATCAACACCGGAAGAAAACCCCAGCTTGGCTTCACTCAGCTTAACCCTTACACCATGAAGTTATCAAAGGTAAACTTATAATGCCAGCTGAATAAAATCAAAGGATGATTTGACAGTCTTAGTATTCAAAATCCAGTTACGGAGTCTTCGTCTGTAGTAACCAAAGGGATGTTGTGATAAGGAAAACATTAAACTACTCGGGCAAAATTAACAGAAGGATTTTACACCTGGAATGAGACAGCAGAAGATGGGAGACAGAAAAAAAGAAGAGAGGGAGGGGGAAAAGAAATAAAGGAGGAAGAAATAGAGGGTGGAAAGAAGAAGCAAGAAAGAAAAGAGAGGCTTTTTAACTCACGATAAATAATATCCCTTTGGAATACGATGGTGTATAAACTGGAAAAATATCTGCAACATTATGTAGAGTATGATCTGATGCCTAAAAGAGTAAACAATAGAGCTTACTGAGCTTCTTTTTAATATCAGGCATTCCCTTAAGTGCATTACATAGGTTATTTCCATCTTCACAATAACCCTGCAAGATGGATGTCAGGAAAATGATTTTATAGCTGGAACTCAAAACAATTCAGTGACTTGACCAAGGCCACACAGTTAGTAAAAGCAGCAAAACTAGTAAAAATGGAGAGTATTCAAACCAATATTAGTATGACTCAAAATTCCACATGCTTTCTCAACATGTACTATGATAAATATCTGGGGAAATGTGTGTGAAGCTTGTGAAATTACACAAATTTGTTAAATTGGGAACCTTTTAAAGGAGCTATAAATATGCTTTATTTAACATTAAAGGAATGGCTTTTTCTTCAAAGCTTTAATGCAATAATTTATGAAAAGGAAATCATCTTGCCAAGTAGGAAAGGAAAAGCTGATCTTTTAACAAAATGCTCAGAGAAAAAGTTTAAAGCCCTTCTGAAGAGGCAGAGAAAGGAAACAAACTTCAAGGTTGACTCCCATTGAAAAGAAAGTGGAATTATGGGAAATTTTTCATATAGCGATGGATATACACAGAAAAGCCAATGCTCCGAGAAAGTCAGATATAAGCAAAAAATAAGGTTCTGCTGCAACCTTGGTGACCTCTAGTGGGTCTCCTTCCTAGTAGCAACATAACGCCCTTGTAGGTGAACATGGAACTATGCACTGACAGCAGGGATGGACACACACATACATATTCAGTAGCCTTTTCTCAAACTCTCAAACCTCCATGCAAACAGAAGACTTATGGTATTCTGATCCCATCAGTCCGAGAGATATGCCCAAGCTTGCCTGACCTAGGCTTAAGCCAGAAACCATGCTAAGTACATTTATTTCTCATTCTAAAGAGTGAGTCCAGGCACGCTCAGCAAATCCTTTTCTCATATGTATTAATTCCCATGGCAAAGGACCTCCTCTAAATATTAATAGGGACCAGGTAGGTCTTACTTGACTGTCAGTGTCAAGACCTTGGTATCCTAAGTGCGCAAAATTAGGTACACAGATTAACAGCTCTATTTCTCCCCAAATGTAAAGTGTTATTATTATTATTCTATCCCATACAACAGCTATTCACCAGAAATAACTTGGCATTTCTTAAGAATCGGGACCAAATATGAAAGATGCTTTATAAGCTATATGAGGTAACTATGTTGCAGTGCTCTAAAATAATATCATACATAATATATAATCGAGTAATGGTTATAATACGTTGCAACACAATATGCAAAGACTACTAGTTATCCAACAATAGCTATTCTTTCTTTTATAGCCACAGAAATTTTAGCCTAGCATACAGCCACTCAACCTAAAGGCTGGCCAGCCAATAAGATATAAGTGGCAGTTTTTTAAACTTTAAGAAACAGCTCTTGCACAAACTCCACCCCTCTTCTCTTTTGTTATTTCCCCACCTGCTGGAATAAGGAGGATGCCATCTGGGAGCATGAGAGAAAGCTACCTAGAAATGGAGCTAGAGTAGAAGCTTAGAAGGAGTCTAGGTCCCTGAGGACATAGCGGAACAAAGCCACTAGACCAGCTAGGTACTCCATACCACCATGTTTTATATACGAGAGAAGTAAGCTGCTGTCTCTTTACAGCCCCTATTTGCAAGGTTTTATTGCTACTTACAGCCAAATCCAATCTTAAGTAACACACAGAAACTACAGCATAGCTCTTGTGGCCTACCTAACTGGCAGGTAATAATTTGAATAGCCTATAGCAGAGAAGAAATCCTGAATAGAAATGAGGATCTGAATTGTCTCAAGGTGAGACTCTCATCTTTCACTGGTAACTAAGGAACTCTCGTTATTTTCATTAAAGATAATTTTTCTTGTAGTAAGCAAAATAAGATGTTCTCTTCTGAAAAAATATTTTATCCACAGGCAAAACTCTGTCTTTTAAAGTTTCCATGTCATTCCATAAAGGAGAGAGAGCCCCCATCAAATCCTCCTTAGCATACACCCAAAATAAACACCCAAAAGGTGCTATGTCTCAAAACATTTCCAGCAAAAACTCCTCCAGCAAAAGGAATGAATATAAAATATGACTTAATGTCTTTTCAATGTTTAAAGAAAATCTGTACATTGAAAATGTGCATGATCCACATCAGTATTGTGCAATAGATACATAATGCCAGTCACAAATGTGAGCCACATACATAATTTTCAATTTCATGAATTGAAAAAAAGAAACAATTGAAAATTACTTAAAAATATCTTTTATTTAATCCAATATGTCAAAAATATTATAAACATTATCTATAATAATCCATATTAAAAAACAATACATTTGACTTTTTTTTTCTAACAAAGTCTTCTAAACCCAGTGTGTATTTTACACTTACAGTACATTTCAGTTTGGGCTAGCCACATTTCAGATACACAGTAACTATTGTGGCTAGTGGCCCTTTTAATGAATAGTATAGAACTAGAGTATGCGGTTCACTTGTTAGTAGAATAATAACATCAATGAAATATCTTGGGCCTCTAGAGCTTCCCAAGTCCAACCAAGGCCCCTGCCTTCTAGTCATAATTTAATCTAACCACAGATAGTGAAGGTGACTTTTTGTAAATAGCTACTGAAATGGTTATGCTACTACTCATAATATTTATTCAACTCTAATCTATCAGAAGGTTTTCTTTTTATGCTAACGTTATTTCTAATGCTGCATTTAACCCTATTCTGATTCTGTCTTCCACAGAAGGGAGGTACAATGACCCAAATCCTCCACAAAAACCTGAGAAAAATATATGCTTCACCTATTGGCCTGCCTCGGAATTCAAGCATTAGTAATTTATTCTTTGAGCTAAACCAAGAGCCCAAGCATACCCAGTTAAAATGCAAATGACCCTAGAAAGTAGAATACCAAAACTTCAGGTTTTACTACAATTTTATTCATTTAATACAAATAATTTGGTCAACTAAGCAGGGCCTGGTGAGGCAGGCAGATGTTCTGACGTGAAAAGTGGGATTGATCTGGGAAATGGGAGCCTTAAGCCCTCTGAGCATCAATGACAAACCTGGGAGACCTGAGGCGAAGGGCACCAGCAACAGAAGAAGATGCCAACAAGAGGACAGACTGCCACGCCCTGACCCTTTCCACTGTCCAGAGCCAGCCCTGCACAGGACTTCTACTACTTCCTCATCAGTACAAATACCGCAGTTCCTTTTCTCCATTTTTTTCCCCCAAACTCTTAGTTGAACTTTCATCACTTTACTATGAATTTGCTGCTTTGGGTTATCTGTATTTACTTCTTGAAGATATAAAAATATGATACATCCTTGTCACTTTAATTCTCATGTTGTATTAGGATCAGCTTCTCCTCCTTGAACCCAGTAAGCCTCTGGCCTTCTAGTTCTCTTGACTCAATAATAATGAAATAAACTACTGGATCTTTGGACTTCAAAAATTCACCTGGACAGTCAGTTGAAAGCCAGTGCTTGACAACAGAGCCCAGAAATTTATGAATGCCAGGAAAAGGCCGACATTTTAAAATTAAAAAAAAAAAATGGATGTGTATGACATCATAGCTCATGACGGGTTATTTATTCAGTCATTCAACAGCAATTACTAAGTAGCTATTATGTGCCTGGCACTGTGTTTAGAGAATTACAGTAAGAAAGTAATAGACTTGTTAACATACCTGTGGTGGGTCCCATCACAAAGATGCCCCCAAGTAGAGAGGGGTAACTAATTCTGTTGGTTCAGGAAAGTGGTTGTCCAGGGTCTTGGTCCCTTCCTTTCTCACAGATCCATCTGTCTCTTTCTCCACGTCGCCTTCTCAGAGGAGCAATATTCATCAGCCATGAATATATTGTTAGAAAGCAAAAAATGAGGACAAGGAAGGTAGAGGAGAAAGAGGAAGAAAGAACTAGAATTAAAGCTCATTTAAGTCCCCCTGTCCAGTTATTATCAGACAGTGGATATCCTGGAGGTAAAATTAGGTCAATTAAGCTTTCGGTGCCACACGTTTGCCATTCTTTCTCAAGCAAGAATGATGGGATAAATCAACCGCTTTTAAGAACAGGCACACCACCCAGTGTCAGGACAAACTTAGCGTCATCCTCAAGTGTCCCTGGAGGCTCTGGCAGTGACTTCTGGACTAACAGGAAGATACTGAGATGGTCTCGAATGTACCTGTGAGTGGAATAGGTGTTCTGTATGCAAGTCCTGTATGTAATCATATTTTTAAGTGATTTCCATCTTCATTTCCAACATACGTTCTTGACAGAAATAAAGGCGAGAAAAAGCTCTGATGCATTACGAAAATCACATTCAAAAATCCTAATATCCACTTCAAGATGCATTCCTCTTTGGTAAACATGTAGTCTGTTTGCATTTAATTCTTCTACACAAGCCTTGCAAGAAAGTTAGCCAAATTGATAATCGATTCACATGATCTTTGCTCACTCATTAAAACACACCAAACAGTTAATTCCCTTTTCTGTGGGGAGCTCTCACGGGCTCTATGCAGCTTGAATGTTAAACAGCCACTTAGGGCTCCAGCAAAACAGTAGAGCCATTAGGTGGTAACTGTTTCGAACCATTCAAAGCAAGTCTCTGAAATGAAGGCCCTCACTGTCCCTTAATTAAATCTGTGGTGACTCTTTATTGATCTGACGACCAACAGAGAATAAAGAAGATTTAAAGATCTCAAAAGGACCTGATTTAGTTGACCAATCCACCTTCTCTCCCTATTCCCTCTATTTGAATAAGGGGAAAGAGAAGTTTTTGAATACTCTTCACTCCTTCAGCTACAATATGAGACCATTAGATACATTGTCCAATACTCTACTAATATCTTGCTAAAAGCCTATTGCAAAATCCCTCTCTCTCTCTTCTTTCTCTCTCACCCTTCCTCTCCTTCTCTCCCTGTCTCCTTCTCCCTTCCCTTCCCTTCCCTTTCCCTTTCTCTCCCTCCCCTCCCCCATATCCATCCTTTGACCCCTTTCACTGAACAAATCATTCTCTTCTTCATCCTGGTCCAGACACTGATAGCAGAGATTTTAAATAAACTACTGTGCTACAAAGAAGCTAGTAGATTATATATAGGCAAATCTCTTCTGTTTACAAACAAGAAACCTTGGGCCTCAGCAGTTATGTGATGCTCAAACTGTAACTATCAGCCAAGTTTCCCAACTCTCAGGGTAATGCCCTATTCCCTCTAGCCCTCTGACCTAGATATAGTAATGAAGGGATAATCTACAGCTTTTCTGAACATCTTGTTTTAATTTTCCTATCTCAAAGTGGGTTCAAATATTAATGTTAAGCTTTTCCTTGACATTTCACACATTCATTCACTGGACAATCACACACCGTGGTCAATTCTTGGGAATATAAAAAATGAATTAACACTTTACAGTATGGTAGGGAATGTATAATGAGATAGTTAAATTATGATTTAAGAAGTGATAGTGGAAATATTTAAAGAATAATAAAAATGCATAGATGTGATAACTAAACAAACACATAGTAAGTGTTCCATAAACGCTAATTCATCTGCTTTATACAGTAGTTCACAAATGCTAGCATATGAACCAACTGCCTCGGGATTTTCTGGGGAGCTTTACGAATATCCTGGAGTATAGCTCTAGAATCTATATTTTTAATTGTTCCCTGGGATGTTTTAATACACAGTAATTTTCAAGACTCAATGCCTGGAGTAATAAAAGAGAAGAAACAACTGTGGGGAAACTTCACAGAGGAGATGATGTTCAAATTAAGTTTTTAAAGATAAGCAGGGGCTTCAGACAATTATATACAGTATTATAACATGGAAAGGAATTATAATTTTTCTATTGCTTTTCACATGGTAGAATTTGAACCAGTGTATTAAAGTTAATATTTAATAAGTTTTTTTTGTTTTTTGTTTTTAGGGAGCTGCTTTAAAATGTATGGCTCACTCTGGGAGGTGAGGAACAGCCCATCACTGGAAGCATCCAAGCTGGATTGGTTGATTATAGCCCTTAGTTATTTTCTACTTGGTCAGGTCTTCCCCTTCATCTACTATGCATATTATCTTATGTGCTCAATGGACACTGTCTATGAGTGAATCATGGAATTGCGTACCTGAAAAAATAAACGAATAAGTATAATTAATTTTTCCTTTGTAATATTAAAGCCAGACTTTATGTCTACCCCTATTATTTCTTAATAAGAAACAGATATCAAGGACTGGGTCTTATACATTTTTGTGATCTCATTCTCAACTAGCCTTTCACTCGGGATATAGTCAAAAACCATTTACAGAATGTTAAGCGAATACCTATTAAATCTTATCTTGTTTTACCCATTGGTTCTGGATTTTGACTTTTTTTTTTTTTTTTTTTTTTTTTTTTAGCTCAATCCGACAATCCTAGAGGGCAAGTTTAGAGGAGTTGAACTCCAAGATCCTTCAAACTCAGAAATCAGTGATGCTATGAATAGGCAGAATTTCGACAAAATGATTAAAAGCAAATTGGGTCTACTGAATACACTAATGGTCATCCATTTGTCCTTGGAGGGAAGCTTCAGGGATAAAAAAGAGAAGATGCCATTCCTGGCACTTACTCTAGCCCAATAGCAAGGTACTGGTCGTCTCCTCTGCACCAAGAATGTAGAGTCACAAAGAAGAGCAAAGCATGACCTGCCTGAAAGAGTTCACCATCTAATATCCACTATCACACGTCTTCTATTAGATATCTATACCTTTAGCCAACCAATCACAGATATTGCCCTTTGAAACTAAAGGAAAGATGCTTCCACTTTTAACTCCTCAGATTTATCATGAGCCATAAAATATGCATAGAATGAAATAATAAACAAATAAATACTGAATATTTCCATATAAAAAGAATGATTTTTCAGTGCTTATCAAATTCCTTAGTTATACCTAAAGCAAAAGAGGTAGATGTAATAGAGACAATTGAGTGACCCTTTCTATATAAATCTTAACAATAGTACGTAAGAAAATGATGAAGGGGAAAGCCTTAAGACACTCAGGCTCTGCACTCTTGGCACAGGAAAAGGTGGATGCAAAGGCACCTGCCCCTGAAGCGCAGAAGCAGCAGTAGCCATTTCCAATCCTCCACTCCACCTCTTAACCCCAGAACAGCTACCCCAAACACCAATACCCATCAGTGCCTCGACATCTATTTTTACTGCCAGTGAAAAATAAAAAAGCTTTAGTCCTTTGTATCTACAGGTGTCTACTCTCAATGTGAGTCCAAAAATGTATAACCTAAAATGAGACCGTTTGTTTTAGTACAAGCTAGGAAAGACCAAGAAAACATTTAAAAGAGCTGCATTTTCTATTCAATGGGGAAGATGAGAATTATTTCTTTATTAAACAAAATTAAATATTTTCCAAGCTTTTAGCCTTTTCTCTTTAACCCTCTTCAGGTTCAAATCTAATTTTTTTCTTTCAAAGAACCACCAAATTGATTCTAAGAGAATAATTGCTAAGGTGTGAAAGTTCCACCCGTATCCTGGAAACAGGCTATACCATGGGTCGTTTCTTAATTTTCACCCTATTAGGGTAATTTCCTGCTACTGTGAATTTTTTTCCTGTGGTCTTTCCTGCACGTTGGCATCCTGGCTCCTTCACAGCTTCTTTGTCAAAGCAAAGGGGAAGGGAACCATTAACATCTTTCTAGAAATAGATGCAACAAATGCTACTGTGCTATTAGCCTGCACAGGGTGAGGACAAGGGAAGGAACCAATATTGTAACATGAGAGGGCTTATCACCTCCAAGAACTTGGCTACTGTAGTTTAACTTGTGATGACAAAATTTATAAATCCACTGTCCCAAAAGAAAACAGACAACTCACAAACTAGAAGCACAATATGCAAAAATGTTCACCCTTCTCAAGTTAAGGAACAAAATGCAAGTCTTTAAAACATTGTGACATCTTTTTTTTTTTTTTTTTTTTTTGCCTCTTAGCATTTTTTTTAAAATAAAATCAGTCGCTAATGAGGGTCCAGTGAAATTCATGTTTTTCTACAATACTGAGAACTGATAAAGTTCAGCAGCATTTCTGGAAAGCAATTTAACAGTACTAATGACCATCAAAAATATTCATGCTCTTTGACCTAGTAATTTCACTTATTGAAATCTATCCTAAAAAAAAATATATAGAAAAAGCTGTATACCCAAATATATTCATTGCACTTCTTTTTATAATAGTGGAAAAACTGGGGAAAGATGTACATCTATAGATAAAAGGTTGAGTAAATCATAATCCATTGACCGAATAGACCAGCACCTAGGACATAGGAGGTGCTCGATGCCGGTCATGTAGAAATGTATAAAATGCTTATAAAATAAAATGGAAAATGTCTCATACAAACATGCATATATGTTTATTACAACTTTGACAAATATGTATAAGAAAAGTCAATTTTCTAAATTTTCAGTAATGTATATTTTTAATACTTGCACAATTATAGCAAAAAATTGTTAAATAGATGAATCAACTTATATCTCTAGATGTCAATAAGCTGGGCATCCCATTAGGCCATAGGATGTAAGAATGCATTGCCACACATCTCTCTCATTCAAATAGTTCTCAGATGATAAAAAGGGAAGCCTAAAGGTCACAGAAAGAATCTTCCTTCTTAGGAAGCGTGCACAAGGCTTATGGACAGACTTGGAAGATGATTTGGGAAAAGGCTTTGAATTGCAGGTGGACATGATGAAGGAGCAGTGAGTGGTTTTCTCTGGGATCAAGCAGAATCTCCTGATGGAACTTCTGCTGCTCCGATTCCAGGTTAGCAGCTTAGACCCCAGTGTAGATACATAGACAGCTGGGGTGAGGTCATAAGGGGCACAGAGTGAATGTCAATAGGGCCCTTCTTTCAGGAGCTTAGAATCAAGTCTAAGAATAAGGTACTCAAGTTTGATGTCATGGAAAGCTACTAGGCTAGGAGTCTAGAAACATGCGTTGTTCCAGTACTGCATACTTTTAACTATGGAATTCCAGCAAGTCGTGTAAATTCTGTCTGAATCTGTTTACTTATTGATAAAATGAGCAGATAAAAATCCTCACCCCCAGCTGCCTCACGAGGTTGTTATAAAGATCAAAGAAACCAGTGCAGTGGTGCATGAGTGTGAGCCATGATGTACCATGTGCACATAAGGCATGCTGCTCATCAAAAAGAGACCTTGGAGTTTGCCATTTTGTGGCTCATTCTGGGGTTGACCATCAGAAATCAAATAAACCTCCATGAATTCCCAGCCTATGGATGAAAACCACAAGCATCCTCTAGGACTCTTTTATTGCCCTGTGATTGCTGCATGGAAGAAATTATATAAAACAATGAGATTGGCACCAAGAAAAACCATTTATAAATAGTAGTATTTCCTGACAATAGGTTCTGAGGTGGAACATCTCATTTTTATTTGCCCCCAAGTCTAGAAAACCATCAGTGCCATTTCAAAGCTATTCTTCTACCAATGGATCTCTCAGGACCCACAGTTAGTGGGCATGAGCAGGTTAAAACAGAGGAACTACAAGAAAGGGGAATATCTGTTATGTCTGAGATGCAGGAAATAACAGAGTCAGTGACTTCCATATAAAGTGAGCCTTTTTCATGTATCCTTTTCTAGTAGTATGTTCTTCCTGCTAAAGCTCGAAGCTGTTTATAAAACTTATCCTACCATCACCTCCCAGCACAGCCAAGAGACAGAGGACACATATGGCATCAGCACTCTCAGGTAACAAAAAAGTGTGCCGAGGAAGAGGAAACCTCTATTCTGTCAATAAATATTTAATGAGCACTTACTAGGTACTGGGGACAAGACAGAGAAGCAGATAGATAAGGTCTCTGCCCCATACAGCTTATATTCTAGCTCCCTCAGCTCTGACATCGAGCAATCTTTATAGTAGCAAATTAAGAACATAGAAACATATTTTATGAAGTTTTGCAATTAAAGTCTAAATTCTGAGTGGTCATGAGAAACCAAATATGCTCTACAGTTAGAGTGAAATTACGCATCCAAAAAAAAAATTGTCCATTTGGAGACAGAATACAAAACATATGGAATAAAGAAATGAATCAATGGCAGTAGGACACATTCCTGTCAGCATCTACTGAGAATGTCCTTTATTTGAGGATCCACTCTCACCCCGCCCCAATCTGTGTATTTTCAGTGAAGCAACTCCAACCTCAGATGCTAGAGTGGAGCATGTGACCTAGGTTAAGCCAGTCAGCATGTCCCATTCCTCTGGCCACAGTGATTGGTTCAGCGATGGATGATAGACCCATATTTAGTCAATGAGGACAAAAAAGACTCAATCCTAAAACATTCACTTGGAAATATTAGAAGAATATTCCTGGTCTCTTTCCCTCTAGAGATCACGAAGAGAGAGCTGCTAGGGTGAACCTGAGAACAGGCATGGTGTGGTCTTATTACAAAGCCAGGTTTGAGGAAGTGAGACCAAAATCACTGAAAAAGAATCTAAGTCCCGGTGACATCATGTGAACTCTAGATGAAGCCATGCCTTAAGCCTTTCCTTGTAGGTGTTTAATTACATGAAGCAGATATATTTGAATTGGGTATTCTGTCACTTGCAATGAAAAACACCCTAACTGAAATAATGAACAAGTCAGAACCAAAGCATAAGAGAAATGAACAAGTCATCTGGAAAGAACCTGAGTAGGTACATTTCATTTGGCCCCTGGTCAAGTATTTCTTCAGTTCCTAAAAAAAGAGGAATTGAACATAATAGTAAAACAACCATGCATATTCTTGGAGTTATACGTCTGACAATTTTTCTAAAATATATAAGGATTATGTTGGGTTGCACATAGGATAAAAAGAAACAAACAAACCGACAAATAAGAGTGGTTTTTAAAAGCAGCAAAAGAAGTCCTAAGGTCCTTTTCTGGCCCAGTATCAATCCTACTGGTTGTGAGAGGTCTGGGGTATTCCAGAGTTGGGACACTGGAAACCACAATGGTAGAAGAGGGGAGTGATTAAGTGTTAAGGGGCTTGAACTGATGACTATCAACAAGTGCAAAAGAATTTCAGTATTTTAACAACTTGCACATTCATTCTAGTGTATACTGGGCAAAAATCAATCCAGTATATGTTCCCACCTATCCCCACCACACAGTTCTCTTTGATCCCCACTGGTAGCTGGGTAAATAGGACACAAGAAAAGCCCCCTCTGGATTAAAGGGGTCCTTATTTATTCTCTACTGCATGACCATCTGTCTCACACCTGGCAAGGGAAAGGTGGGGAACGACAGGAAGAGAAAGGAAAAGAGAAATTAGAAAGACTAGAGCAATTGATTGTTTTATTTTATCTTAAAACAAGTCAACCAGAATGTACCTCCTCCAGTTCCTAGCAGGCTGTAATTCCATGTAAGAATAAATTTAGTGAGATGGTGATAATGTCACTAGAGGAGTTGCTTAAGCAGAAAAGGTTACATTACATGGAACTCAGAAGCAAGATGTGCTGTGAGTAAATCTCAATGTAGATAACCAGTTCTCCCAAAATTAACAGCTGATAATATTATATTTATAGCATTTTGAAGATAAAGTGTTAATATAAATTCAGATACTGAAAATTCAAACCTCGCACTAACCCATCATTCTTCCTAAAATCTTAGAAAATTTAGATTGGCTTTTCTGCAATTATTATTCATCTTAACAATAATTTCTAGGACAAGCGAAGGCTTTAGTCATTCTAACAATACAAATAAAATCTTTTCTTATGAGATTTTAAGTCCAGTATGCAAAATAAGTTTTTCCAATTACATTGATCATTTAAACTTTCGAGCTCCTGATCCTGAGGGCACATATTTTGCTCCTCATTAACCATAAAAAGGTAAATATGGTATTATACTTACTTTAAAAGCTATTTTATAAAAATCGACTTTGATAAACATGGTCATTTTCCTCAATTTGGATATGATTTCTTCGATTTGCATGCAATTTTGTAAAATGATTATTTTTAGGCTGGTTCTGCTTTTAGAGTGTGTGTGTGTGTGTTTTAACCTTGCAAGGGGATAAAGCAAGTAGGAGGGAATTTGAAAATAGCAAAATTTTACGTTGAACTGGACTCCCGATGAAAGGTCATATATGGATGCTGGAAGTGACGTCATAAGCCCTTTGATGAGCAACATGGATCCATACAGATTTCATTGGTAACAATCTGTAGTGACCACCAGAATGGGTTTGTTTATAGAATATTTCCTAGTCTTTCATTTTTCTTACTGAAAGACTTATTTATTTATTTATTTATTTTTATAGTTTGGAAAAATGTACTGTCCACAAAAGCCACTTCTTCCCTTTTAACTGTTATTTTTTATTACATGCCAAATATAGAACAATGTATCAGATATTTAGAAATAAGTAAAACCCAGATGCTCCCCTCAGATTGTTTACAATCCAGCCTTTCTTCCTCTTTATTCTGTGCCATTCCTCTTCCAAGTCTTCTCTCCTTAGAGAAACCTCTCTTCCCACAGCCTTCTTATAAGATGTTCCATTTTCACCTGCCCATGCTAATTGGACAACAGACTCATATTGGGCTAAGAAGTGTTACCTACCTGGAAAATGGAAATTGGAGTTGAAAACACTGAGTCTAGTTGTGTCTACTTGGAATGAAAATCCAGATGAATCAGGGAGCTTGCTCTGCCACACAGAAGTAGAAAATGCCAGTCTACAAACATGGATATAGAGAGAGATGCAATGACACGAAACCAGGAAGTTCAATAGTAATAAGGTAAAGGTGCTCAGGACTGCCTTCCCAGTCCATTTCCCCTCCTTCAGGAGGCTATGTTTGCTGCTGTGGAACTCTGTAGAGTAGATGTCCCCAGTGCCCCTGGATCTTTCCAATATATATATTTTTTATCAACTTACAATGTATAGAATGTGTTTCTGTTCCTTCAACCAAATGCTCCTTGTCTAACACAGAGCTGGTGGATTTAAGATTATAGCAGAAAATAAATTCCAACAAGAAATGAAAAAAAGGAAACTAAGTCAGGAGTGCATAGACATCGAAATTTTAATTTAGGTTTTTCCAGCAATATGATAGTGGTGAGATGATCCAGATTTTTTAAGAGTGTCCTGATGTTTAAAACTCTCATTCTACTTTTAAAAGGACAATATTATCAAAAGACCTAGGCAGTGGTGTGTTGGTAAATTTTTAATGACTCTCAGCTCTCCAGCAAATAAAAATCATGCCCTGGTCTGTAGCCTTCACCAGTTCCCATGGTATAAATACTTTGACCATGGCTGATATCAAACTACTAACATGATGCTACTGAACACAGAGTTGGGAATAGATGCTAACAGTCAGCTCTCATTAACCAGTACAAGATAGCTCCAGTACGCCACTGCGTAGGGAGCAAATTTTGGAATTAGACAGACTTGGGTTTACACCTAACTTTGCTCTATTACTATTATGAAGTGGATTTCTTTCTGAGCTTTCGTTATCTATGAAATTGAGATAAAAAATAATAATCTATCACACAGAGGGTTGCTAGGAGGATCAAATAAGATGTAATATACCTTGTACGATACTTGGCAATATGGATGATCAATTAACAGCAGTGTTTGTTGTTGTTATTGTTGTTTTTGCTGCTATTATTATAATTATTATCTGTCAGATTATGAGATTCAGTTTTGGATTGGAAAATATAGTGCCTATAATTATTACCAATTTCCTGAATGATCTTAAATAAATTACCTCACCTTTATATCAGTCAATATCCTCATCTCTAAAATGAAGTTCTAAATAATCTCTACTTTTATCTTCAAATTCTAAAATTCTGTAATTATGGACAGAGAGTGAAACCATGTGTATGTGAAAGAGAGAGAGTGGGGTGAAGGAGAAAATGGAAGAAAAGTGATGAGTCCTATAGTGTTAGACCACCCGCCCTCCAAAGCAAAAAGCACTCAGGGGTTGAAGCCATTAAGTGTGATGTTCAAAGAAGGCAATTACCCAACCCCCTCTGCCTCTAGCACCTTCCAAAGTATGCAAACCTAGGCCTAACCCAAAGGCTCAGCCCATGCTTTTAAGTGAAGTATCTCAATGCTTTGACTAGGAGCAAGAAGACAGAAAAAAATGGAAAGCAGAAAAGATACAGAGAAGAGGCTGTAGTGTCTTCCTCTTGCCATGTACCACAAGAGCAAAATAAACACGTTAAACTAGGGCCAGTACCTACCCCAAGGACTCTAACCCAGTTACTCAGTGCTGCTGAGGAGATGTTGTGATCAACCTCATGCTCCTTTCCCTTCGAACTTCCTATTTCCCACAAAACACACACACACACACACACACACACACACACAGTACCTCAGTACATGTGTGTACACACACAAAGAAAACAGACTGGTCAAATGGCAGCAGATTCATCTGCTTGTTGGAGTGGGACAGGGCATGGGAGCTAATTTTAAGTGAAATCTTAAAATCAATCCAGTTCACTCCAGACCATAATAGTAAAAGCCTCTCTGCTCCTTTTTTATGAGAAAGGGGTAAATAAACTGGAAGAGGGGGGATTGAAGTTGCTGCCCAAAGAAAAGAAACACTAAGCTCAAAGGGAAAGAAAAGTATGCAGAATTTTTTTTTTTTTTTTTACAGGAAAAGCAAATAGGGGATCATATAAGAAAAGAATAAGAAGAAAAAGAGATTGCAAGTCAAGAGAGGAGAGACCTGGGGAGATCGAGAAAATGGACAAGAGGTAGGAATTAGCTATGGATGAATTTTTTAATGACTTTTTTTCTCACAGCATTAGAGATTTCCTAAACCCCAACAGAGCAGTAGTGAGATTACTGGTGAATGTAGAGCAACTCTGAGCACAGTTCTCTCCTTCTATAGTAAAGACTGAGGCGGTGCAAAGAGACACTTTTTTGTTATATAATTTACATTCAAATAAATCTAGAAGAACAGGAGAAAGGACACCTGCCTGTTGTATCCCATTTCCAACCCTGAAACATAGGAGCCAAATACCCAGAATATCTTTGAACATATTAATCTTTGCCAAGGTCTATATAAAGATGAAAAATTGTAAAATTAAAGTGATTCCATCACTTAAAATAAAAAGTAATTACTTTTGGGAGGAAGGAAACCAAATAAAGTAGCAAGGAAATTCTCTGATTTAGTGAAATGCATAGAAATGAAAAGAATTTCTATAAGATCTGTTATATGAGCTGTAATTTCCTGAGACTGCAGACATGGAGTTTGATTGGGACCCTTGATCAATTCTTGTTAGGGCTGCTGTTTCCTCCTATCATTGCTAGCCCAAGATAAAATTTCCACATCCTAACACAGTCATATAGCACCATAAAGAAACCCAGTCAACCTGTTTGAAATTGGGCCCGAGATTTAGCACCAGGTGATTTGAGTCTTGCCTAAACTTATCTTTGGAGTCTGGAAAGTAGTATTTGTTTACTACTTAAAACACACCATTTGCGAATGAAATGATCATCCCTGAATCACAATGCCATAAAAATGTTCTCTCTGGGTAAAATCAAATGAAGAATTAACTTCTTTTGCAGTGAACCTGGGACTATCTTTACAGTCAATTTAACTACTTTGATGGAATGAGAAGGCACACACTCAAATACAGTTAAAATTAAAGATATTTTTTGCCTGAGTTATCCCCACTCTGCAACTGGCTTTAGCTTTCACTCCCTACCTTACTTTGATTCCTGAACCTAGGGTCTTCTGGCCTAAGGTCCCACCAGAACACAGATAAGTTACAGTAGAGTTACAAAATAAGAATAAAAGAAACACAAGTCAGAAAATTAGAGGCAGATGAAATGAAAAAGTAAAGGGCATCTCTTTCATGATAGCCAATAAATCTGTTGGCTCAACAGCTCTAGCATGTGAGCTAAGCTTTCAGAAAAGATGAAAATGATTTGTTTCAAATCAGATTACAGTGTGCACACAAAAGGATCTGCAAATAGAAATACGAGAATTCCATTAACATGATAATGATATCCTGAATGACCTGAACAAACAAAGGAGATTGGAACTTTGGATGTAATTTGTCGATAGTTTTCTTTTCCAGATTTTGTGAACGCTTGACTTGAAAGGTTTTAGAAAAGGATGCTGCTAGGCGAGGTTTGTTCCATCTGTCAGAGAATCCCTACAGGAAAAATTAATTCAATAAAACATCATTTAAATCGTCATCTTAGATGGTTTCCACTTTCCATTAATTAAAAAAATAAGAGTCAGCCTCAATGCCGCCTCATACACATTTGAATAGGTGTGAACTGGAGGGCGTTGGAAATATGCCTCTAACTTGAACTTCCTGGAGCCTGTTTTCTGCCTGTAATAAACCAATGAACGGCGGCAAAACCAATATAAAACACTTGTATATGTAGGTAGGAAGGAGGTGAGGTTAAGTTCTTAACTTTGAATGAAACAAAATTTCCTTCTCATACCCCTCCCCTGCATCAGAACACAATAAGCCAGAACTGGGTTCAGTGTGGATAGTTCCGTGAAGTAGTTCAGAAGGAGAAGATTCAGGAGATAAGTCCAAATGCAGTCTTTATCAAGGACCAAGAGGCAAACGAGGGGAGCTGATTTTTACCTTCGAGCCCAGAAGGCCAGCAAGAAGGTGGACAAAGCAGGTAAGGCCCAGAGAGAGAAGCTAAGCTGGTAGACAATGAAATGATGGAGTGGATAAGAGCAAGGGTGAGAGTAAAGTGAGAAGACTCTAAGAGTCCCAGAGATAGGCAGGAGATAATGGCATCATTTTATTTGTCTTGGACCCCATGCAGCAGGGGGCATAGTCTACGCACAATTTTGAGGTGAACCATTTGCCAAGGAAAGTTGGGAAAAAGTCCTAAGGCAAAAGGAGATGTCAATTACATGAAATAATATGATAAGTGCAGCAAAGATATTAAGTATTATTGGTTGGTCAGTGAAAGTATAATGGAAAGGTGTGATGTGTGGGGCACAGGCCAGCAGAAGGGGGTTCTGGATGAGGTGCCCTGGTCTCCTGGACATAGAAGATCCACCTGGTCAAGTCACAGAGAGACTTAGCACTGAAAACCAAAGCAGAAATCATTCTGCCACAAGAGCTGATAGACATAGGACAAGAGTTTAGAATATGGGCTCTCTAGAAAGACCTCCTGAGTTTGAATCCTGACTCTGTCAGCTCTCTGACCTTGGGCAAATAACTCAATCCTCCTTCTCTCAGCAATAAGACTAATACCACATCAAAGGGTGTTGTGAAGGTTAAATGAATTAGTAAATGTAAAGTGCTTAGAACAGTACCTGGTACACAGTAAGTACTCAATCACTGTTAGCTATTATAACTGCTTATTAGTAGACCTGATACTAATTGTGAGAAATGGGAAAGGATTAACAGATATTGTGAGAGATGGGAAAGGATTAACAGATAGAACCCCAGTCACAGGAGCACGAGTTTTTATTTTACAATGCCCAATAACCCTACCTGCTTTCTCACTTGGAGCAGATACCTTTACTCTGCTTCTCTGCTTTTTCCCTGGTAATTTAATTTCAATAAATTATAAAAAATTATAAATTAAATGTTAAATTATAATTAATAAGTCATTTGTTGGAAATATAGTATTATTGTATTGTCAATTGATTTTTTGAAACAATTTCACATATATTTTAAAGACACAAACCTTTTGCACTGCAATAGTGTTGGTAAGGTAACTGCATGCATTTAGTCCATGGAAATTTGAAGGAAAAAATATTACAGAGATACTTCCAAGTATCACCTTTTTTCATTCAGAAGGAAAACACAGTCTCTTCTTTGACCATAGAAATTTTCTTTCTTTTTTTTAGACTTAGAAAAAGTAAGATTTATAGAAAGTACATTTTAGAAGGAGATGGACCGCACTAAGGAAGGCTGCAGCCCTGTGGAATTTGGGAGGTGAAGAGATAAGACAATATGTCCCAGGAGAGGAGCAGGTTGTCAGCAAGGAGAGTTGTCAGAAATTTTCTTATTAAGTGGCTCTTTAAACCAGTTTGTGACTCATCTTCCTGCCATATTCCTAGAGATGGATCATGGAACACAGCAATCAACCAAGCCCAACCTAAAACTGGACTATTAGCTAAAGCAGTGATACCAGCAAAAGGATACTGCAACAGGCCCTGTCCCCACACAATCTACGTTTTAATCAGCTCGCCAAGTGATTTTGATGCACTCTCAAGTTTGAGAAACCCTATCCTAGAGAGGCTTGACTACAACCTGACAATCTCCAGGAGTAAGAAACTTGCCCAAGGTCACAAAGCTAGTGGGTGGGAGAGCCAAATGCACCGTTCACATTCTTATTGGTAAACCATGGTGCTTCCCTCTTCTCTGCATCACCTTCAGGGTTTAAAAAAAATAAAAATAAAAAACTTTGGAAATTAAATGACAGAAAAAGTATCAAATTCCATTTTAAAAGCATTTATAGTAAACATGGCAATTTTTTCCATTTTCTACAACCTAGCATGTTTTGATTCCCATATCAACTAATCAAATATTTCTTCAGAAGCATTTCCAATGCATAAAACTACCAGATACAATCTGCCTTCTCCTAAGAAAATTCAATATATAAAAATCTGCTTACAAAACAGATAAATCAGAGTTTTAACTTTACAACAGAATTTGCCACCTAAATTTTTCTTTAAAAGACTAGTTTCCTGATACATGTAAGAAGTGATTCATTTTACAAAATTTTAATATACATGAAAAATTTAGGAGGCATTTCAGCTGAGATTGTGTTCAGTATCTTATAGAATTGAATCATGCATTATCTTTCTCATTAAGTCTCTGTGATTATGTTCATCATTTTACAAAAATGAAAATTCCACTTAAAATCTTCAGGAGATACTAGAAGTTACCCCAATATCTTAGGACAGTGGCTCTCAAGTCTGAGAGGCAACACAAAGAGGCCTTGTTAAAAGATTGCTGGGTCCTACCCCCAAGAGTTCTAATTCAGGAGGTCTGGGATGAAGCCCAAGATATGACATTTTGAAGAAATTCTAAGGACTACACTTTGGGGACCTCTGCTTTGGGAATTTCCAGGGAAGAGATGAATAAAAATTCCCCTGCAGTAGTCTTCCTCAGTTTTCAAACTGTGCTGAGATATATTTTACTGACACTTGCCGATTGTAATAACTCAAGAAATTGGTTTTTCCTCAAATACACATTTAATAAGCCTATCACTACCCACCAGGAGACTAACTCAGACCTAAATTCAAAAAGGGAAACAATAGAAAATCCTGACCACCCAGAACTTGGTAAATACCCAGATTCAGTTAGTTGCAAGAAGTATACGCGATAACAGAAAATGGACTACCTTTCTTGTTGTGGGGGGAGATTTTTGCGAGGTTACTCTTGGCCACCTATGCCCATTACGTCTGAGAAGGTTAAGATATCCTGGTGAGGAGCATCTCCACAGAGTTATACAATTTAAAAAGAGATGCTAAAAATCAATCATTAAACCAAATAACACTATCGAGGATAGGTATCATTGAGCACTTACTATATTTCATATATTATTTCATTTCATCTGCATAATATCCATGCTCAAAAAAGTGGACTAAATCTATTTTGCAGTGGCAACCAACAAGACTGAGAGCAGCTGACCCAAGTAGCACAGCTGATAAACAGCAGAGCCAGGACTTGGCTCCCAGTTGTGAGACCCCACAGTTTAGGATCTTTCCCTTACTCCGTGTTGAATGTCACATAAAACAAGGCTTCAAATCTCCCTTTTGATCAGAGAATAATAAATAGTCCCTGAGAGCAGAGGCTCTGAGGTCTCCTTGTCTTAGAGGGATTGTACAGTCTTCGTAGGTTTAATGCTATATCAGTTTTCCATTGCGGTGTAACAAATTACCACAAAATTAACAGTTTAAAGCAATACCCATTTATTAGCCACAACTCTGTATATCAAAAATCCAGGCAGGCTCCACTGTTTCTCTGCTCAGGGTATCATGAGACTGAAAGGTATCAGCTAGGCTGGGCTCTGAAATGGACACCTGGGAAAGAATCTATTGGTTTCATTCACATTGTTCGCATAACTCAGTTTCTTTTGATTGTTGTACTGAGATCCCCATTTCCTTGCTGGTTGTCAGCTGGGAGGCCACTTACAGCTTCTAAAGGTCACCTCCATTCCTTGTCATGTGGCTCCCTCCATCTTCAGGCCAGCAATAGTGCAGCAAATCCCTCTTATACTATTATCTCTCAGGCTTCCCTCTTCCACTGCTAGCCAGAGAAAACTTTCTGCTTTTAAAGGTTTCATCTGATAAGGGCCCAGGCAGATAATCTGTATGTTAAGGTCAACTAAATTGGATATTTAACTACATCTGTAAAGTCCATTCACAGCAATATCTAGATGAGTGTTTGAATAACCACAGGACAGAAATCTTTGGGGGTACGTGGTAAGGAATACATCTTTAGAATTCTACCTACCACAGAGGTCTAGAATTGTACTTGACTCATGAAGGTCAATGAGTCTCAGACTGTACATGTTATCACATCACTGTCTATACAAGGAACTTAGGGACTATTTTTCTACCTCTAGAGAAAAACACTGGGATTTGCTTCGCTCCCTTGCTACATCACGGCTATTGGCAAGCACTGTCCCTGAGGAGAAATCTCACTCTGAGGAGGAGCCAGGATTCACAATCTCATGGAAATTCATCCAAATTCTAACTTGAGAATCAGCCAATAAGACAAGTGTCTAGGTTACTGAAGAAAATTATTTTCTCACAGATCATGTCCTTGAGTGATTATTTTACACATTTGTTTTATATGCAGATATAACCTTATTCTTCTATTAGACTAGGAGATCTGTCAGGAAAAAAACTGTGTCTTAGAAATCTTTGTGTTCATAAAAGTACTCAGCACAGTGCCTGATATTCAGAAGATAGTCAATAGTTGTTTAATAAATTCAGTTAGTTATTTGCATTAATTAGGCTGTAGGGAACATTGCTTACTTACCAGGTATTCAATAAATTTCATTTTCCTTTCCTTACCCTCTGAATGAAAAATAAAGACGATTTCCCTTCCTCTTAAAAAATGAAAACCTATAGATATTGTCAGTACAGTCATTGAAGGTATATGGTGAGTGCTTATGACTGTAGGGAGACAAATGATTGTATAATAGTGTTGCACTTACAGTTAATCTATAAGAATCTTTAGTATTGCTAAATTCAAAGCTTTACAAGGACAGCTTAGCTATTCATTTTAAATCTAGAAAAATAGGACTTGGTGATTTTCTTGTCAAGGAACTTAAAAAAATTAAATGAAAACTAGGAAATTTCACCCATTAAGACTATTAAATAACTCAGGGTCTAGAATCCACAAAGAACCCCCACATGACTAGGGAGGAACACTGTTTTGGAGCTGTGGCATCTCCCATGGAAGAAACAAGTTCTGGTAAACAGAGAACTTAAGCTTGAATAGCCTACAATAAATCAGATATTTTACTGGCTCTCAAAAATTCTCTATGGTGTTGTTATGGCCTGAATGTTTGAGTACCCCCAAAACTCACATGTTTAAATCCTACCCCCCAAAGATGATGGTATTAGGAGGTGGGGCTTTGAGAGGTACTTAGGTCATGAGGGAAGAGAACCTCATGAATGCAATTAGTGGCCTCATAGAAGAGGCTCCAGAGAGATCCCTGGCCCCTTCTGCCATGTGAGAACACAATGAGAAGTGTCACAATGAGAGGGCTCCCAGAAGGCCCTCACCTGACCAAGCTGGCACCATGAGCCTGGACTTCAAGCCTCCAGAACTGTGAGAAATAAACTTCTGTTGTTTATAAGCTACCCAGTCTCTGGTATTTTGTTATAGGAGCCCAGATGTACTAAGATAGAAAATGTATGGGGAAGTGCTCGCTGCTCTCACAGGAATGTGGAAAGCAACTTGGTGCTGTGGTCTTCGCAACCAAGTAAAGCAACTTATAATGTAAATTCCAACTCTGCTGACTAGTAACCACCAGGCTCTGGCATGGAACTTAATACTTCAAGGCATCAGTTTCTTCATCCACAAAGTAGGCTCAATACTTACTTTTTAAAATTACTGTAAAGTTTGAAGACAATATAAATACATTATGTGACACAATAATTCACTCAATGGTAGCTACGATTATTATTATTATAGATACCTCTGACCAATTCATAAAGATACCCTTAAATGCGACGTACACATGAGACTCTCTTAAATGTGATGTATATATGAGTTTTTCCGTTTTCCCAGTCCTGGGATTAGATATCATTTTCCTCCTTTCCATGTACAATTTCTCAAGCTTCAAATTCATAGAAAAAATATACAGCATATTTTTAAGTAGTTATGACTGTACACATAAAACATCTGTATAACATGTTCTCTATGTGTGCTATATGTTATGCTTTGTTGGAATGGAGATAGCTAGAGGACATTTGTTGCAGAGGACATTTTTTTCCTCATTTTGGTATTCCACACATGTGAAATAATAATAACGGTCATCAGGACTACTGCATACATATTCTACATAAAAGAAAAATACAATTGGTGTTTCAGAGCTCTTGGTTTTAGAATCTCTTTCTGCTTCAGCTGATATATAGTGTAAATCTAAAACTTATTTAAAAACCTGTCTGAGTAAGACAGCTTTTAATTAATCTTCTCTTAGTTTTTATACTATATGGTACCTGGAAGATGCAAGATCAATCACTACCGTATTGTAATGTCGAGTTGTGAGACAGAAAGATAAATGAGCTATCAAGTTTAGCATTTTGATAGCTAAGTTAATTTAACTAGCTCCAGAACATACTCTAGATTGGTAGATAAAGTTGTGAGTTGGGGCACTGAATGCTATAACTGCGAATGTGGTATGTTATTAAGAAAATAGGAATGTGCTAGTTCCTATCTGTCCTTTGTGGAAATTAAATCCAGGATTAGAGAGGTGTAGTGTAGCCGGGTGATGAGGTCATATTGCTAGTTCTGTCAAACCAATTAAGACAGCTTTATTAATTCAGACTTTTAATTGAGCACTGTGACAAGGTCTGAGCTGATCTGAAGTTTCCCTCTGTAGTACGCATGAAGAAAAGCTTGGCCAAGCAAATTAAACTTAATTTATGCTTAAGGGTAGACCTTGAGTAGAGTTTGTTTCCGTAAAGGACCTATGAGGATTTTTTTAAACTATAAATTGTATTTCAAATTGTGTTTTTTTGATTATAGAAATTTTGAACTGATTCTTGTCCCTGGGGGATAGGACACCCTGTTCCTGGGATATGTATTTACAAAATGATGTTTCAATCAGCAAAAGGTATAAGAACAAAACTCCTAGCCTGGCTCTTCAAAATTACCAGTCTAAATTGTAATAAAACCTCAAACAAAAGAAAAATGCTTCAGAAGTCATTGGAGAAGTATTTAGATATGCTAATCACAGCTATTAAGGAATATCAACTTTGGAATGTCACATCAATTCAAATAAGCAACTGTAAGTGGAGCAGTTTTGAAAGGTTCTCTCTTCCTTGAAAGATAATGATGTCAAATTGCTATAAGGCAAGAACCTTACCCAGCTCCCACACTTACCCATCCCTAATCTAAGCAATACTAGACCACTTCTTTCTATTTCTTTTCATTCATTTATTCACTCACTCTTTAACAAGCATGTATTAAGCACTGATGACATATAGGCCAGGTCCTATGCTATGTCCAATTCATGTCACCAGGAAGACACAAGGAAATGTGCAGTTCATTACAAAATGGTATATGTGATGTTTAATTTTATGTGTCAGTTTGAGTGGGTTACAGGGTGCCCAGATATTTGATTAAACAGTCTAGACATGTCTATGAAGGAGTTTCTGGATGAAATTAACATTTAAATTGGTAGACTGAGTAAAGCAGATTGCCCTCCCCCAATGTGGATGTACCTCATCCAATATGTTGGAAGCCTGAATGAACAAAAAAGAGGAATAAGGGAAAATTCTCTCTGTGTTTCTCTTTGACTGGGAACACCTGCCTTCTGCCTTCAGACTCAGACTGGAACTTATACCATTGACTCTCCTGGGCCTCCAGCTTGCCAGCTATAGATCTTAGGACTTCTCAGCCTCCATAATCACATGAGTCAAAACCTTACACTGAATGAATGAATGAATGAATGATTGCACAAATTATAATAAATATATTATACATAATCTATAATAAATGAATGTTATATAATGAATATATATGATAGATGATTGATGATAGATTAGATAGATGATAGATAGATAGATAGATAGATAGATAGATAGATAGATAGATGATAGATAGATAGATAGATAGATAGATAGATATAGATAGATAGACTAGAAGTAGATGAAATGAATAGATGATAGATAGATAGATAAATAGATAGATAGATAGATAGATAGATAGATAGATAGATAGATAGATAGATAGATTTAGTTGTTTCTCTGGAGAATTGTAGGAATTCAGAACCAGCATTCCCAAAATCTGCCACTTTGGCATGTGAATTACTTTGAACTGAAGGTAATCAAAACCCTGCAGGCTCACGAGAAACTTTAACCTCCCCTAAAGAATTTAAATTAGGGGCCTTGCCCATAATAAGAGTTATCAACAGAAATAACTTTTTATGACCTATCTTTAGAGAAGTGCAAACTTCTAATTACTGAACATCTGCTTTTCTCATCATTCTGCAATGACCCTTTGAAGCCTGAAGGCATCTTACCTCATCCTTAGCTCAAAATGCCAGACATAGCTCATTTTAAATTTCTGTCCCTGACTCTCCCATGTCATGTGGGGTTCTCAAGCAAACGCAGGTAATTAAATTTGGTTATTTTCTCTTTTTTAAATTTTCTTTTTCCCCCCTTAATTTTATATTAGTTTCAGGTGTAGAGCACAATGGTTAGACATTTATATAATTTATGAAGTGATTCCCCCACACTTAGTCTAGTACTCCTCGGCACTATACAGTTATTACAATATCATTAACTATATTCCCCATGCTATATTTCACAACCCCGTGATTGTTTTGTAACTAATTTGTACTTCTTAATCCCTTCAGCTTTCAGCTTTTTCACCCAATCCCATAAACACCCTTCCATCTGGCCATCACCAATTTGTTCTCTGTACCTATGAGTCTGTATTCATGTGGTTTGTTCATTTGTTCCTTAGATTCAACATATAAGGAAAATCATATGGCATTTGTCTTTCTCTGACTTATTTCACTTAGCATAATATCCTCTAGGTCCATCCATGTCATTATAAATGGTAAGATTTCAATTTTTTTTATGGCTGAGTAATATTTCATTGTATATATGTACCATAACTTTATCCAATTGTATATTGATGGGCACTTAGGTTGTTTCCATATCTTGGCTATTGTAAATAGCGCTACAGTGAACATAGGGGTGCATAAATCTTCTGAATTAGTGTTTTGGTTTTCTTCGATAAATACCCAGAGTGCAATTGCTAGGTCATAAGGCAGTTCTATTTTTAATTTTTTTGAGGAACCTCCAAACTGTTTTCCATAATGGCTATACCAATTTGCAATTCCACCAACAGTGTATGAGGGTTCCCTTTCCTCTACATCCTTGCCCGCCCTTGTTTTTTGATTTATTGATGACAGCCATTCTGATAAGCATGAGGTGATATCTCATTGTGGTTTTAATTTGCATTTTTCTGACGATTAGTGACGTTGAGCATATTTTCTTATGTCTATTGGCCATCAGAATGTACTCTTTGGAGAAATATCTATTGAAGTCCTCTTTCCACTTTTTAATTGGATTGTTTGTCTTTTTGGTGTTAAGTTGTATGAGTTCCTTATATATTTTGGATATTAACCTCTTATGAGATGTATCATAGAAAAATACCTTCTCCCATTCAGTAGGTTGTTTTTTCATTTTGATGAAGTTATTTTCTCTTGTAAATCTGTCTCATGTAGACTTATTGACCAGCCCAAAGAAACTTGATGGTAGAGAAATGTTCTTTCTCCCCACAGAACCCAGACTAATACAGTATGATAGGTGAAAACTGTGCCTGTTAGTTATACAATTACAACCAAGAACATCTTGTAATTCATACAACTTCTTCATTCACTGACATTGACACTTGCCTTCATAAATCGGAGATTCATCTACTTCTGATATTTTACCCTAAGAACTTCTGATCCCAATCCATAAGCGATAAAAAATATACGACTACCCTAATGTACTGCCATTTCAAATTTGCTTATGTGTTATTCTCTTGTTGCAATAAGTCAATAAATTTCACTTTGCGTATATCATTATAGGTGTCTTTATTTAAAGAGATAATTTCTTCATACACTTCAGAGTGGAGATAATTATTTTCACAAATATTATGAATATTTAGAGCTCAAAGTCACCTTAGAAGCATTCTAATCCAACTCTTAAAATTCACTATCCTGTATAAAGAAGGTAAAAATGATTCACTCAAAGTCATCTAGCCAGTTGGTAGCTTAGCCAGACAAGAAACCAAATTTTGAGATTCCAACAAAAACAGGTTCCCTTGCCTTCATATCAAATATACTTAAAAAAATACTAAAAAGATGTTTACCTTTAAATAAATCTCCAATTTATTAAATAAATCTTTCTCATTGCATTCTTACAAGTAAAATTTTGTTTTCCCAAGTTCTGCCAGGTAAATAATTAACTAACTAACTCTCTCTCTCTCTCTCTCTCTCTCTCTCTCTCTCTCTCTCTTTCTCTCTCTCTCTTTCTCTCATACACACAAATACACACACAGAGTCTATCTTAGCAGAGGGCAGAGGGAGAGAACCTTTGCTTTTGACATATACATGTAAGTATGTGTGTGTGTGTGTGCCAATTATTATAAATTAACATAAAGAGTTTTATAAGTATCCATAGTCACATAAAGTTGTTCAGTTTTGTTTTTACTTATATTCAACTCTTAGTTCTAAAATCTAAACTCTAAAGAGCCTAAAGAATGGTCATCTCACCAGGAAGTTGAAGAGGATAATGGTTAAGAACATGAATTTCAACATTAGCTACACCAAGGTTCAAACCACAGTTTTGCTACTTGAAAAAGAATTCTTAAAGCTCTCTTTGTAACCATAACCTCTGAATAAGGATAGAATGACAAAAAATAAAAGCAGACGGCATCTTGTATTTGGAAAAATTTTTTAAGATCATCTGTCCAGGTTTGAGGGCAGGGAGTAAGTACATAAGTATTACTGGAAGTAAAATCATAGTGACCATATTTAGAGATAATATTTAGAGTTGATATATTTTAAACTAAGTCTAACTTAGTATAAAATAAACAGTTAATAAAAGATAACTATTATTCAGCAAGACCTACCTAAAAGAATATTTTAATTCTTAAAGACTACCAGCCCCTTAGGAATCAAAAACCTGTCTCTAGCAAAAAGATAAAACAAATAATAACAGCTTTTCCCTTCTACTGCATCTTGGTAGGAAATAAGTATGCCAACAAGAAGTTCTTGTTTCTTTATAACAGCTTTGCAGGAAATGGACCAGTTGGGGCCTGTTCTGTGGTGATGGACAGGAGCTGGTAGAGTGGGGTAGAGAGATGCAGTGTGTTGACTGCTACAACTGATCTGAACCTAATCACAGACACAGACTGCACGGATTAAGCTTATACATTTCCAAAATTCAGACAACTTCTGAGACCAAACAGTAAGCCTCTGACTCTCCCAGAAAACATGGACTCAGAACAGCCATACCATAATCCAAAAATAGTTATAAATATCACATCTGTCATAAACTACCTCTGTCCCCAAGAAAAAAAATTCCCAGACATTAAAAGTATCCAGTCCTCAGAAGAATAGAAGAGACCAATTGTTGCTAAAACTTTCAAAGTTGTTCATAGTATTCAGAGAAGAGGCCTCTTTTTTTTTTGTTTGTTTTTTTGGCGGTGTGGTGAACTAACATTTGCCATTTTCTAACTCTAGGACTTTGAGTATGTTATAGAACCTCAATGAACCTCAGTTTCCCAGTCCCTAAATTTAGGTAATAAAACTTTAATTTGATAATAAATAAAACATGCTTAACATAGGGTCCAGCACATAATAAGTGTTTAATATATTATAGTCCTTATTACTTATTTTCCCCAAAGACTTTCATTTTGTGAAAAACATGCCCATCTTACAGATTATATAACATTGTTGCTAAGGATGATTAAACCAGGTATTATAATCATAATTATAAATTTAATTTAAAGCATAAAAAAGATGATATGAAGAAATGATGAAAGCAGTATTTTCTTTCACTCCGTTGTAGAGTACAAACTGTTAAAAATCCTTTGCAGTTTAATTATTTGTATGTAATTAGACATTGTTCATTTAATTATGAGTGACACTTACTCATTAAGGTAGTTTGTTATCCTGCCTGACTTCGTTAGTGATTAATTAATTTCAACTACATAGGAAAATAGAAGTTAACCTGATAAGTATGTCAAGATCACCCCAAATTCCAACCTACTTTCTATACATCTGATTCTCCAGGACAGTGTTTCCTATTCCTTCAGACAGAGAGTAACAGGGCAAACCCAAGAAGTAGTGAGTATTCATCCTCTCACATCCTGTTCCCCACTCATCACACCCTGGGCCCAGCCTTGAATAAACTGAGTGGAGTGAAAGGTATATCACAGGACCCAGTTGTGACCTCCATCTCTACTCTTTACTACCTTGATGATAGTAGATAGTTGCAGATGTTCACTGTTCAAACTGGCTTGCCCTACTCTTAATCACAAGACAGATCCTCAATAGAGACGTTTTACTCTCCATTTTATTTGGGGCCAAACCTTCCCACCCTCGATGACTGGACTCATCAGTAATTCTGTGAGTCTAGGCCTCCCTCTGATCCAGGTAGCCCCAAGGAAGAAAATGTTCGAAATCACTTTGAGGAAAATGCCATTCAAATGCCTAATCAAAAGCACAATAAGCACCAAGCCACATTATAACTTTCATGCTGTAGTAGAAAAGTCAGATTAGTTTGACAAGATTAGTTCTTTTAAGAGTCATTTTGATTTTCCCACACTACTCTGTAATCCCCCTCAGACTTTGAAAATTAATCCTCCTATTATTCTTAAATTTCTAGATATGAACATTATGCTGCCTGATTTATGGCATCTGGTATCATGGGCCCCTCAGCAAGCCTTCAGACTTTTTAGAAGGTTTTGTTTCAGTTAATTCCTTAAGCATCCCAGGATTCAAGTTATTGTATCTTGTAATTTATTTTATTAATCCTAAGTGTATCTTAAAAGAAAAGGATAGAAAGTAATGAAAATAAATTAGCATTTTTGATTATAAAAGATACCTTCAAGGGCATTCTCATTTCTTAAAAGAGATCTTGCATTGTACAGTAATACTGGAGCGGGAAAACAACAGAATGGCCCAGATTCCCTCATAGATGGCTGGTGTCTCTTTTAAGATGTGGCCACATTAACCGGGGATTGTAGGGATTTGAGCCAAAGGTACAGTCCAGATGTTAGAAATCAGTGTGGACCTTAAGCAAGGGCTGGCAACCAACCATACAAGCCAAAACAGAGCTGAATTCCAAATACTCCTCTCCAACTTCAGTGGTCCCACTTTAGTCCAAATTGTGATCAACCGCACCTGGACCATTACAATAGTCTCCCAGGTGGTCTCTCTGCTTCAACTCTTAGCTGGTATTATAAACCATACCACCACACAAATCGCATCATGATAATCCTCTGCTTAAAATCTTTTGAGGGTTTCCCATTGCGACCAGGAAAAAAAACACAAATTCTTCACACAGTGTGTAAGACTGGCTCCTGCCTGTTCCAATCTCTCCTAGTACAATGAATTCTGCTATAATGCAACATATGCATTCCTAAAAATTGCTGCACTATGCAAAATCATGCAATCAAAAGCCACAGAGTTTATAGGGAAAATGAGGATAAGGGAACAATATCCAAAAACTTCATCAATGACCCATTAAAAAAAGGTAGAAACCTAATAAAAATGGTAGCACAGTTTTACACATTTTAAATGGTTAAAATATATTCAGGTACTACAATCATTGGCACTTTGCCTTGGAAAGACTTGACATTTTTGCTTGTAGAAGTGGGTACCAGAAGAGTTTCAGCTTCTGAATTACTATTAAATGGTGGGAAGAGGGTTATCTGAAATTGGAAGGAAAGACTGTAACAACAAATGGGTAAATGGGTGTGACTCCTCCAAACACAGTGAATTGAGGCAGCTGGTAGATGTCTGATGTATATGCATGTGTGCATTTAGTACATTTTCACACTGCTCAGTTGAGCTGGGTACAGTTTTCCGCATTCACCCAGTGTTCCTCTCAGATAAAGTCATACATAGGCATATGAAAATCTATGTTATGCTCAAATTGCTATCTATCAATCGTGTTGAAAGAAATTTGCATTTTGAAAGCATTACAGTAGAGCCTACTAATCCTCCTGGCACTCCATCCATGTCATCCTGTGGTCAGCATCTCCACTAGCTAAGTTTTTTCCCCTCTGCATTTGCTCTTCCCTCTGCTTGGATTATTTTTCTCCACTTTCTTCAGATGACTGGCTTCATTTCATCCTTCAAGCCTCAGAGAGACCCCTATCCTAAGATCATGCTCTCTATTATAGCCCTCTACTCTCATTACTCTCTATTCCAGAATCTCTTTCCCCTCTCCCCCATTTCTTTAGAGCATCTATTAGAAGAGGTAAATAACTAATTTATTTGTCTTTATTTGTTATTATCTTTCTTCCATTAGATGATAAGCTCCATGAGGTCAAAAGCCATGTCTCCTCACACTTTTTAATGTCCCGGTTCTAGCAAGTACTGTACTCAGTACAAACACAAGATGTAGGCACTCAGTATATATCTCTTAAATGAATAAAAGGATGAAGGAATAATTATAGCTAAGCAAATACCAAATATATCCAGCAGGCTTTCACAGAATGGCCTTATTAATGCTGTTATGATACTTACTCTGTTAAACTCCTTACAATTTAGCTCTTGTTCAGATTTAATTCTCTCATTAAAAAGAGCTTGAAGGGAAACAGTACAAAATTAAATTTAAAAAAAAGAATATATGAAAGAAACTTCAAAGAAAAGATTATTAGAGTTACACAACACAAAAATAACAGCAGAAGAAAAAATGAGACTGTCAAAACATAATTCATTCATGCTCTTTAAAAAACTGGACTTTAATCTCAATGATAGTAACAGAGAAGTCTTATATTTGGCAAATGATTAAACAGAAATTAAGGATTTGGTGAGGCCCTTATTATAATTCTGTGCCTAGTTTTACTATTCATCTTTTAAAAAGAATATGTGAAGGATCTACAAAGAATCATGTGAATAAGATTAAACAGTCACTATAAAGATAAGCTAAAAGCTAAATTCTTCGCTTTCTACCTTCTGCAGAAAAGAAAAGAAATTGTTACTAAAACATCTGAATGTCCCTTAATATCCATTTTTTCCTTCCTTCCTCTGTAGCAACAGAACCCTCAAATTTTAGCAGGGCATGTGACTAGAATAAAGGCCCCATTCCCCATCCTCTCCTGTAATTATGTGTGGTATGTGACCACGGGCTAAATTCTGGCTAATGGTATGTAAAGAGCTATTTCCAGTTAAATACATGGCAGCTTCCATAAACATCCCCTAAGATAAAGCTACGTCTTACCCATTGCCCCTTCTTCATCCTTTCTTTCATCTTAGAATGCAGATGTAGCACCTTGAGCTCAGGCGCCATGTTGGATCATGGGATGACCTTGAGAATATAGGTCACAGCCAATGAAGCAGTAAGACGGAAACAGCCTGGGCCTCTGTAGACTTTGTGGAACATGGCTACCATAGCATCATAAACTGTCCCACTGTGGCACTTTAACATGAAAGGGAAATTATCTATCTGGTTTAAGTGAATTTTATTTTAGATTTTAATTTTAACTAATAAGTCACAAAGGTAAATGTGCCCATAGATTTTGTTTTACTTATTAGTTACAGAAAACACTTACCACGTCTTAATGGATGCTTTTAGTAAAAAAAATCGGGCTACCTGGGCATAGCCAGAGAGTGAGAATAAGAAGTTGAATTGTTCTACCTAATAAAGTGTTAGGAATTTGGGGATTTATCAGAGACATTCTGAGGGAAAATGGTGAAGACATGAAGAGAGATGAGAGGAGATCCTGTAATTGAAAGCAAGAGTCAATGAAATATTCCCTGTGATGGTTACTTCTACAACAACATTTACTCTAAAGTTGTCCTTTTCCTCTATCAATAATTGCCCTCCACTTTCCCCAAACCTTCACTAAAAGCTATCGGTGACTAACAACCTTGTATTAGTGGTGTTTGGATAGATGAAAAAAGAGGAAAGCTGGAGTGAGATAGGCAAGGGTGACAGCTTCAGATGCTGAGAGCTAAGATCACTGCTGGCAAAAAATTTCAAAGCATCTCTCAGTGTGGAGCAACTTAGAAATGAATAAATGTCCCCTAACTAATGAACACACACACACACACTCACAGAGATTTTGTTAAGGGCTTCATGGACCTCTGCAGAGGATATAATTAGAAGTTCAGTACTGTAGGAAACAGGATACGAGACCCTGGAAGACTTGGAAACAAGTGGGCTGAAGACCTTTGAACTGCATAATATCAGATATCCTTTTCCTCGTCTGCACGGTCACTCTTATTCTTCAAAATTCTCCCAACATTACTTTTATTAAGAGATCTTCCCCAATCCTCCTGTACAGGATTCATAATTTCCTCTTACACAGTAACAGGGTTTCAGAGACATTTCTCTCCTCTTGCACTTTTCCCACGGTGAGCTATTTGAGACCATGATGTCTTATATTTGTCTTTACTCTAGTGCTACTTAGCACGCAATTAATATCCAAAAAAGCTTTAGAGAATTGAATTCGATCATGAGTTTTAAAATAAAACAACCACATGGTAGAACCCTTAAAAGTATCTTCATAAATCTTTATGTTGCAAATAAAGAAACTAAGAACTGGAGAGACTAACTGAATTTCTTAAAGTCACCCAGCTAGGAAAAGGCAGAACAAGAGTAGCACCTAAGTCTCTAGATCCTAAACCACCCACTGTTGCCATCACATTATTTTTACTGATATAAGGGTAAAACACCTCAGGAAAACCTGAAAAAATATGCAGATATTTCAGCTTTCTCCCAAATAAGGAGCTATTTTGTTGTATGTCAAACGAAGCTGCTTCTATTTGTTTCAAATTTGGGGAAAGGAAATGTGCTTCCTGTTTTCAAGATTCCTTGTAAGTAAGTGCTGAATATGAATAATGAGGAGATAGATTTAGCAACATACAGATAAGTGCATAGATGCATCAGCCCTCTGGGGAATCAAAAATCGCAGAGAAAAGTACATTTTTCAAACTAAATAATATTATATGGCCCTGACCAAAAAAAAAAAAAAAAAAAAAGGAAGAATTTGAATAAAAAAATCAGGCAATGTGGCACACACATTCGTATTATTTTAATCCCCTTGCATAGAAAAGCACACTAGAACTTTTCTCCTAGCTCTTCATATTCACCACAACATCTTATTTTATCTCCCTTATTTTTTTTCTCCTTTCCTGAATCCACTCAATCATTTACTGGCTCATTGGTGCTCTACTGCATTTCTTCTGTGCTTTACTATCTCCCTCTTTTCAAAGACAAACACCTCACACCTGGGAAACAGATGCCTCTAATTAGTATTAAAACTTGAAGTTTATGCCTGCCTTTGATATTTTCTAGGATGCATTTTGTTGAAAAATAATATTCCCAATTCAGCACCATTCAACACTTAATCAAAAGTCAATTTAACAAAGATATTTTTGCAGTCACCCATTATACCCTAGTCCTAAGCATGTTTGTGAAGTGAAAGATCTGGATTCTGAAATCAGAAAGTCTCTTTCACAAACCATGTTTTTTTCAGCTGATGTTTTGGAGAAATGGGGACCCCTATTTTACAAAATCTTAATAAAATTTTAAACTTTGAAGAAAAAATCAAAGTTGAGGATAAAGGAAGTGATATCAGCAAGATGAAAGAATAAGAGCTTTCTACTATCATCTCGCTACAGAACATAGATTTTGACAACCACCCATAGACAAAAGTACATTTGTGGGAGTCCAGGAATATGAAGGTGATCAATATAGTTGAAGGAGGCTGGAAGTCTAGCAACTGGGGCTCAGAACTCATCAAAGGGCTGTAGGTCTTATTAACTGCTTTGAGGACTCCATCAGGAAACCTGCCCATGAGCCACTTGAGATGCTTTGCCTGGGTATCCCCCAAACTGGCCTACAGGAATATCCAATGCTCAGAGCATTCCGCCCACTCACCCTAATCCCCTATAGCTGGCTACCCATGTGCACTCCCATGGACTGCAAGTGCAAGAATTTGCATACAGCTCACAAATACTTGCAGAAAGCCAGCCCAATTGTGGGATTGGGAGAAAGCACACCTATTTGATCAATTCAGGGCATTGTCCTAGTAAAAGTCAACCAGAGGCTCTGTGCACACAGTGTGGCTTTGCAGGATCAAGAGAAGGCATACAATCTTAAGAATTCCTCCTCCAGGAAGGAACAAGAAGTATGGAGTAGCTACATTCATAGGAAAGGCCTGAGAGAGCCTCCAAATCTCTAGCCAGGTTTACTGGTGAAGGTATTTCTCTCCCAAAGTCAGGCAGTAAAGACTGGTGAAGGTGACTTCTTCAGAAGATAGCAACATAAGACTTACAGGAACATAAAAAAATCAAGGAAACATGACAATACCAAAAGACCAAAATAATTTTCTAGTAACCAATCCCAAAGAAATGAAATTCTACAAATCGTCTGATGAAAAATTCAAAATAATTGTTTTACGGAAGTTTGGAGAGCTATAAGAGAACACAGACAATCCAATAAAATCAGGAAAACAATACATGAACCAAAGGAGAAGATGAATAAAGAGATTAAAATTATTTTTAAAAATCCAAGAATTCTGGAGCTGAATAATGTAATAAATGAAATGAAAAATGCAATAGAAAACCATCACCAGTCTTGATCAAGCAGAAGAAAGAATCTCTTTACTCAAAGACAAGTCATTTGAAATTATCCACAGTGAGAAAAAAAGAAAAAATAAAGTGAGAAAAATGAAAAAGAGTGAGAAAAGCCTATGGGATTTATGAGACATCATTAAAACATTTATTGTCTGCATTATGGGAGTCCCAGAGGAAAGAAAAAGAGAAAAGAACAAGAAGATTATTTAAAGCGAAAATAGCTGAAAATTTTCCAAATCTTGAGAGAGATATGAATATCCAAGTACATGAAGCTCGAAAATACCTAAATTCAACAAAGACTTCACTGAGACACATTATAATCAAACTGTCATACATCAAAGACAAAGAGAAAATTTTGAAAGCAGCAAGAGAAAAGATAATCATCACATACAGGGAATCTCCTTAAGGCTTTAGGCAGATTTCTTGGCAAAAACCTTTCAAACCAAGAGATGTTACAGTCAAAGTACTGAAAGAAAAATAACTGACAACCAAGAATCTTTTACCCTGCAAAGCTGTCCTTACAAACGAGAGATAGTTTCCCAGAGAAGCATAATTTCAGAGAGTTTATCACCACTAGACTTGCCTTACAAGAAATGCTAACGGGGGTTCTTCAAGACAAAATGAAAAGACGAAAACTTATGAAAGTATAAAACTCATTCATAAAAGTATAGTCAAATGCAGAATACTCTAATACTGTAAGCGTGGCATGTAAATTACTTGTAACTGTAATATGATGGTTAACTTATAAAAGTATTAAGAATAACAATATCTAACATAATTTGTTAATGAAAATACAATATAAAAATGTAAATTGTGACATCAAAAATATAAAATGTGGGGGAGGGAAGTAAAAGTAATTTTTATGTTATCAATGTTAAGTTGATCAATATAGACCACTATAACTAGAATGTAACTACTATGTAAGCCTCATTTTATATAACCACAAAGAAAAAACTTCTAGTAGATATACAGGCAATAAAGAGAAAGTAATCGAAACATAACACTAAGATAATTATCAAATTAAAAAGGAAGACAGCAAAAAAGAAAAAACAAGAGAAATGTGAAACAGCCAGAAAACATTAATAAAATGGCAACATAAAGGCCTCATCTATCAATAATTACTTTAAATGTAAATAAATTAAATTCTCCAATCAAAATACATAGAGTGACTGAATGGATTAAAAAAAAAAACAGTATTCGAGGATATGCTACCTACACGAGTCTCACTTCAGCTATAAGAACGTACATAAGCTGAAAGTGAAGGGATAGAAAAAGATACTCCATTATAATGGAAACCGAAAGAGAACAGGAGTAAGTATAAATATACCTGACAAATTAGACTTTAAGTCAAAAACTGTAACAAAAGACAAAGAAGTTCATTATATAATGATAAAGGGGTCGATGCATCAAGAGAATATAATAATTGTAAATATTCATCCAACATAGGAGCACTTAAATATATAAAGCAAACATTAACAGATTTCAAAGGAGAAATAGATCGCGATGCAATAATAGTAGGAGAATTCAATACCCCACTTTCAACAATGGCTAGATTATCTAGAAAGAAAATCAATACAAAAACATTGGATTTGAACTATACTTTAGACCAAATGGACGTAACAGACATGCAGAAACATTCCAAACAGCAGTAGCAGAAAACATGTCGCAAGTGCACATGGAACACTTTCTCGTATAAATCATATACTAGGCCACAAAACAAGTCCTAACACATTTACGAAGATTGAAATGATCTTTTCTGACCACAACTGTATTAAACATCAATAGCAGAAACAAAACTGGAAAATTCTCAAAACGTGTTGATAACAAGCTACATGCTACTGAACAACCAATAGGTTAAAGAAGAAATAAAAAGGGAAATTTAAAAATATGTTGAGACAAATGAAAATAGAAACATAACATATCAAAACTTGGAAGACATTGCAAAAGCAGTTTTAAGAGAGAAGTTCGTAGCAATAAATTCTTACATTAAGAAAAAAGAAAGTTCTCAAATAAACAACCTAACTCTACATCGCAAGGAACTAGAAAAATAAGAAGAAACTAAGCCCAAATTTATTACAAGGAAGAAAATAACAAAGATTAGAGCAGAAATATATGAAATAGAGACTAGAAAAACAATAGAAAAGATCAACAAAACCAAGTTAGTTATTTGAAAAGATAAACAAAATTGATAAAATTACAGCTAGGTGAAGAAAAAAGAGAGCATCCTCAAAATAAGAAATGAAAAACGAAACATAACTGATACCACGGAAATACAAAAAATCACGAGACTGCTATGGACAAATATATGCCAACGAATTGGATAACCTAAAAGAAATGAACAAATTCCTAGAAATATGTAGCCTAACAAGACCGAAACAAATAAAAAGACCAAAGAAATAAAAAATCTGAACAGACCAATAACTAGTAAGGAGATTGAGTCAGTAATCAAAAACCTCCCATCAAGGAAAAGCCTAAGGTTCACTGGTGAAATGAACCAAACATTTAAAAAATTAATACCAATTCTTTTCAAACTCTTCCAAAATATTGAAGGGGAAGAAATATTCCAAATTCATTTTACAAGTCTAGCATTACTCTGATATCAAAGCCAGAAAAAGACACTACAATAAAAGAAAATTACAGTCAAATATCCTTGATGAAAACTGATGCGAAAATCTTCAAAAAAAAATACTAGCAAACTACATTCAACAGCACATTAAATATATCATAAACCATGATCAAGTGAGATTTATCCCTAGGGTGCAAAGATGGTCCAATATCCATAAATCAATCACTGTGATAAATCATGTTAGCAGAATAAAGAATACAATCACATAATCATCTCGATAGATACAGAAAAAGCATTTGACAAAACTCGATATGTTTCATAATAAAAACTCTCAACAAATTAGGTATAGAAAAAATATCCCTCAACTTAATAAAAGCTATATAAGACAAGCCCACAGCTAACCTCATACTCAATAGTGAAAAGCTAAAAGGTTTTCCTCTAGGATCAAGAATAAAACAAGAATGTCTACTCACACCGCTTTTATTCAACATAGTACTGAAAGTCCTAGCCAGACCAATTAGGCAAGAAAAAGAAATAAAAGGCATCCAAATTGGGAAGGAAGAAATAAAATTGTTTGCTGAGGACATGATCTTCTACAGAGAAAACCCTAAAGACTTTACCAAAAAACTGTTAGAATATTTAGTTAAGTTGCAGAATACCAAATCAACATAAAAAATCAGTTTCATTTCTGTAGTCTAACGAAAAACTATCCAGAAAAGAAATGAATGAAACAATCTCATTTACAATAGCATCAAAAGGAATAAAATACTTAAAATAAATTTAACGAAAGAGGTGAAAGATCTGTACACTGAAAACTGACATTAATAAAAGAAACTGAAGACACAAATAAATGGGAAAATATCCCATGTTTATGAATTAGGAGAATTAATATTGTTAGAACTTCCATACTACCCAAAGCAATCTACAGATTCGGTGCTCTCTATATCAAATTTCCAATAGCATTTTCATAGATATAGAAAAAACAATCCTAAAATTCACATGGAAGCATAAAAACTATGGATAGCTAAAGCAATCTTGAGCAAGAACAAAACTGGAGGCATCACATTTCCTAATTTCGAATTATATTATAAAGCTATAGTAATCAAAACAAGATGCTATTATTATAAAACCAGACACACAAACTAAAGGAACAGAGCATAGAGACCAGAAATAAATGCACACACATATGGTCAACTAATCTTCCAAAAAGACACCAAGAACACACAGTTGAGAAAGATAGTCTCTTCAATAAATGGTGTTGGGAAAACTGTATATCCACAAGCAAAATAATGAAATTAGACTTTATCTAACACCATACATAAAAATTAATTCAAAATAGATTAAATACTTAAATGTAAGACCTGAAACTGTAAAACCCCTAGAAGAAAACATAGAGGTGAAGCTATTAACATGGGTCTTGGCAATGATTTTTTTGGATTAGACACCAAAAGCACAGGAAACAGAATCAAAAATAAACGAGTGGGACTACATTAAATCAAAAAGATTCTGCACAGGAAATAAATGAATGAATGAATGAATGGATGGATGAATGAATGAATGAATGAAAAGGTAACCTACAGAATGGGAGAAAATATTTGGAAATCATGTATCAGATCAGGAGTTAACATCCAAAATATATAAGGAACTCATACAACTCAATAAAATAACTAACCTGATTTAAAAATAGGCAAAGGACCTGAATAGACATTTTTCCCAAAGAAGACACAGAAATGACCAACAGGTATAGGAAAAGATGCTCAACATCAATAATCACCAAGGAAATGCAAATCGAAACATCAGTGAGATATCACCTCGTACCTGTTGTATGGCTATTATCAAAAAGTCAAAAGATTATAAGTATTGTCAAGGATGTGGAGAAAAGGGAACACTTTTGCACTATTGATAGGAATGTAAATTTGTATAAGCATATGGAAAACAATATGGAGTTTCCTCAAAAAAAAATGTAAAAAAGAACTACCATATGTTCCAGCAGTTCCACTTCTGGAAAACAAAAACATGATCTTGAAGAAATATCTGTACTACCATGTTCATTGCAGCATTGTTCACAGTAGCCAAGATATGGAGACGAGCTAACCATCCATCAATGGCTGAATAGATTTAAAAATGTGATATATAATACATAGATACATCTCCATATATAAAGACATATTTACATACATGTATGCCATATATGTACACATACACAACACTGGATTCTTATTCAGCCTTAAAATAAAAGGAAATCCTGCCATTTGTGACAACATGGTTGAATCTGGAGAATGTTATGCTAAGTGAAATGAGTCAGACAGAGAAAGACAAATACTATATGATCGCATATGTGGAATTTAAAATAGTCAAACTTATAGTAACAAAGAATAGAATAGCTGTTACCAGGGGCTGAGGAGTGGGAGTGGGAATAACAGAGAGTCCTTGGTCGGAGCGTACAAACTCTGAGTTACAACATGACTAAGTCCTGGAGATCTAATGTACAGCATGATGACTATGTTAATAACAATATATTGTATACTTGAAATTTGCTAAAAAAGTAGATCTAAATTGTTCCCGTCACAAAAAAAAAAAAAGGCAACTATGTGAGGTGATGAATGTGTTAACTAGCTTGATTGTTGTAATTTCACAATGCATACATCTATCAAAACATCATATTGAGCACCTTAAATACATATAATTTTTATTTGTCAATCTTACCTAAATGAAGCTGGAGGTGGGGGGAAGTTGAGGATAGAAAGATCTGAGAAGTAGCAGCTGTTCTAGTGTTTGCTAAATGACCATGTTTCCTTTGAGTTTTGAAGTCACTTGAGAAGTATTTCCATTGAACATATTATTTAAGTGCAACCTATCAGAGCGAGGATAAAAAGGTTAAATAGTAAGAGCATCAAGAAGCTAAAGCTGGGAGAAAGTTTATACGAGAAGCAATATGGCACCTGTGACTTAATCATTAATGAAATCTTTCTGTAGGTTAAACTCAACCTAGAAATCTGTCTTTTAGTCAAAAAAAGAAGAGTGATTCTCTAACTCAATACCATGGCTCTACATGGCAAAATAAAGTTTTCAAATAAAGAAGAAAATTGCTGTACTACACGGATAAAGAAGAGAGACATTTCTGGAAAAACAATTATATAATTGAGGTCAACCATTTTGTACAGTCTTTGGAGGCAAAGAGAAATTCTATGCAAATAAAAGCAGCTGACCAGGGCTGTAGGAAGAGTTGGAAAAGATGCTAATTATAATATGAGGTTAGAGCTATAACAATGAAAATATTAGTGTTCTATGCAGTTAAGTCTCTTGAATGACTATTCAAGTGATCAGACCACTACTGAACAAAAATACCAGAGGATACACAATAAGGGGATTAATAAACAAAAAACAAACAAAAAATATATTAAGCCCATGAAAGAAATAATTCTTAGCACAATGAGGTAAGTAAGGAGTCTTCCATTGCCTTGATGCAAAAGCTCTGGGAAATTCACATTATCCCATGACACGTACATGTAATTATACTTTGTCTCATGTGTATATTAGTTAAAATAGGCTGTTATGCTATCATAACAAATTATCCCAAAATCTGTCAACAAGGGTTGATTTCTTGTTCACACTATCTGTTCATCACAGAGTGGCTATAGTACTGCTCCCAGGCTCAGACTGACAGAGTAACCTCCATCTGGAACATTGCTGGTAGTCATATCACACAGGAAAAGAATGTGGCAAGCCTCCTGCCACATCATAAAGTTTCTGCTCAGAAGTGACATACATCACTCAATGTGATGGCCCAAGAAAGTCAAATGGCCCTGCCTGAATTCAGCAGAGTAAGAATACATAATCTTGGGCTACCACACAGTATGCTCAAAATAACTGTATACAGTAAATTGTATAATTCTGGTTCTATAATGCCGAAGTTTTTCTGAAATAAAATTGTCTTTACAAAATCTCAAATCAAAGAGCTCAGGCATTATTACAAATAGCTATCTGGATAGCGTGGATCCCTTTGGTAGTTATGGCCACTATTTTGGTGTTTATAGTCAGCAGCTTCCCTTATACAAGGATGTCTTAAGTTTTAACTCTGGGTATATTCATGATTTTTAAACCTTTGGGTTCCATTCTAAGGGCCTTAATGGAGAGGAGCAACAATCAAATTAATTGGGATTTTTCCTATATGTCTAGTCCAAAACCTAACACCATGCTTAAATAAGAGTTTGAATAATGTTGGATTGTAAATCTGTATGTGTGAATTTTACATATTTTTCATTTCCCACCAAGGAGCCAGATCTTCAAGCACTACTCCACAAGAAAACCGTTAATAAGGACAAAGATCTCCTTAATCTCAATACTTAATTTTAGAATAAAAAGTATAGATTTGATAGCAGAAGTATTAGTCAGGAATTTACTAATTATTTTTCCATGATGTGAGCTATAATATGCTTGGTAGAGAATGAAATGTATACCACTTAAGTAGTTATACATCTAACTGAAAAATACTCATCATATATATGTATCCCCTCCTGCTACAAAAGATATAGTGTGTGGTGGGTCTATTTACCTGTCACTGAGAGGAGGCAACAGTCCCTAGACAAGGTTTCCAGTAAATGATTTCAAGTTAAAGTTCTCAAAATATCAAATATCATGTCATTTCAGCCTGATGGTGCCTGGAGACAAGAGAAAGAATGAAAAGTTTTCTTAATGTCCCTTTCTCTTTTCGATTCTATTATTATTATTATTAACCTTTTCTACTACTCGGCCACATCCATTCTCTTCAGCCACTTATTTTTTTTTTAATAATAAGTGGTCCTTAATGTAAAAAGGAAAGCTAGGAATTCCAGAGATGAGGTGCTTACCAGAATCCCAGGAATCGGCCTTGAACACTACCTAATTTTGACAAATTCTAAGCTGCAATAACAGATCATATACCCCTCCCATAGGTGTTGACTAAAGAAAAGTTTGATAAGAGAGTTGGCTAATTGGCTGATTGGTTAAAGGAAGAGATAAGCTGATGTGTGTGACCTGAGCAACCTCCCAATGGCAATGTCAAACTCAGATCTTGAAGTATGAGAAAGAGGGGTCAAAATGGTTCTTTACTACTTTTTCCTTTCTTGACTACCTCCTTCACTTATCCTTGGCAATACCAACCCCACTTATTCCTCAGCTTTCAGCACCACTATTTCCTTTGACCTTGGCCCTGATTTTAACCCCAATCAGTTTCATCACCTGTTCACTTGTTTCAGGCCTTGTCTTTGGCCCTCCCAGAAATCTCTATTAGAAAGGTTATCATTATGAATGGGAATAAACAGAGAAGCCTATGACTGGAGGTGAAAAAACTTCCATGCTGAGTGTCTGCCAAAGATAAGTAAAGACACAAGTGTGAAAGGGGCCAAAGTCATATTTTAGATAGTTTAGAACATGTATAAAAATGATATAATCACCTAAAGTTGAACTGCCCTTTCATGTCTCTGTTTAAACTGCATCCTTATAGTTTCTGAGAGCCACAATTTGATTTGCTAAATCTTGGTCACAGGTAAAAGCTTAACTCAAATGACAGGCCCTCCTTGAAGCTTCCCTTCACCTCTGTATCTGCCCCTGAGCAGTATTAATTGTTCTTTCTTCCATCATCTTCAATATTTAATTCATAAACTTATTGTCACATTTTCACATATTACCGTTCTTGAGCTCTGTGCATCTATATAACATCCTTGCAGTAGAGGCACTCTCCCAAAGACAAGTTTAAATCTTATTTATCTTTATATCTGTGATGCCAAAGAGAGCACTGGACACATGGTAGGTGCTAAAGAGATCTTGTTCACTAAACTGAAATTCAGTTGAGGGTCAGCACTGTGGGTAGCAGACGTTGCCTACAGAGAGGTAACATGGGACACAGTCAAAGGGCATGAGCTTTGGCTTCAGAGAAACCCAAGGTCAAATCCCAACTCTGCCAGCTACTAGCTCTGCAACCTTAGACAATGTTACTTAACCTCTCCAAAACTGTTTCTGCCCCTATAAAATGAAGGTAATCATCCCCACCTTGCTAGCCTGTAGTGTAAGTTAACTGAAAGGCCTGCACAGTACGTGGTACGTGATGAGTTGCAGCGACCATGGTAGCCACTCCACCCACATGCCTTTAGATGCCTCTTATTTGTTCTGAGTGCTCACCCCTCAGTTTCTCTGTGCTTCAGTTGTTAGGACTGGTACCCACAATTTCTCTCAGAGGACCACCTTTAGGTTACTAGAGTAGCTTTGGTCCAAATACAAACAGCCCAGAGATTTAATCCTCATGTCAGTGGCTGTGGCCAATGACCGACTGGTATACCAATGTAAGAGCCAAGCTCCTTTGTCTGTGGATGAGATAAACACTGAAGTATAACTTGTACTCCTGAGCTCCTTTGGGACCAGGGTAAGGCAAGAGTGTCACCTTTAAGCACGTCCTTGTTTGGTTTCTTCCCTGTTCCCTGTCAGGCTTCCTCTACTCTCCTTCTGTCTTCTCCCACAATCACTGACTTAATACATTACTTGACATGAATCTTTATCTCACCGTTTGCTTCTGGGAAACTGAACTAAGACATGAGTGTTCCCAAAACAGTAATTATTGTTATAACCCACAATGGTTTAAAGAGTAATAGACAAAATTGCCACCCTAAAAATATCTCCCTGTTGTCACGTTCCACTACTTTTCCAATCTTGCTGTCACTGCCTTTCACCTCCTCAACATGTTCAACTCAGGGAAAAGAGACCCAGCAAGACTTATTTTTTTCTTTCGGTAAAACATATGTGCATTCATGTTCTTAACTGGGTAGCTGCCTCCTTACAGTTGATTTGCTCAACACTCAGCATCTTGAGGGTGATTTAACAAAATGCGAAAAATAAAACAAAATTCTGTTCAGCAATGTCTGACAGGGATGAGAAGGATGCTTTCCATGAAAATCTTGTCCAGGAGATCCAAGATAATGGTTGAGTCTATTCTGGAACTGGCAGATTCTGTCACGTCTTGAGGACATTTTCCACAATGGAATGGGTGATTCTGAGGGATAAATTCATTTCATAATGTGCTATTTTGCTGAGACCACTTTTCAGTCACAAGTCACAGAATTTTAAAGAACAATTACTAGGCTCTTTGAAGACTTTTTTTCTTTCACCAAACCAAGCCTGGGAACGCTATCCCTTAACTATGACGTGATGCCACTTAAGTTCACATGCAGACTGTGCTACTTACTAGGTGTATGACTTTGGGCAAATTAATCTTCCTAAGCCTCAGTTTCTTTATTGGCAAATCTAGAAAAATAACAGAATTTATAACGTAAAGTATTGTGAATATTCAGTGAACTTAAAGCATGTAGCCCAGGGCCTGACTCAAAAATAATGCATTCCAGAAGTTAGATTTTTTTTTTGATAGTTATTGTTTTTCTTATTGTTTCAAAACTTTCGTTCTCCTACTCTTCTAAATGAACTAAGAAAACAAACCTAATTTGATAAACCTGGATAAAAAAAGCTTAGAGGATGGGATGTTGTTGTCAAGGCTGAGGGGCTAGCAAGTAGAAGACAGAATGGACTCATTCTGTTTGGACTGACATATACAGAACTAGTAACCACTTGCGAATTCACGTGAAGCTATTTCATCAGTATGAATACTATTACCAAACAGTCATTTCCCCACTCTGGAGTGGAATCCGTGAAAGACAGTATGTTCCCTATCACTGGAGACATTCAATCAGGTACCAAATGACCACCTTCTGGGATTACTATATATGTATACTTTAAGTATATTAGTTCATTGAATATTCAGATGCTCCCTCTGCTTTGCAGTTTCCATGGCAGAATGTGAACTCCAAAACTTCTCTAACTAACCAAAAATGCTCTAACTAGTCTAATGCTCTCTAGTTGTCACAACTCCAAATTCTTCTGGAACTATACTTGGTTCAACTGCAATCTAGACCAATCAAATTAATCAAGTGCAGCCAGGGATCAGGATTCCACTGTATGAATATCTTTCTCACACTAACCTTTGAAGAGAATGGAAGGAGAAGATATAGTACCTCAGAAGGAAGACAGAAGGTCCTAGAAGTGGGAAGAAGACCACGATATACTTCAGGACAGACAAAATACGTCTTCACTACAGTTCAGAATAAATGAAAATTGGAACCAATTTCCTGTAACTTTCTTCTACCCCTACAACTCAATTAATCCAGAGTCACACTAACTACCAGTGGATTCAAATTAGTTATTTGAAAAATCATACTGAAACGTTAAAAATTATGAAAATCATTCACTTATTTCTTCAAATTACAATGAAAGATTTAGTCATATGAAGACATTTACCACATTTCATTGAATATAACATACCACTAATTATAACACATATTATTGTTTTATGTACTACTAAGAAAGGAAAAAGATGCAAATGTAGTTATCAACTGTAAAAAGTATCCCAATTTCAGAGACACTAAATTGTGAAGATATGCGCATCTTAGAATTGATGAGATATTAAAAATTAGTTGGAACATTTTGTATGCTCTGACATAGGCTCTCTGCTTTCCTCTTTTTAATAAATGAGGTTTGAGTCAGTTAGGCAAACATTTAATGAACATAAAATAGGCCCTGTGATAGGCAGAGGGGGGATGCAGAAACACTTAAGAAATCATCTCTGTCATCTAGGAATTTACAGGGTGAGAGGAGATAGCCGTAGAAATAATTGCGATAGAGATGTTCATGATCTAATAAGCATTCTTTATGGTTTTGAAATGCAGCAAGGTCCATCCTTAGCTTAGGGCCTTTTACATGTTATTCCTTCTGCCATGAATGCTTCCTTTCCTCTACCTGGCTAACTGCTATTCATCCTCTGGTCTCATGTCACTTCCACAGGGACACACACAAGAGCCCTGTAACTAGTTTATAATGACACAGCCCTTTTCCTTCAAAACTCCTAGCCCCACTGTAACTGAAATTAATGTCCAAAATTTGAAAAATAAATTTTTATGTTTGTTTTTGGCTCCTTTCCTATTTAGCTAAAGAGATTTTCTGATCATTTTCCATGAATACATAAATGTATATATTAACAAAATGCAAAGCAATTTTAGAAAAGTCTCTGTGAAAATCGAGAACAGTAGGCACTAAAGGGGTTCAGGCATAGGCAAGATCTCACCTGATAAGCAGAATCAGGAAAGGTTTCATGGAGAAGCAGCATTTGGCCTAGGCTTTCAACAATCACACAGGTAAATACTGGAGGAAGGCATTGTAGGCAGAGGTACTGAAATGACTCAGGGCCAGAAGAGGGAAAGATAAAGGCATCTTTGGGGAACAACAGTTAGTCAAGTTTACAAGTTGAAAAGGTAGACTGAGGCTAGATTAAGAGAAGAGGTGAATTTAACATTAAGCTAATAAAGTTTAAGCTTCGGACGCTTCACTTGCCAGGCGCCTTCTAAGGCAGGTTCTGCTCTAGGGACTCAAGGAGGAAGAAGCAGCCTTAGCAGCCCATGGAGGCCTGGAATGCTGCCTCAGCCTGGAGGTCATGTTTTAATGGTTTCCTGGGACTGCACTTCCAGCAGTACCTCTATATCTCCCTGTCCTCCAGCAAAAACTGCCTATGGTAGACCTTAAAGAGAATCTGGACACCATCTTTGACTCTATGAAGAAAAGTCTAAAAGAGATGCTGCTCTTTGAAATCCAGAAGGAGGCTGTTGGCAAAAGGATGGGCAGTAAGTACCTGAGGAGAAAGACCAGCTGCTGCTGGAACAGCTCTGAAAGGCCTGTGGAGTGACATCAAGGGAATGGGCTTCTCCAAGGCTTGCCCTAAGGAGAGAAGCACCTCTGAGAAAGATGATGCAGAGAAAGTTAGAGCTGCAGCATTCCCAAGGGAGATTTCTGAAACAGAAAACTCATTTTTAAGCAATTAGAAACGAATGTATATCAACCATGCTGGGGAAAAAAACAAACTGAATTTTCTCTATAGAAAATTATAAGACTGTTGACATATGAAGAAATGATTAAAGAGCGTGCAATATATAGAGAAAGATTATTATGGAGGTGTACAAGGCAGGAAATCAATAAGCCATTTTTCTGGATTTTGTGATGATTGTAATATGATCTTTTTAAAAAATTTGTAATGGATTTCGCTTCAGTTATTGTTAAGGATAAGTGTTTACTTTTGTCCTCAAAACCTGCATGGGACCCAGGTTGAAAGTCTTGCCTGTCAGTCTCAAGGGCTGAGACTCTATTTGGTCAGGAACAGAAAAGCAGAGAATATGTCAGCTAATCAGTTTTCACGCTAGTCTGTATGAGAATGAACACAAAGTCTTATATAATGGTGTTGCAACTTTATCTTCCATGGGCAGTGTTGATAATTACTTGATTACATTTTTTTAAGTTTTCCTTCTACTTTGAGATTCTGCTGCAGGAATTTATCTGCTGATTCTCCATTTTGAAACAGAAAAACTTGCCTGTAAAGTATCATTATTTTGCTCAGATCGAAGTTCCTTCTTTAACATCATGATGTTATTAATACATCACATCCATTTTATCCATATCACTTTTCCTGAGTTTGGCTACCAGCACAGATTAATAGTTGTCTTTGCATTATGCAGTGGAACTTAATTTCTATCTGAATGTTTAACAACATTGTAATGATTTTATCGCAATTAAGAATGATAAATGTTTCCCTTCCAGTCTCAAAATCAATATTCACAAAGTGTAGGAGATGGCAGGAATGTGTGAGTTAGTAGAACTGGGGCCTTTCAAGGAACTGAGGAAAGATCAAGAAAAGATGAAAAGCACTAGCACTAATTAAGCACCTACTATGTGCAGGACACTCTGATAGATATTTTACAAAATGAAAATGGTAGTACAGTAGCAAAAGTGAGAGTAAAAATAGCTAACATTTACTGCAAATTTACTCCGAGGTAAGCACTTTCCATACATTTCCCCAGTTGGTCTTCCTACTAATTCTATAAGGTCAAGAATAGTATATCTATTTCTATTCCTTTTTATGGATGAGGAATCTGAGTCTCAGAGATTTTAAGTAACTTGCCTACAATGATAGAAATGGTGAGTGGAAGACTCAGGCCTTCAATTCAGTCTGTCCAATTCCAAAGTTCCATAAATTTAATACCCATTGTATTAGTTTTCTGTTGCTGCATAAGAATTTGCCACAAACTTACACTCATTGATCACCTCATAGTTCTGTAGCTTAAAATCTAGGTGTGCTCATCTGGATTATCTGCTTAGATTCTCACCAACTGAAGTCAAGGTGTCAGCTGGACTGGGCTATTATCTGGAGATTTGGGGGAAGAATTCACTTCCCAGCTGATTCAAGTTGTTGCCAGAATTCAGTTCTTGAGGCTGTAAAACAAAGGTCCCCATTTCTTTGTTAGCTGTCAGCCAGTCATCTGTTCTCATCTTCTAGAGACCTCCCTCATTACTTGACACATAGGAACCTCCATCTTAAAGCCAGCAAGGGTGCACTGAAGTCTTCTTACACTTGGAATCTTTTTGACTTCTTCTACTAGCTGGTGAGAACTCTCTGCTTTTAAATAACTCAAAGTTAACTAAGCAGTAAGCTTCATTACATATGCAAAATCCTTTTGTGGTGTAGTGTCACATAATCATGGGTGTGATATCTCAACATATCTACAGCCCTGGAGAATAGTGCAGAAAATCTTTTGGGAGAATCCCTTCCACACCCATACTATCTTCTGCAACACATATATGTTCTATCATTCAGTCCTCACCAAAACTTTGTCAAGAAGATATTAGTACTTACTCTAGAATGATGAGAAAAGCAGGACTCAGAACCAGAGTGATCCTTAGGGAAGAGACAAAAGAAGGCTAAATCTACATTTCACATGATGACAGTCTTAAGTATTCTGTAACACTTTCCGATTACCTCTCCATCACCATCCCTCACTGGGTCACGCTCCAGCCAAAGTGAAGGTGCCAAGATGTACCATACACTCATCCGCAGTCCTTTGTAGGTAAACATAGTTCTCTCTGCCTAGAACTCTGCTTGATTTCTGCTTAGCTAACTCTTACTTCTCCTTCAGTCTCATTTAAACCTCCCTTCCATTGTGAAGCTCTCCCCATCCAACACTGGAGTAGAGATCTCCCCTATACAAAAGCACATTGTACTTACCTTATTATAATATCACTTACTGACCTTTATTATAACTCCTATCTGTTTATCTGTTTCCTACCCACTGATGTTGACATCTTTTGCATGGCCTTTGATGATTTCACTGTGGTTTAGAATTTTTAAACAAGTTAATATCTTTGGTTAAAAAAATAAATAAAAAGACAGCCCTAGAAATAAAGGTGCTAAAGGATTACAAAATGATAGCAAAGAACCTTGCCGATTCCTCCTTCAAAAATCCTCATGAATGTCATGACTTCATAGTAGCTAATTATATGTACCTCTTCTTTCTCCTCAACCCTTTAAATATAATTCTGACTAAGAACATATCTCTAAGAGAAAAGATACTTGGCATACCAAGGATTCACAGATCATTTGTTTTTGGACTTCGCGGCCTGAGTTTATTGACAAACCACACTAAAAATGGAAATGAACAAGAGAAATGATAAGAACTTATTTGCAAATGTGTGTCATCTTAATTAAAGCAAAATGCTGGAGAAAAATATTCAAATAGGAAAATATATTTAAATCCTAATTTAAAAAGTTGATTTCTTTTTAAAGTAATCATATTTCAAAAAGGTTATTATAAGTTTGAGAAATAAAAACTAAGAAGAAAGAAAAGAATATTTGAGAGACTCAAAGAAAAGAAAAGGCTAGACATCTAGAAGTAGAAATGTTGAAATAAATTCTTCACAAGTAAGAACTGAGTTTTTTCAGCTACCACAACAAGAAAACTATTCTGGCACCATCTGTACACATTTTTACAAAAACAAAAAAAGATTTAAAAGAATTAGAAAATCATTAGAAAGCAGCCATCAATGTTTGAATCCTGAAACCTAGAGAAGAAATAAGGCCTGGATGTAAGTTGTTCAGGGGCAAGTAGATAGAAAAATAAAATCAGATTTCTAAATATGTTTCTTCTCTTCTCTGGCCACTTCAAAATTGTCTTCAGTCAGGGTTCTCTAAAATTCCTCAAATATCCCATACAGAGGTAGCCTGATTATATTAGGTAAGGTTGGATTTGGGAAGTAACCTAAATTTCATGTGCAATAACTTGTACCAACCTTCTACAGAAAGAATTAAAATTTAGCAATTTCTGAGCTAATTTGACCCCTAAAAGCAGCTAAAACTGAAATAAAGTTTAAAATAAATTATTGATCTGGTTTTTCTCAATTTTTCACCAAAATACCAGTGAAGATTAAGAAAAAGACAAAATCATAGAACCAGGAAATATACTATTAGATATACAAAATCAGAATCTGGTATATTTTGACACTACATTCAAGGCTCATAGAGTATGACTGAGATAAATCTACATGTCTTGCTGCTTGAGCTTACATAAGGAGAAATGCACTAAGTATCTCTTTGTCTCAGTATCTCTTTTGATTGCAACAAAACCTTGTTAACTTAATCCAAAAGAAATTTGTTAGAAAGTACTTTTGAGGTTAACAGAATCAATGTAAGATTGGAAAACCAGCCTTGAAAACGGTCAGGGCCCAAGATAGCACCAGATAATAAAAAAGATACCTGCCGATAAGCAGGAACCACCGTAAGCATCATGAAAGGAGAAGTGGGGATCCCAGACATCTTCATTCACTTTCTCCTCCTTCTGCTCCAGTAAGGAAACAGCTCATTCCCTACTGTGGAAGTTGTACCTCTATCTAGGTTAAGAAAGAATGGAGCCCCTGACTATAATCTCATCAGATGGTGCCCCATTGAAAAAGAGAATAAAACCCAAAACTCTTTTCCACAGCCTATGAGGTATAAATGACCTAGTCCCAGCTGCCTCCCCATCCTGTTCTCTCTTCTCTCTTCCTCCCCCACTATACTCCAATCTTCTGTCCCTCTTGCAATCCCTGCCCCAGAACTCTTGTATTTACTGTTCCCTCTGCCAAGAAAGCTCTTCTCCCCAACGCATCCCCTAGTTCGTCCCATGCCTACCTCCCTCTTCTCACTTAAGTCTCAGCTCCAATGACACCTGCTAGAAAGACTCACCTCTTCCTTTTCCACTTTCATCCTCACATTTTCCTATTTCATTTTTTATGGTAATCGCCAATCTCGAAAATTATTTATTTGCTGACTTTAGTATCTGTCTGGCCCCCCTTCGCATTTCTGCAATGAGGATAGAGACCATGTCTATTCTCCCCAATTATATCTATCTCTTGCCTAGTATTTAGACAGTATGAAATCAGCAAAAATTTAAACAAATGCAAGAACCAATATTGCAGCACTTACTACATTTCTCAGAATTAATGATGGATCTGTTTCTCATGATGAACTGTGAGATCTCCCAAGGTAAGAACTGAGTCTTCCTCTTGGCTATGCCCTAGTGCCCAGCACAATGCCTGGTTTAGAATAAGGTCCTCAACAAATGTTTATTGATGTGAATTCTACTTAGCTTTGGGCTCTTTCTTTATGAACTGTTAGGCAGGCAGGCTGTATCTAGAGAAAGCTATTTTCTAAAAAGATTTCAAATCAGATTTCATAAGATGATAATAGCGAGAATAAAAAGTCCTTCCCATAAAAGCTCTGAAAACAGTACAAACATTCTCAAACATTTATTGTCCTGAAATTTCTTTTACCTAGTGTCTTTCTCTAACAGCATGAATTAATGTGACTGGGAAGTTCATCCCAACTGTCAACAGACTAGCCAGGGGCTCAGAGCAAGAGACTCCTCCTGGATCATCCAGCCTGATGAAGGGCAAGACAATGAAAGCACCACCAAAATAAATTCTCCAAGGAAACTGAACAAATATCTCTCCTGGTAATAAATAAATAGTTCAGCTGGGGAATTATAATTGTGTGTATAATGCAGCTCAGATATAGGGCATAATTACACTCTAGAATCCATACAGTAATAAAAAGCTCCAGTCAGGAAAAAGAATGCTTGTTTGCCATGGTTTGACAGGCAAGCAACAAACAAGAACCACTTTTTCACCTTTTATTCAATAAAATCAGCATATTAAATATTCAGACTGAGTGTCTCCATTAAGCAATTCACTTATACCTCTCCTCCTTCCTCCCTCCCCACCTCTTCTTGTTTTGTTTTCATCAAGTCAGGGAGAAAAAAAAATAAAACCAAATCCATGATGTGATTTTTAATGAGGCCGCTGCTCAGAGGTTCTGCTGCATTCAGGAGCCTCCTCTCCAGGCCACAAGGGTTCACGGATCAGGGTGGGGGTGGGGGGCAGTTTGGGAAGGACCCCAGACAGCAGGCAGACAACCATTTTCAATCAAGGATAATGAGTTGGCAGGGTAGGGGTTGTAGAGAATATGAGAGAAGGAAACAGCTTCTCCTACACCACACACCAATAAGAAAAGGCACCTGGCCTGAAAATGTTTAACCAGATGCTAGGAGTTGTGATCTGTGTCTAATGAAACAGCTGACAACACGACACACAGTAAAAAAGCCAGGCCAAAGGAGAGAAAAGTTAAAAGGCTGGGGAACTAGATTAGAATGATTAGGAGAAACTGGCATACCTGGTGAACACAACTGACTAATCACTAAAAGACATTGAGAGAGGATTCAAGTACTTTCTTGCACAACCAAATTGCTGTGTGCCCCCCTTTTTTTTCTCCCATTTGGAAAAATGTTTGAGCCTCTCTATTCTAATCTGCCTCAGGAGGGAGAAGGTTAATCTGGAAATGTCACTTTCTCCAGAGTGAAGGGAAAAAATGATCATGCTTCTTGCTCAGCAGCAACAAGCTTTAACCCCAACTCTGTCTATGATGTTGACAGACAGAAGTGAAGGACATCTAGCAGACAGTACCTTGGGAGGCCAATCTGCTCTAGCATAAGAGGTAGTGAGGTCAACGGTAATGAGCTACAGTGAGGCGGAATGCAAATTGCAGAAATTTATGAAGTTGTTTCTGCTCAGTGAGCAGATTCCAGATAAGTTGAGTGTTAATAAGGCAGGCAAGTTTTCAGCTGTGCCAGCTGTTAGGAAGATGTTGGCATGCTCTTAACCTGGTATTTATTGGATGCTACTCATTGTTGTGACAGCACACATGAGTACATAAGTATGTTTATTCACAACATGCATAATCACCCTGTCATAACACAGATGCAAATCAGCGGCCTGTCTCCAGAGCAGAAGGGTGTGTCTAAAACCCAGAGCCCTTAAGGAAAACTTTCTGAAGGAGCTCCCTTTCATTAAAAGTAATTGTTCCCCGCAGGCTGCCCTGGTATGGACTTTGACTTCTGTGAGGAGGAAGAGACACAGAGAGAACCTGAGTTCTGTTCTTAGCAGAGCAGAGCCTCATTACGAATTCCTCTGGAACAAGCTGGATAATTTGGTCTAGTGTCTTGAAAATTTGGGAGGGTAAAACCGAATAGTTATTACATGTGCTTACAGGGTTTAAGGAACTGTAGTGGTCTCTGCGTGCCCTGTGCAAATTGGAGGCAATGAGGAAACCAGGAAGCTCTGTGACAAAGTGAGCTTCTTTGAATTCACTTGAATATGTATGTAAGCTACTGAAGTTTCTCTGTAATATGAAACAAAATGGCCCTTTACACACACTTAAAGGACAATGGGAAAACTGGCCATGGAGGAGACTGGGAAAGCCATAAGAATTTTGAAATGGAAAAAAAAAAAACTGTATTCAGGATCACTTTATGACTAGGCAGAAAGAAGTGGACACCAGCATTTGGCACAAACTGGTTGCCGACTATATTATGCACACCCCGCCCCGTGTAAACCACTGGCCACCCCACTTTACAGAGAAGGAAACAGAGCCTTGGAGAGGTTAAGAGGCATCAAAGCCCCAACAATTAGGAAAGGGACAACACTGAGTCTCAGCCACAGCTGTGGCTGACTGACCTCCAAGCCTGTGCTCCTTAGAGTGGTGGCTCCAAACTATCACAGGTCAAGAAGGGATTTATTGAAGAGTCAGACTGGAATCCTGGACCTAAAGTGTGCTGGGTTTGAGAAGCTAGAAATAAAGTTAGACTGAACAAGAGTACTAGAGAAAGCTGCCTTGAAGTTGAATTCATGATATAAATTCCATGAGGGTTGACTAGAAACTAAAGCCCAAAGACTGACTCCGTAAGTCCCACCTGATAGCTACAGTCTCGATGTTTTACAGCCATACGTCCACCTAGTTGTGGTCACATCTTTTATGAAAACAATATGACCTGAATATGACCCCCCACCTCAGCACCAACTAAGGGGCCATCCATTCTCTGGTGTCCTTCCCGAGCAGCAGCCCCTGCACTCAATTTCTCTTTTGTTTTTTCCACTCTCTCTTTGCCTTCCGACATTTCTTTATCCTGATGTTTTAGGTTTCCAAAGGGTCACTTAATATTTCATACTTTCCTGTACTATTTGACATAAGTGGGGACTGCTGGAATTTCAAAAGCTGACTCCAAAGGAATGAATCTCTGTTAGTGAAACAAAGTATGGTGGGGTGCAGCTCCATGTTGTGGAAAGATGGGCGGATATAAGCTCTAGGCTTGGCTCTCCTGCTATTATACTGTGTGGCTTTGGGCAAGTCACTTAATCTCTTTGGCTTCCATCTCCTCATCCATAAAATAAAGAGACTGAACTATAACTGTGTAGTTTTTAACCATGTACACTATTCTCCCAGGGGGCATACAGACACGTAAACTGAACGGTTGGCATTTTGGGTAGTCACAGTGACTAGGGGGCACCTATCCTGCCTCAAATGCTGGAACCCCCTGTTAAGGAACACTGGTCTCGATCCCCTGTAGAGTCCTTCTCTGTTCTGACATTCTGTTGACATACTGTTGGACAGCAATGCCTTGGTCAGATTCCTCTCAAATCTTCTCATGTAGCATCCAAAGGCAAGGCTTTTATTGTCTGACATGGTCTGAAATCAGGATGAGATATTTTAAATTACACATTGGTCCATAGTACACCCTAGACACAAGGCAACCCTTTTGCAAATCATTACTGCTGCTTACAAGAGATTAGCGTTTTTCTCAATAATTACCTCTCTGACTCCCCAGTTTCCTGATGTCTTTTCTGTGCATCCTTTTGTGTTTATAAACTGCTTTCTTCAAATGTTTGGAATCATTTTAAATGGCAGAAAGGTCTTTTGGGTTTTTTTCAGGAGAAAACAAGGCAGATGCTCAAATGTCGGTGCCCTGCACATTTTAGGACTTTCTGAGCTCACAGTTCCTGTCATGCCAAGTGCATTCTACAGAAAAGAGAGAGAGTGTGTGCTAGAAAACAGGCTGAGCAGACACATACATTCCAGTCAACTCCAGGCACATTTATTCAGAAAACTTCCTCCCAGCTTCTTTACTTACTGCCACCAGTGACTTCAAATTAATGATCTAGCCAAAATCTTACACACTCTTGGAATCATAATTATGTTAATCTCTTTCTCAGAGCCTTCTTTTGATTCTTTGTATTTACATAAATTTTCAACTTTTTTCCCCCTTCACTCAATCCCTTTCATTTCCCAGTCCTCTTGGTGTTGGCATTCTTACTCTCGTATATTTCTGCCCAGCTGGTTCCTCCTTTTTTCCTCTCTGGGTTTCTCCCTTCGACTATTATGTGTCCTTATTCAAGAATAATATTTCTGCAAAACTCCTATCATCTACCCATTTTCAGGAGCCCCTAGGGAGTAAGCACTACACTGCACTCATACCGGCAGCCTACACTGCACTCATACCGCATCCTGATTTATGTGGGCCTATCTTGAAGGCTGGGAAGGCAAACCTTCCTGGCAGAAGTCTACGGGAAAGAGTTTTCTAAAAGAAGAGGGAATGAAGGTCACAGTTAGGGATGTGGTAGCAATCTGCCCACGCTGTCTTCTGGCTCTGTTTTTAATACAAATGCTTCTTGCCAGAGGGGGAAAATAAATAAGCAGTGGCTGTATAATCTCTGTCTGAAATAAGTGTTCTAGACATCAGTACCAATTCCCAGTGCATAAGAGAAATCCAGCAGACCAAACAACAACCTGGACCAGCCTCCATCTGGCCCAGAGGAGAAAATAATAGAGGGCACGATCTAATAGTGCAGCAGGGTATTTGGGAACACGTGGAACTCTGGGCAACTCCGGGAACAATACCAGATGAATAGCGTCAGTGGAGGGTGACCGGACTGGGCCCTTTAGCTAAAATCTCAAATAGGGTGGCCTAGAGCAGGGGTCCCCAACCCCCAGGCTGTGGTCCATACTGGTCTGTGGCCTGTTAGAACTGGGAGGCACAGCAGGAGGTGAGCAGCAGAGGAGCCGAGAAAAGCTTCATTTGTATTTGCAGCTACTCCCCAGTGCTAGCATCACTACCGCAGCTCTACCTCAGATCCTCAGGCATTGAATTCTCAGAAGCACCAGTCCCTGGTACCAAAAAGGTTGAGGAACACTGGCCTAGAGGATAAATACTTGTTATCCTCATACTAGACCTTTGAGGGTAGAAGCCGCTTAGGGTCTGTCAGGCATCGTCCCAGAAAAAAGCGAGTTTCCGTCTGGGAGGACAACACCTAAACCCTACCCCATAGTCTCTCTCTCTCTCTCTAAATGGCTTCAGAAAGGATTCCTCAACTTCCATGAAACATTCAGTAAAGTGTTTCGAAAATCTATCAGAAAACTCTCCCTTTAACTCAAATCCTCATATTGCACTCCCAGTCCATTTATAAAGGGCCCTTTACTTGCTCAATAATAACTTTTTATAGTCTGCCTAATGCTATAACTTTCTCCTTTCTCTAAAGGGTCTTCCATTTACCATTTATCTCTTATGCTTTCACATCCTTCGGTACGAAAGATAAAATGGTACCACTGGTATATACATTACCTACCTACGGGAAGGAATTACAGCACCCAAAAAGCAGTGTCACCTGAAGTAGAAGTAGGAATGGGGTGAGGCTGAAGTGCCATTATGAAAATTAAGTTTGAATTGGTTGTCGATGTTCCACTTTGGGTTAGCCAATTTAGGCTTATTTGTTTAGCTGAAGAATTTTAGAAAAATTAAACTGACTCACCATTACCTCCAGCAATGTTTTAACTGAGCGACCATAATTATAAACTCTAAAAATAACTCATTTAAGTCACTTTTTAAATGACTTTGATTAAAATGATTATTCATTCACGGTCCTTGACGACAGAGAAAATAACTACATTCATAGGGGCCCTGCAAACAGCTTAAACATGCTCTGTGATCAGGCAACCAATTCCATCCCAGAATAAATCTAACGGTTAAAAAAAAAAAAGTCTACCTAACCTTAAGTTCAAATACATTTCCTCAAAATTTCTACCACTGAACTTAGCTCCCCTGAAACAATATTAATACATACAGTAGTCCCCCCTTATCTACAGGAGTACGTTCCAAGACCTCCGGTAAACACCTGAAACCCCAGATAGTACCAAACCCTATACATATTATGTTCTCCTATGCATGCATACATTTTCCCTTAAAGGAAGCACATTAATGCTTCTCTTTGGCATATCCAAATTGCCAGCATCACTACTCTTGTGCTTTGGGGCCATTAGTAAGTAAAATAAGGCTTACTTGAATACAAGCACTGTGCTGTGACAACTAATTTGAGAACTGAGATGGCTGCAAAGTGACTAGGGAACAGTGAATGTATACAGCGTGGAGATTCTGGACAAAAAGGGATGACTCACATACCGTGTGAGATAGCATGAGATTTGATCACACTATTCAGAACAGTACACAATTTAAAACTATGAATTATTTATTTCTGCAATTTTGCACTTAATATTTTTGAGCCAAGGTTGACCACAAGTAACTGAAACAACAGAAAGTAAAAACCACAGACAAAAAGTGGACTACCATATATACCCTCTGCCTCCCGAAACTTGTAGATATTATTTCTCAGCCAATCCAATCAAACACTGCATCATTTGTGATACCATTAGTACTAGTACATTTAAAGTTATCATAAAAACTTAAATATGAAAAAGTAATTTCGAAAATAGGAAACACAAATAACCAAGAATCATACAAAAAAGATGTTCAACTTCATGACTAAGAAAAAAATGCAAATTAAAACAAAATTGAAATATTATTTCACACTGATCAGACCGGCAAATTTAAAAGTCTCATGATAGAAGTGTTGACAAGGATGGAGAAATGGGAACTCGTACGCTGCTAGTCAGAGTACAAATGGGTTTAGCCACGTTGGAGAGAAATTGGGAAATATTTAGTAATATACCAGATGCACATACCCTACAATCCAGAATTTCCACTTCTATGAGGTTTATTGCAGAAATCTGCACACAGGTTCACAGGAAGTTTTGCCCATGAGTAATCAGAATATTATTTGTAATAGCAGCAATAAAGGCGGGAAGTGGGGAGAAACAAGTTCTTTCAAGAGAAGAATGGTTAAATGCATACAACTGCAAGAGAATACTAGGTAGCATTTAAATGAGTAGAAAATGAACAAATTTTTAAAATACAATGTTAAATGAAAAAGTTGTAGAAGGATTTGTATATTTCTAATATATTTTTTATATATATTTAAATACACAAAACAATGTTAAGCATTGTTTGTAGACAAATATATCTAAATGTAAGTAAAAAATGAAAAAAATACCTAAAAATGTCTCTGAAATATTTTATATCCTTAAAAAAACACTAACACAAATATGGCAAATAGTAACATCAATGAATTTAAATGTAGTTATCTAATGTATTTTTCTACTCTCAGTACATTTGAAATATTTCCTATTTTCAACATACATTAATTTGATAAATACAAAAAGTATAGTCAATAAATAAATAAATCTATAATAGCATTACCCAAAAGATAACACTGTTGATAATTTGTTTTATTTTCTCCCAAATTTTTTTACTTTTTGTTTTAAACAATTTTAGGCTTTCAGAGCTGTAAAACAGTATGAAGTATTCACGTATACCTTAATGTTCACAATTTATGTAATCTTAATGCAACTATCAAATCAGGAAATTAACACTGGCATAATACCATCAACGAAACTATAGACCTTACTTGAATTTCATCAATTTAATCTCTATTGCCCTTTCTCTATTCTAGGATCTAACACTGGTATTTCCTTAGTCTCCTACAATTTATGACAGTTCCTCAATCTTTACCCATCTTTCATGGCCTTCACACTTCTGATCAGAATGACTCTCAGTGTGGGTTTGCCTAGTGTTTCCTGATGATTAGACTGAGGTTATGCTTTTTTTTTTTTTTTTTTATTACAGAGTGATGCCGTGTCCTTCTCAAAGCATCATTTTAGGGGGTGCATGATAGGTCTTATTACTGGTGATATTTATCTTGAGCACTTAGTTTAGGTGGTGCCTCCTGGATTTTTTCACTGTAAAATTACTATTTTCCACTTCGTAAAGGATATATTGGGTGAGATACTCTGAGACGGCTGATATTCTGTTTCCTCTCAAACTTTTGCCCAATGATACTAGCATCCATCAGTAGATTTTGCCTGCAACAATTATAACTGTTGCCTAATGGTCATTTCTCCTTCATTCCTTCTGTATTTGTTAATTAGAAGTCTTCTGTAAGAAAGAGCTATCACTTCTCCCACATTTATGTGCATACTCAATTATAGATTTAGATGAGCATGACTCAATGATATTTATCATATGGGTTATATAATGTTAAAAAACAAAATCAAACTGGGTAAATGTGAAGCTCTAATTGGCTTTATCAAAGGATTCATGAATCAGGCAGCATTCCATCGAGCAGCTTAAGGGGTTGTACAAAATAGATTTTTATAGGAAGAAGAGTGGGATAAGGGACCTATTAACAAAAGAAAGGATTATTTGGGGGCTGAAACATCTTTTTTGGGAGAGAAGAGAACAGCAAGCATTTTCATCATGCATATTGCTTCTTCTTTCTATGGAAGATGGAAAGGGCCCACATAGCAGATTATCTCATTGGTGTAGGACAGAAAATTCCAGACTGGTTGATTATGTTTCATCTAGTACTTGAGTGACTTCAATTTTTGCATTCAGATATTATAAGACTTTGGATCATATTTAAAACCACTTTTAGTCAGCTTTCTCCAGCACTGCTCTGGCAGGGGAAGGGGTTGGTCCCAACTTTCCATTTTCAGGTGGAGTTAGAAGCCCAGGCACCCCACTCAGCCTTTATTGACACTTAGGTAGATGGGTTCCTCGTTACCTGTGGGCAGGGTGAGAATTCTGGCCACAACTAGGCCTCTGCTTAACTGATGCTGTCTGGGCGGGGTAGGAGTGCTGCTTCTGCCTCCCACGTTGTGTTTAGTGGGAAGAAAAGGAAGAAGTACATCTACTCCATCTTCCCAAAAGCATGATATCCGTTTTTAAAATTTACTATTTACTATTTCTAGAAGAGAGCTCATAAAATGTAATTATTGGAGCAAGGGGTAAGAATGTTTTAAACGCTCTTGCTACATATTTCCAAATTATTTTTCAGAAATTTTTATTAATTAAATTTATATGTAATATGGAATGCTTTCTGTTATACCATGTCTTCTTTAGTATTCTATATTTTAAGTCTTCCCTAATTTTGATAGACAAAATGTAGTATTTCATAATTGTTCTAAGGTAGAGTTTTTAGTAATTAATAATGAACATTTTTTTCCTAAATTTTTTTATTATAGTAACATTAGTTAACAAAATCCAGTAAGTTTCAAGGATACAATTCAACAGTTAATCATATATATTTTGCATTATATGTTCACCGCCCATAGTTAGATTTCTTTCTGTCACCACATATTTGACCTCTTTTACCCCATCGACTTCCCTCCTTCCCTGTCCCTCCCACCCTCTGGTAACCACTAGTCTATTGTCCATGTCCATGAGTCTGTTTGTTTTTTATGTTTATTTGTTGCTTTTAGGTTTATATCCCACATATGAGTAATATCATGTGGTCTGCAACTTTTTCTGTCTGGCTTATTTTGCTTAGCATGATTATCTCAAGGTCCATCCATGTCGCAAATCGTGGTATTTCATCTCTTCTTATAGCTGAGTAATATTCCATTGAATATATCACATACATTTTTTACCCTTTCATTTTTTGAGTTCTAATATTTCTCTTATCTTTTTATGAGTTCTTCATATATTTAAATTTTAATTTTTCTGTAATAGTTATTGAAATTTGTAGTGAACCTTTCAATTCTCTATACTATATTTTTTGGTGTACAAACATTTTAAAATTTTGTCTAGTTAATTCTATTAATACTTTCCTATATTTCTTTCAAGTTTCTTTTTTATTATATACACAATTTAGTAGTCCATCTCATATTTATTTTAGTGCAAGGTATATTAAGTCAGATACATATGGATCACTAATTTTCCTACAACCATTTTTAGAAACTCTTACGTGATCACAGCTAAGTGCCATTAAAGGGCATCGAATTCTGAGTTGACATGCAATATCCTCAAATTCTTGGGCTGATAGAGAGGTCAGCACCATTTGGCTTATGGCTATCGCTATGGTCTGAATGTTCGTGTTTTCCCAAAATCCATATGTTAAAATCCTAACCTCCAAGGTGATGCTATAACAGAGGCGGCACCTTTGGGAGGTAATTAAGTCATGAAGGCAGAGCCCTCATGATTGGGATTAGTACCCTTATAAAAGAGACCCCCAAAAGATCGCATGTTCTTCTACCATGTGAGGTTACAGTGAGAAGACAGCCATCAGTCAGGAAGTGGGCTTTTACCAGACACCAAATCTACCGGAACCTGATCCTGGACTTCCTAGCTTCCAGAACTGTGCGAAATAAATATGTGCTGTTTATAAGCTATCCAGTCTCATGTTTTTTCATAGTGGCCTAAACAGACTAAGACAACCATAGAACATGGAAGCAATATGATTTCTGCATACTTTGAGAAGTTGAAATGATGGTACTGTCAAGGCCAAAGTGAACCCTCCAGGGTCTAATCAGTGTCAACAGTGACAATACCCAGAAGGAAGTCCTCTGTAAGGACTCTTACAGCCCTGCGAGGTGGGGTTCCTGACATTCTCAAAGCATTTCATACATTTGGTGGGACCCAATGTAGGTCCATTGGGAAGACAAGACCAAAACATACTCTTATGATTAAATACAGAAAGAGCAGCTTTAAGTTTATATAGCTCACCATTATAGAAAATACATAAGATACCATGTAAGTCTGCTGGAAGTACATTTACACAGTAAAACTTCAAGCTATTTGGAGCCTACCCTATCAGATCCCCAATATGTGAATACAATTGTGAAATTTATCCACCAGGGTCAAGAATTAAGATGCATTTTTTACGACATAACCTGTGCTTTAGAAAAAACTAGATGTGCTCTGGAAATAAAAAAAATCTTGGAGTCCATAACCTTGTGATTTCTTTACAGATTCTAAATAACTCCTCTCCTAAAGCATATGTGTTTTGAACTTTTTTTTTAAGGAATAGAAAAAAAGAACAGTTCAAAAGATATCCTTCAAGAGAGGACTTATTTTATACAAGTAGATGTGCTAAGGTAGAGAAATTAACATGTTGGTATAGCTGTCCCCCCTTACTCATGGTTTCGCTTTCCATGGTTTCAGTTACCCGTAATCAACTGTGGGCTGAAAATGTTAAATGGAAAATTCTAGAAATAAACAATTCCTAAGTTTTAAATTACATGCTGTTCTGAATAGTGAGATGAAATCTCACACCATCCAGCTCTATCTATCTTGGGACATGAATCTTCTCTCTGTCCAGTATCTCCAGGCTGTACACACTACCCACCCATCACTCACTTAGTAGCCATCTCAGTTATCAAATCAACTATCAAGGTATCTCAGTGCTTGTGTTCCAGTAGCCCTTATTAACTTAATAATGGCTGCAAAGAACAAGAGTAGTGATGCTGGCAATTAGGATATGCCAAAGAGAAACCATAAAATGCTTCTTGTAAGAGAAAAGGTAAATACAGTACAATAAGATATTTTGAGAGAGAGACTATATTCACGCAACTTCTATTACTATATATTGTTATAATTATTCTGTTTTATTATTAGTGATTGCTGTTAATCTATTACTATGTTTAATTTATAAATTAAACTTTAGCACAGATATGTATTTACAAGAAAAAACATAGCATGTATAGGGTTTAGTACTACCCAAAGTTTCAGGCATCTACTAGGATATCTTGGAATTTATTCCCCACAGATGAAAGGGGTCCACTGTAGTCACAGCTTTCCTCTTTGCCTACTTAATTAGCTTTTTCTCCCAGCACACTCTCTGTATAAAAAGAGCCAAAACTGCTTAGAATGGTTATCACAAGAAAAGCAATCGGGAGAATAATTGTAATTACCAAGGCAGTTGTGCGCACAAGAGAGAAGAGAGGATATGGAATAAAAGGGTAGATGGAGAGTTTGGTGTTTTAAAAAGTAAAAGACTCCACATTTAGGGGATTAGAAAATAGAACAAAACATTAGAAAATGGAAATTGTCAAGCATTCTTAATGTTTCAGAAAGATATTGAATAAATATCAAAATCTTGATTTTAAAAATGCGAAACGACCCTGGGACCAGAGGTACACTACTGAGATCACCTAGTAGTATTGAGATCACAACTTTATAAATATTGTATATTCACTAAACCAACCATGTCTCCAGAGGAGGTTTTTTTGTTGTTGTTTGTTTTTTTGCGGGATGGGGGAAGCAGGGTTGGGAGGGAGATGGGGAGGTGGTATTTCTCTAAGAATATTGAGGATTAGAAAAATCTACAAGCCATCCTCATTAAACCATTAACTTCTTGACATCAGGGACTCTGCCTTATTTATTTGTTTGTTTATTTATTTATTTATTTATTTATTTATTTATTTATTTATTTTCAGCTTTATTGAGATATAACTGACATGTAACATTGTGTAAGTTTAAGGTGTAAAAAGTGAGGTTTGGATACACAGATACCAGGAACCTGTCCTATTGATAACTACATTTTCAGTCCCTCACACATAGTCTTAATCCCTGCTACACAGTGGGTGTTTAACAAATGTTTGGTGAATGAATGACATATGAATTTTATGTGCTAAGCTCCAGGCTAAATTTATCTGAATGGTTTCTGAAAGTCAGATCAGTTCATTCTTTTTGGATGACAAAATCAACTCTATAAGACTGTTTTTCTGGAAGAAACTGATAGCATGGGGGCTGCAAGGAATTCTGCAATTCAACCACTGCGGTTCAGACTAGATAGCAATCATGATCATCCCAGACTTCCAGAGAAGAAAAGAAAAGGAATCTCCAGATAGGAGCCAATTTAGAGATCTGAGAATAAAACAGGTTCAGACTTTCAAATAACAGATTTTGAATAATCCTAGGAAAACAAATTTCGCAATTGCCTAAGAAACTTTGAAATGTCCAAAGATTAGATAGATGAAAGCCTGGCCCACAGGAGTAAAGTGAATACAACCAAAAGGCTTAAGAATAGAGACAGGGTTAACTTATGCAGTTTATGTTCCTATAAATGTGATTAATTTTATATATACCCCCCAAGGAAAGTTTGTGTGTATTGCCTCAAGATAATTCTCTAGTTCACTATAGATATAATAATTAATAAAGCACTATACTTTGCTAAGAGGACTTAGAGAATTATTTACACATAATTCAATAAATAAAAAATCTTCAAGAAAATTGGTGCCAGGATAATTAAAGCCCGCCACCCACATAAAAGGTCCTTAGTCTTTATACCTCTGTCTAGGATGAAGCTTATTTTGCTAACCATTATAGGCTAGCTAAGAAAGGAAGGGAGTATGGAAAGGAAAGAGAAGGAAAGGGAAGAGAAGGGGGCAGGGAGGAGAACAGAGGGGAAGGAAGGAGATTAAGGAGCAGAAAAAAGATGAAGACACCCATTTCTGGCATTATTGCAAATTAAATACTCTGAATAACTACTCTTGATAGAAGCAACTAAACATTGGATAAAAATATAGAGAGAAATGCATTTTTAAACATACTGCTGAAGGGACACAAAAAGAAGCCACAGAGCCCAAAATTTTAAGTAAAGTCAAGAATCCTGAAAAACATGTAAGTACCATAACTAGATTTTTCCTTGAAGCCTTCCCTTGGACCCTAAAGACCCTAAGCTTCTGCATCATCAGCTACATGAGTAGTGAGTGTGGAAAACATAGGATGAAACTCAAGTCCCCAAAAGTGCTCCATAAGAAAAAGGATGAACAAGAAACTGACCCTGTCACACAGAAGTAGACAACATGGGTTACCACCACTCTCAGTTCTGGCAAAGAAATATTACCTGATAATTTTGTTTAGCAACAAGCTAGCCCTCGGATGGGGTGGAGGTTAGTCTATATTCATCTTATCTGAAAAACCTTACTCAGAGAATTTGACTTAAAGCAATTCCAGGTTGGTAGACATCCCAGGACCTTGGGTGAACGAACTACAATCCTCTCTGGAAGAATACAATTTCAACCCAACCCTAAAAGAATTCAACCCTAAAAGAAAAGTTCCAAGACAAATAACAAGCTCACACTTAGACAGACAGACAGACAGACAGACACACAGACACAGACACAGACACAGACACACACACACACACACACACACACACACACACACACACAAGTCTGAAGACCAGCAGAAACAAGAAAGAATCTGTCCACAAACATACCGACAAACATTTCAGATATAATACAAAGAACATAAAATACTTATATTTATTAAGTACTTAGAAATAAAAGAGAAGCTTGAAAACACAAGCAGGAAAAAAAAAATAATAAGACTTGAAAAATCCACTAATTAAGGACAAATTAAACAGATTAGAAACCACCAAAGAGAGAACACGTTTATAACTCAAGGTAAAGGAGGCTTTCTCAAACAAGGCAATAAAAATACAAAACCAAAAAGAATATAATAATAAAATCCTGCTCTTCTATATGCACTTCCTATATGCCAAGCACCACTATCAGCACTTTACATGTATTGTCTCATTTAATCCTCTCAGTAATCCACTGAAGTAGACATTATTATCATCCTCATTTCACAAATGAGGAAACCGAAGCACTAGGACACTAAGTAACTTGCCCAAAGTCATACGACAAGTGCCAGTGCAGAGATTTGAATCCAGGAAGCCTGGCTCCAGAGTCTATGCCCTTGAATATATACAAATTTGACTAACTAGAAATTTAAAACTTTAATAGGCAGAGCACAGAGGATTTTTTTAGGGCCGTGAAACTGTGTTATATGATACAACAGTGGTAGATACATGTCATTATACACTTGTCCAAACCCACAGAATATACAACACCAAGAGTGATCACTAATGTAAACTATGGACTCTGGGTGATAATGATGTGTCCACGTAGGTTCATCCATTTCCACAAATGTATCACTCAGAGGGGGAATGTTGATGGAGAGAGAGAGGCTATTTGTATGTTGCGGGGAAACAGCGGATATACAGCAACTCTCTGTACTTTCTACTCAATTTTGCTATGAACCTAAAACTGTTTTAAAAATAATGTAAAATAATTTTTTTCATCAGACATCATAAAGAAACCCAAAGGACAAACACAAACTGGAAGAAGATATTTCCAACATATTTAACCATCAACATATTAGCACCCAGATGCTACATTAAACTTCTCAAGCCAAAGCTGGCATTGATCCGTTTATGTATGTATGGTCATTTTCCAAACAACAACCTAACCACACAGATATCACCACAGATTAATTTCCACAACTCCCCTCATTCAGGTTTAATTCCCCTCAGAGTTCACCTGGGCTAGGGTTGTTGTATATTCTGGCCATTATCTTTTGTCTTTAAAAACCCCAGTCCTCAAATTTTCTTTAAAACGGATACAGTGAACGAATTTCTCAGAATCCGATACAGTTTGCTGGAGACATAAGTGGCACACAGTAATGTTTAAGGGACGGGCTCTAGCTTCACCACTCACTTGCTCTGTGAATACAGGCAACTTACTTAACTGCTCTATGCCTCAGCTTTCTCATATGTAAAATAAGACAATCTACAAGCAACTCATAGGAGCACTGTCAGAATCGAGTCAGATGATACAGTTAAATAGCATATCCTGGGAGAGCCTCTAAAGTTTATATACAAGTTACCATATGATTCAGTGATTCCATTCCTAAGTATCTACTCAAAAGAAACAAAAATGTATGTCCACACAAAATTCGTACACAAACATTCATAGCAGCATTATACATAATAGCCAAAAAATGAAAAGAATCCAAATGTCCACCGACTGATGAAGAGATAAACAAAATGTGCTTTATCCATACAATGGAATATCATTCCATGGTAAAAATGAATGGAGTCAATGAAATACTGATTCAGGCTATAACATGGATGAACATGCTAAGTGAAAAAAAAAAGTTCACAAAAGGCCACATATGATCCATTTAAACAAAATGTTCAGAATAGACAAATCCAAGCCAACAGAAAATAGATTGGTGGTTGCCAGAGGCTTGGGGGAAGAGAGAATGGAAAGTAACTGCTAAAGGACACAAGGTTTACTTTGAGGTGATGAAATTTTCTGAAATTAGATAGAGAGATGGTTGCACAATTCTGCGAATTTACTAAAATTCACTGAATTGCAACCCCTAAAAGTGAGACTTTTATGTTATGCAAATTATATTTCAATAAAGCAGTTATTTTAAAAAGAACATACCTACAGTACTGGGTAAGTGGTACGGGCTCAGAAGCTATTGTTATTTTGATTCTGTTTAGCAATCTATATGTCTTCTAGCATCTCTAAGTTATTTTGACCAATTGAGATGTTTTTCCAATTAAAAAAAAAAGAAAATGAAAGTTCCCAAAAGCCATATGCAAGAACAGCATAAAGTACTCAAGAGGATGATCCAAGAAGACCCTTGGTGGGGGAAATGAAGAGACAACCATGCTCTGGTACATGGGAATTTGAGAGGGCCCTGGGGTATGAAAAGCTCCAGAGCTATTTGAGAACTCTAAGGACTGCCTTGTCTGTATGAGCAGCACATGTCAGCCTCCACAGTAATCGTGACAGCAATAAACTAAACTGGCTGGTATTTATTTCCCAGCTAGGTGCCAGTCACGTTCCAAGCATTCTCTCATTTAATCCCACTACTCTCCTCTGAGTTTGGTTCTATTCTTATCCCTATTCTTCAGACAACAAAACTGAGGTAGAAAACAGTCATCTCTAGAACAAATGTTCTTCAACATTGTCATGCTGCCTCCCACATAATCCCTGAAACCAAGAAATTCTTCCCATATTTACTTAATAATTATCATAATAAAAGATAACATAAAAGCTCTCTATACCTGAGACAGTATTCTAAGTGTCTTACATATATTCATCCATTAAATTATCACAACACTGAGATGTAGCTACCATTTTCGGATGACACAAATGAGGCACAGAGAGGTTAGGTGATATGCCCAAGGCCACACAGTGGGTATGTGGCAGAGTTATGATTTGAATCCATGTAATTTGGCTGCCAGAATTTGCCCTCTTATTCATTCTGATGTATTGCTTTTCTAGCTAATACATATAGTACTGGCTTCACACCAAAAACTTGTCTAAATCCTCAACATACATTGTTTTAAATCTTCAGAACAATATTATGAAGTAGATATTATGAAAAAAATGTATCCTAAGTAGAATAAAGTAAGTATAGAGTAACTATTCTGTCCGAGTTTATTCAATGAACAAGTTTCAAAGCCAAGGCAATCTTGTTTGCGCCAAGGTGATCTGGCCTGGGAGTCCAAGCTCTTAAGCATAACTCGATACTTTCTGAGCAGTGAACGAAATTCTGGAACTAGAGACAATATTTATCACTATGCAATTAGAAATAAAGCTAAGACTGAAATACTTAGAAAGTTTAAAATAAAATGAAATAATACAAAAAAGCAAAAAATGAAACTACCTTTAACCTGCAGGAGTATGGGATCATTGGACAATATCAGAGGATCCTGGAATGGGGTGGGGAGCATACTTAATTCTCTCAATATCATGCTTTGATCACGTACTGAGGTAGCTCCCTGAGACCCTCTGTAGAATATATTCTTTCTGTAGGCAACAAACTAATTAGACAAGTTCAGGTTAATGAGCCCAGTTCTCTTCCGCTACCCAGTAGCCTTCCATCCCATCTGTCCCAGAGTTAAATGATGCTACTCATGTCTATCCATCACCAGCTGCTCAGCCTTGCACTCTAACTCCTCCATAGACTTCTTTGAAAACAGCCTCTGAAACCCCCTATCTGCCACTCAGAAAACAGGTACCTACTCACAGTAGGCAGGTGCATAAGCCCACTTCCTTGCCTTGACAGGAGCAGACGCTGGTTCCTCTTTCACAGACCTGGGAAACAAGGCACTTAAAGCCATTACTCTGTTAGCCAACAGGCCTGCTTAAGGTGTGCCCAGGCTTGGTCCTCGCCTCTCTGCACTGCTGTCAGTACTTGGGCTATTTCCTTGCAGCTGTTCCCAGAGCTGAATATGATTGGAAGAAATACAGTAAAACACAGTATATTGGGGTTCTCGTTAGCACTATAGTTACAAGTTGGATTAGGGAGAAGACTGACGCTATTGATTAAAATGGAATCTTTGTATTATCTATGAATATTATCCAGGGCTCTGAAGAACAGCCATTTTGCAACTTGGCAGTCTGCATCCATCTGAAATAAATTACAGATGGTACATTTGTCCTCATGAATTATCAGTTATACTCAGGTGCATTTATGTCCTAAAAATAAATGTATAGTCTCAGAACCACACACATCCCAGCAAGTGACACAGATCTACACACCAATATCAGCAGCTTTGTAAGGAAGGCTTATCCTTCTCATCAATTTTTTTCTTGGTGCCAACAGAGACTCGCAAGCAACAGTCAGCAGCAGTACTATCAAAATGTATTTTTAAGCTCATTGTACTGTTTTGACAAACTAAACGATTAATTAACAGCAATCTAGCAAACAAATCTCTACTTACAGCTTAGAGTGAGAGAAACACACAGATCGCCATAACCATTCTATAGTCACCATTACTGGGGAAGAATACTGCCTAATTAATTAAAATTGATCACAAAGATTAGATTCAAATGCTACTAGCAGGGCAGAAGCAGCCCAAACCAAGGAAATAAATCAGAAAACTATTCTCTGAATCCATAATGAATTAACAAGCTTTAGAGATAAACAGATTTGTTTTAATTGTAGTTTTTAAAAAATAATTTAAGAACATTTGGAGGCCTTTGCAGAGAGAATGCAGAGTGTGGGGAGGGGTAGAGCCAAAATTAGTGATTCAAGTGAACACTGACTTTCTCATCTCTGAGTCTGTATAAAAATCTGGAAGGTGCCCACCAAGGTAGAGGTTAGGCACACGATGTGTATACATTACGCTGCAGAGGTGGCCTGACGATTACATTCTCCCTGACACAAAAACATGTCATTGCAAGCTGAAAGATTCCCTCGCAGCTTTCTCCTGTCAGCTCTCATAGTGAATATCTACTTTTTCTTCCCAACATCCATTTTTTTCTCTCCAACTACAGAGGCCCCTTTCCTAACCACAGCATGTGTGAGGCAGTGGTCCCCACCTCAAATACCCACTCGCAGCCCCACTGCAGTGCTTGAGAGGTCTTGAGAAACAAATCAGGCCCATCAAAGGCCTTCGAAAAGATTATAAAAACCAGAGCTTGGAGCGAAGTCCCATCTCATACTCAATCCCCTTTCTTCTTTGGTTGCCAGGTTACGAAGACATAAACATCATGACTGATGCAGACAGTAAAGCTCGGGAATAAGGTCCCTAGTTCCAGTTGGTCAGTTCTCAGCATTGCCCTGGTACCTGAGTATTCATTCAGTTTGTCTTTCCTGAGACTTGTTTTAGGTTAGCTTGTTTAAGCTGAGTTCTAAGAGAGTCCCAACACTCTGTGAAGTTAACGTAGTCCAAAAACTCAATTTAAGTGCTGTTCAGGCTAGAAATAGTCTGATACAGAATTGGAGCAATTCTGAACCATACAGAAGCTTTTCACAAATTCTCAGTTTGGCTGATGGAATTTCATCTCCTATAAGGGCCACAATAAAACTGCAGTTCTTACAATCAGGACTGGGTGGTAGAGGGAACATGAGCTTTATGATGAAACAGGCCTGGTTCTAAATTGTGATTCCTTGATTGTGACCAAGTGTCTTAACCTTTCTAAACCATAGTTTCCCCATTCATAAAATTGGAATAATCCTCCATTGGGGTTTGTGAGGATTGAATAAGACAATGCTCGAAAGTAAATGAATAATAGTATCTGGAACAATATCTGTGGACTCCCAGCTTCCACGTGGCACCACAATCTGCCACCACTGCTGCTTTCCTCCTCTCTGGACAACTGAGCACCACGATGACAGAAAGCCTCTCTCTACTGGTACAAGAGAATGTGGCAAATGAGTTATTAGGAGCTAAAATCCTATCTTACCTATAAAATATTAAAATCTGATTTCAGTTTAGAGCTTGTTGGACGTACGTGAAATGTTCATGCATGTAGTAATGTAGTTGGTTGTTTTAACGGTGACCTCGCTAATTTAAAGTAGCTTGGGAGAAGGCCCAGCCCAAATTATGGGATACTTTTTAAAAGTATACTTTAATTAGTTCCAAATATATGCAGTAGCTAAAAGAATTCTGAAAAGAATAGGCTGGGAGAATCCATGATGCGATACAGTGACAAAAAAGACATATAATTGGTATATCAAAAGTTGATACACAAAATATCAGGTTAATTCTTCTTATTCTATAGTGGAACAGAAAGGATCCTACCTATTGTCAGAAAAGCTGATTTCTCCACATTTTTAACTATAAAATAGGGATCAAAATGCCCAAGACGTGGGATTAGTGTGAGGCTTAGAATTCAAACAAGTGAGACTAAAACAACAAACCCTGTGAGACAGCTTTATATCCATCCAGCTCATGATAGCATCCCAATATCAAGCGCAGGGCCTGACACTTCGCAAGCTCTCAGTAAACACATGAATAGATGAATGAATGTGTAAATTCATAACACAGAGCTCAGTGCATAAATTACCAGGCCTTGGCATTTCAGGAGGTAACTCTGTGGCCTCCAGCCCTTGTCTGACCTTCCAAGTGTTCATACAGAACCTCTGGAGTCTTGCTCTAGCTCACACTTCTACCTTAACTAGTGTTCACCCACCAGAACTGGTCTCCATTAGCCGTTTTTGTACTCCACAAGCCTGTTGTTTTGGACACAGTTTTTTGAACCAGAGACAGGCACTGGACCCAAAGAAGATTCAATCAGATTTTCCCAATTCAGAATTTGAAATTATGACTAAGAAAATCTAGCTCTTTCCAGATTGGTTATCAGGAAAGTAACATATAACCTGTACATGTATGATGTACATGTCCACCATGCACATCGGAGAAGCAGGTTTTAGAGGAAAAAACAAAGACTTTCAGAAAGAAACAAGTATTCCATTATTAGTTCAAGGCCCCAGTTAAAGTCTAACTGTCCCTGCCCTTGGGATCCATAAAATGTTCTCATGGCCTTATAAGTTTTCTCTTTGTGTTAGTTTGAAGTATAAGCAAAATAACTTTAATGCAATAGAAAAAGGATAAGCAATAAGTTTTTTTAAAAATTCTTACTACAAAATGAACAAATCGTAAGGAGTATACAATCTTTAGTCATGCTACATTGATACTCTTGGCCTATGATGTTTATTGTATGTGTATGAACAGTTCAGAACCATTCTAGGACTAGCTGACTGTGGTATCACACACATTACTTTTTCTAACAACTATTTTCATTCCTGCTGCAAGAAGAGGTAAATGAGCCTCAGAGAGGAAAAAGTGACTTATCTAAAATTTCATGATCAGCAAGAAACAAGAAACACAACACAACCTCATCCTTTCTCTATAAGGGCTATGCTGTTCCCATACCAGCTCAAGGATGGGACAGAAACTATCTGCATATTGTACTTGAGGGTAGTAGATCTCAATCATTTTAGTAGAAGGAAATGTTTTTGAAGTCAAAGGTTTTAAAGTCCTGCACTTTCAGAATAGGTATAATTTTTATATTCACTAACTGAAAAAAAAAATCAATTGAGAAAAATTACAAAAATGTCAATAATGCCTTATAATTTTTTATTAATCAATACAGCAAATTTAAAATTTTGTTTATGTATGTTGGGGGGTGTTAAAATAGAAAAAGAATTGAGCAACTACCTTATTTTTAATTTATTCCAAATATAGTGGTTGGTGCACTTAAGGATTCAGAAATCCTACCATTAAACCAAGACCTCCCAGGGGACCTTGGCCCTCAAGAAAGAAACTACTCCTAGGAGGAAACCTGTTTCTATTTTTAGACATTTCTGAAGAGGTTAATTTTAGATTCTTCAAAAATGGTTTCGTTTGATAAAACTGTTTAGAGAGAACTTTGCCTTACCATCTCATCCTAGGTAGAAAACTTGGATTCAGGGTTCCCCCCAACCCCCACCCACCCCGTGAGGTGGGTGGGAGCTGGGGGTGCAGGCGGACTTTGGGTTTAAGTACAAAGCGTTTGGTTAGAAAAACAGAAGCCACTCAAGATATTATAAACAGGAAGAGATTTCATAAGTGAATTAGAGGCATACACAATTTTCATTAGGGCTGAGGGAGTAAAGGCCAAGGAGGCCACTGCTGTATTTTGGAAAACGAGAAGTGTGTGAATCAGAGGGAAGCTGTCGCCAATGAGCACAGCTACCGGAGCACACCGAGGGCGGTTCCCAAGAGGATGCGCAGAGCGTGTGGGCTACAGCTCAGGTCGGCAACTCTTATGTTTATGCATCTGCTTCCAGCTGCAGCCAGAGAATAATGGCTTCTCCTCTCCTAATTCTGAATTCCATGGGAGTGCCTCTCATTGGCAGAATATAACCTGCAATAATGCTGGTAAGAAATGCTGAGAAATAAGGTTCTCAGTCTTTCCTGTGGTTATGTAAGAGGAAAGTTGATGCTGATTTGATAACAGATAATCCAGCACAATTTACCCCTTTTCTCAACTCAAATCCATAAAATCCTTTTGACTCATATTTATTTTCTAACCAACATTAGCAACATTTTCATGTGTCTACCTAAATTGTTGCGTGTACCTCTAAAACGAATATAGATGTACTCATCCTCTCATGGAAAAGCAGAGACTCAAAGTCCCTACAGGAACTACATCCATCTCTGGGTAGTGTTAATTCTTCTCGTGGTTTAGTCACAATCTTTTTCTAGACAGTAAACTAAAGATTAAAATTTGAGGTAATTACAACTAACACACCTTATATAAAACTGTATGGAAAAGAGAGAATATACAAAGAAGAAACTGGTATCTGATACACATGTATATCTCAAAGCAGACAAAATGCATAGCTAACGTAGTCCTCACTTTCACAAGCAGTCACAAGACCATAGTTGAACTTCCTTCTTCTACCACCCATTCCATACTCTCTTTATAAGCATGAGCATCTAGGCCAACCATACCTATTTATCTGCTGGGATCACTCACATCTTCATTTTTGAGGGTACCTATATTGGATTGTTGTATACATCCATTAACTTCTACCATTGAATATGGAATGTACACCAGTAAATCCCCTAGTTCCAGATATACTCCGCTTTACCTCCCTAATATAATAGCAACACAATTTTTCTTCTTTGTCTCTTAGTTCAGTGATACGATGAGCTTCTAAATGGTCAGACTGTCTTAGTTCTTACCGTCTGCTATCAGGAAGAACTAATGTTGTATCCCCTGGTGAAAGAATTCTTCATTTGGGCACTAAGACTTCTAAACCAGCAGAGTCCAAAGTTGTGGAACTGGAAAGCAAAATTTTGTTTTCTAGACATATACATTCTGGCAATGGGACAAAAGGTATAATATGTGGGTTCCTACTTTTGAGTTCCATCTTGTTTCTGAGTGAATGAGGAACACAGTAAGACAAGTGAATCTCATGAGTGTGACTCTTTCCTTCACTTTCTTTTTATTTATTATTTTGGCTACAAAATAAAATTCCTTGGTCAGAATAAAAATATTTTGTGTGATACCAAGACAGTGAATAATGCATTCAATAAGTCCACAGATGGTGGTGTTGGCAGAAACACCGCTGATGGGAAAGACAGACCCATATCCATATTATGCGTCTATTCCAGGGAGAAAAAAAATTACTGCCCCCTCAATGATGGAAGGAGTCCAATGTAATCAGCTTGCCACCAGGTGGCTGGCTGGTCCTCCTAGGGAATGCTGCCATATCGAGAGCTCAGCTTTGGTCTCTGTGGTTGACATGTTGACATGTTGGACACTCAGCAGCAGCAGCCAGATCAGCCTTGGCGAAGGAAAATCCATGTTGTCGAGCTCACAAACAACATCCATACCTGTTAACATGACCGCTTCATTGATAAGAAAGTTGTGGAGTAGCTTGAAAAAATAAGCTGACAGCCATCACAGAACAGGTCACCTATTCCCTGTGATAACTGAGTCTTCTTCTACAGTAGATGCCCTTTGGTGAGCAGTGACATGGAAGCAATTACCCTCAACCCTATGCCCATTTGAAAGGGTTCATCCACATACCTCTTCCTCAGTGCCCTCTGCCCCCAAACCTCTAATCTTGATCTTACCCAGTCCCTGATCCTCCAGCCCAAGTTTTTGCCACTGCCCAGTATAGATTCATATGTCTCGTTATCAAAGTTCTCCACATAGTTAGGTTTTCCCTTCCCTACTGTCCTATAGGGCTACTCCTGCAATGTAGCGGCAAACTATTTGAAGAATCCATCATGAAGAATAATCTATAAAGCAGAGATCCCAGTTTTTCCCTTCTCTAGTCAAATGATCATGAGCGGCCTCTCATGAATCCATAGGTGTGGGATGAGGGGAATGCAGCACTGTGGAAGTAGAGTGCATGGGAGTTTAAACCACTTGCTCCAGTAACTAAGCCTTTGGGACTTATTCGATCTGATGTTTTCTATACTATTTCCACTTATGGAATGCTGCTGTACATGCCCAACTTAATGGCTTGGTTAATCAGATAACTTTCAATAGATGATATATTCAGGTTGCACTATCATATACTGTCCAATAGCAAGCATGGAGTTATTTTCAACAGAGTATGGCTTTACTTCATAATCATAGAGGTCTGCACTGTGATCTCTAATCAGAATTTTCCTGGGATTCCAGAAAACATTTCCAACTAGACATTTCACTAGATCTGATTTCATAAGACTTAAGTCACATAGCACCTTGTACTACAGCCTGTACATGCAGCACAGCCTTCTCTTGCTGCGCTTCGCTCGAAACTGACAGTCTTATGGATTATTTGGTAAATGACTCAAAGCATCATTGAAATGAGGTATTCAGAGAAGGTGACTAATGTTACACCACTTTGTTAGTGATTGGAGATCCAAAATGTAGCCAATTGTCTAATACATTAGGGGGAACAGCTCAATACCCCAGACCACTGAACTCCTATAAACTGCTCTAAGAGGTGAGCCCTGACTCTTTACAGGAGATATTTCCAATCCCTAGTACGCATGTGTTGATGAAGACATCTAGTATATTTGTGACTCACCAGGGTCAATTGGTAGGATGTCACCAATGTGGAAGAGCAGCATGATGGTCTGTGGGTTACTGAGGTGATTACAGTTCCTACAGGCCCAAAAGGACAGAGTCTGCAAACTCACAAAGATGTGAGGTGAATGGATGGAGGCATACAACTGTCAAGTAAAAGACACAGCCTTTGGTGGTTTTTGCTAATCACCATAGAGAAAAGCAGTTGAGAGATCAATGACCGAAAATGAAGTGCTAGAGACTAAGTGGCTATCAATACCAAAAAGACAGCAGGGCCAAAAACATAAATAGAATGGTTTAACACAGAGGTATCTAGTCTTAGAAAGAGAGTGATGCTGGAGTTACTATTTGATTAGGTTCAAAAGACTACATTGGCCTTCTTCAAGATCCAGTTGTGTTCTGTGTAAAATAAATATACATGTTAGATAGCGATGACATAAGAATCACACTTTCACATCTTTCAATGTTTTTATGGTAGCACAAATTTTATAATTTTCCAAGGGAATACAGGTTTTGGTCTACTATTTGAGTGGGCGAGACAGTTCCATGGACCCTGTTTGGCTCTTCCTATAATAACTGCTTTAAGTCTATATCTTAGGTATCCAAAACAGGGACTTTCCGGTCACCAAGTATGTCTTTTCCAACTATGTATTCAGGAACTAGAGAAATTAACCAGAGTGGGGTTGTGGACGTACTGCACTCACTATGAGATTGATTAAAGTCAAAAATCCATATATCATCTGACTTTAAAAATTCTTACTCTGAATGGTGGACCACAATAATATACTGGGTCCCCAGAGGTAGCATTAATTCAGAACTGAAGTCCAGGAATCACCAAAAAATTTGTTTGGTTCACTTTCCAAAGGCATAGAAGCCTTGGAAAATGGTTGCATGAACTTTTGGGGATGGCTAGGAGGACAACTTACAATGTATGTACTTGTGGCAGTACTATAGTGTTCCTCAAAGGGAGACGTACCCCTTCATTCAAGTATCTTTAGGTCTATGGCTAGTTTCAGCCTTTAAATTGTGTGAGAGGAATTTAATCACCATCTTGGGGACACAAGTAAGAGTTCTCTGTTCACTAGACATATGGATTTTCAGTTATTCAGATCAAATAAGACTCTAGCAGACTTCTCATCTATTTCAGTCCTAAAGATACCAAAATCAACTACTTATTCCTCCAAATTTCTGTGTGTGAAATCATTATAATTGTTGCTCTGACCCTGCTGCTCATACTGTAACCACATGTCCCTTGTCTATGGTTAAGCATTATAATATGTCTTCTGTCTTCCCAAGTCCTCATTTACTTAAGGGAGCACATTTCAATCATGGCATTTCCCACCACCATTCACTGCCTGTGAAAGACAAAAATTAAAGAATTCTTCAAAGATACTGATGTTCCCCCTCACTAATGCCCTTCCCCAAGCCTCAGTGAAGAGAATGTTTTCTAGGCTCCCCTAAGGAAGGTGAGTAAGGAAGTCATGTGTGATAAACTTAGCCCAACATTTCTGTCTTGCTAAGCCTTTAGCTTCATTCCTGTACATTTCCATTTTACCCAGGAAAGTCTAGCACCTCAACTTCATTTACAAGCCGCAACTGAGTCCACACTTATGTACACCGAGTGAGCATTTGTTAAAGTCACTTGGTTGTTTGAGAGAAAACTTCAAATCTATTTTGAAAATTCGGCCCAATCCAATGCTACATTATTTCCTTCTCAGTATAAACTTTAAGAATCTATTGGTAAAATCTTCTTTTGGTGAATACGCTATCTCTTCCAAGTTTAGATTGTGTCCTCTTAATCCTGGAGGCTGCTGAGATCTAATATTAGTTTGAGTCTGTAGGAATGAGAGATCATGGGGGTAAATAAGCTTTAAGGATAATCAGCTTCTCCTAACTGCCTTGGGTCATTTAATTTCAGATTCTTTAAGAATGAGGAGATAAACCACTTGATAGATGGCAGGAGGGACTGCTTCTTCTGACAAGGGAGTTCAGGATGATTTGGAGTTCAAGGTCCAAATATTTGATGGAATTTAACCAGATGTCCCATTCTGATTCTAGGGACCCAATGCCTTCATTAAGCTTCCCTATGCACTGAGGACCATCTATCCCACAATCCTACAACCAATTATTTCCTTCACAACATTCTATTCCAATAATCTCTTTGTCTCCAAAAACATTATATTTAATAGACAATTATGGGCAAAAATAAATGAAAATAAAACTAAGTTTTTACCACCACATTCCATGGACTACCAGCATTCCAATTTTTCTGGGTCACTTCTCATTTTAAATCTAACTAAATCAGATAATCTTATGACATTTGATGTTCTATTTCCTGGATCCTAATGCTTTATCAAACATGCTTTTGTCAGTGCAATAGTTAATTTTATGAGTTAAATTGAGAGTGCTTTGGATAAGATTAAAAATTTAGATTGGCTAATTTTGAGTAAGCAGATTGCCCTCCATAATGTAGGTGGGCCTCAAACAATTAGCCTGAATAAAGCAAAAAGACCAGCCTCTCCAAGCAAGAATCAATTCTCCAGTAAATTACCTTCAGACTTTGTCTGCATCATCATCCTTTCTGGGTCTTCAGGTTCCCAGCCTTTAGACAAACTGCACTACTAGCTCCACTGGTCTATAGCCTACAGGCCCACACTGCAGATTTTGGATTCACCAGCCTCCACAATTGCATGACTCAATTCCTTATAATAAAACTCTTTCTCTTTCCATACACACACACACACACACATACACACACACACACACACCCCCTATAGTTTCTGTTTCTGTGGAGAACCTCGACTAATATAGTCAGAAGATCAGAAGCTACTCAAGTAGAAAGAGATTTAATATAGAGAATTAGAGGTTTACACAACTGCTATAAGGGTTGCAGGGCTAAAAGGTCAAGGAGACTGCTGCTGGCTTTCAGAAAATCTAGAAGTGCAAGAAGCACAGGGACGTCACTGCTAATGATCTCAGCTGCCTGCAGCACCACAGAAAGTGATTCTCAGGAGAACTCCACAAAACCACTAACATAGCCCACAGCTGCCTCAGTAACTCGTGGCTTTTCTTTCCCTTTGGCTTCCATATCTTATAAAAGCACCTCTCATTAGCCAAATCCAGAACAGAACCTGGGAAATGTAGTGCCAAAGAATCAGAATCATGGGATCATGGTGGGGAAGCTGGGGTCGAGGGGAGTGGTTTGTTCAGAAAGGAGTATGGTTGCTGCTGAGTTGACAATAGAAATAGAGAGCCTGTGGTGTGCTTAGTGAAGACACAGGAACCCCATCACAAAGTACAGCCCAGAAAAATTCCCAGACATGGGAAAGGAGCACAGAAAATGAAAGCTAAAGAAAGCTTAGCAGTCATGTGGCCAGTTCTTCATTGGCAGACAAGCCACTCATGCCCAGAGAGATAAAACTCTCACAGGTCCTTGTGAATTATTGGCATAGTCAAAATTTGAACCCATAAGTCATTTAAGGTTCTCTCCACCACTTGACGGTTGCATTTTGAGTTATTTTCTGGTCTCGCTAAGGGCATAAGCTGTTCCTTCCCAAACACCATGCCCCTCGGATCACTCTCCTCCATCCCAGCAAATTATACCTCTGCTCTGGATAACACTCTGTGTATATCAACAAACACCCTAAAGATTAAAGCACCCAAAGCATTTTACTTTTAGCAGGAGGAGATTTTGGTTTGTAAAAGGTTCAGACACCCAAACAGATATCTTTTTCTGGTTTTCCTTCCTTGTCTCTTCTTTCTTTTATCTAGCCTCTGCTTTAAGACCCAGGTCCCTTGGTCACCAGAAAAGAATATTTTTTTCTAAGAAAGTAAAACCTGCCTTCCATTCATCTACACAAACAAATCATGACTGAATAGCTGCCCTGGCCTTTGCACATAAAATTTTCCTAAACTATGCTTTTCTTCCTCTAAGTCTATGACCACTCCTGTAAGCACCAAAAGCCTTCCTTAGAGTCCCAAATCCTTTTTTTGTTCCCCTCACAAATCTGTTCCCACAGCTTCACAATCCTGGCTTATTATCTCTGCCCAGATAAACATTAACATAACATATTATCATATCTAAAACCCAATCATGCTTCAATGTCTCTGGTTTCAGATTAGAATAACTTAATCCTTTTGGAGACAGGAAATTTGGCCTCATTTCTGTCCTTTGGTGATAACAGTAGGATTGTGATTTTGCCAAGCCTATAGGAAGAACAAGAGGGCTATGTTAAATCCTACTTTGTCAGACACCTGTACCCACCAGCCCTTGGGAGGGTTCAGAGAAGCCTAAGGAACTGCAGACAGATGGGAAGCATAGTAATGACAAGGGCTTACTGCTCCAATGCATTCTCTGGAAAAAGCAGGGCTGGACCTTGAGAGTCGAATGAAGTCTCTTACTTTGTCCATATACCTAAAAGCTAATACTATCTTCTCCCTGGACACATGAATGATCTTGTCTCAATGACATGTGTACAGAGACAGAAAGAGATGGATGCCCCAGGAAAGGCTCAAATTCAACTTAGCAATCAGCGTCATAGCAAGAGGTAACAAAAGAGAGAACACAGTGCATGACTGCACGATTGGAACCCAAGTACTGTTAAAGGTAGCTTAAAATCTGACCGGCCCAATTAGCTGCTCCTCCTCCATAGAGCAAATGTGGCAGTACCAGGAAGAATTCTCACATACGAAGCAAAGGTCAGGGGTCAGGACGAACTGGGTGCCCTGAGCTTGGTCTTTGCCAGACACATCTTCCTTCTCCCTACTACATAAACCATGTCTTCTCTCATGCCAGGCAGTTGCTGGTGACTTGGCTGAACTCAGGATGAGTATAGAGTGCCTGCCAACTCTTGTTCCTGATTCCTCTCCAGAACTTGTCCATTTCCCAATAGAACAAACACTGAAATAGATAAAATTTCACAAGTCTCTAACTGACAGGATGAAAAAAAAAAGTCCCTGTTCAGCTTAAAATGATTTTGAAATAAGAGGCTCCAGAGAATTCTTGAAGAGATTGGCATTGGCCATGCGTAGGCCAGAATGTATGCTTTCCAATTATCTGACGTCCTCTTCCAACACATCCAGGGCACTCTTTGCATCTCATTTGCATCAAATTCATTTTAGCACATTTTTGATTACTATTTTATTATTCCCTTTTCAATCCCAAACTTTCAATAGCAGAGGTTTATTATCTTAACTAATTCCTAGGCTCATAAGCAACCTTTAATCCCCACTCCCTCCTCCCCCCCATCTACACAAACTACCCTCTCTCCCTGACCACTGCACGCACATAAGTATTCCTCATCACCATCCCTACAGCTGGTGTGATATATTTCACATAAAACCATCAAAATTTGGACAGAAGCTGTCAGTCATAGAAAGGTGATCCTCAGATTTGCGTATAAATGATTCTTTTCACACTCCCCATTCCTGATGTCAAGAGAATCAGCTCTTTTATATAAACCTCAATAAAAGAGTTCATGGTTTCATGTATTGGTGATCACTACCAAACAGTGAAACATGTCCTGAGACTTTGATGATTAGGTCAAAGTTAAAAAGCAGGAAAAAAAGATGAGAGCAGTAGAGAGAATTGGATAGAGCAAGAGAGTAGAGCAAGAACATGGAACAAGAAAATGAACTGGAAGGGCCACATGATCCCTTATCGGTGACCCCAAGGGTTAGTGTTCCAGAGTCAGCATGTTTACCTGTCTTCCAGGGGGCTTACACACAGAAAGAAAGTGGCAGGTAATATGTTCCTAGAGCTCATAGCATTCCCTATAGGAAAAGAGACCAAGTGACCCAGATGTAGTAAAGCTAACCCACATCATGAATGGCTATGACCATTCAGTTTCTGAAACCTCACCAGTTACCCATGACCCTGTGTTGTTCCCATCCCCAGCCCACATCTAGAATTTTGAAGCTTTTTAATAACCTAGCTTCCCTGTGCCTGTTGACCCACAAGGACTTTTCCACCATGTAAGGAAAACTCCCCACTGAGAAAGAATTATCAAGTCACACTTAGAGGTTAACAACCACAGGGAAAAGCTAATGGTTCCAGCTGCATCTTTCATGCCCACACTCTAGAACTGAGACTAAAGAAGTGAACATATCTTAGGCTATGCCAGACAGGTGAAGAATGAGCTGTGATCTCTCCCCTGCTGAAGGAGGTGAGGCCTCTGGTTAAAGCATAACGGCACAGTTGTTGCGATCTCAGGAGGAGGCTTGCCCCACTGATCCCTCGGGAGAAAACTGTCCATGTATAACGTCTCTACCTCATTAGAGCTTCAGCTCATCTATTAAATATTGAGCACATCAGATGGTTCTCTTTGGTGTGGAGGAGCAGAGTCCTTGTTCTTGGAGGAGGATGCTGTGTATCCTCCTGAGAAAGTCCAGTTGGCTGTGCTAATTGCTAACAGATTTCTCACACACTGTTATTTCTTCATCTGCCCAGGAAGTACATGCTGCACCACAGGAGATGTGGGACAGAACTTTGTTGCTAGGAGTCTAAATGATAGTGGCAATTAATTATTCACACCAGTAAAAGAGAGAAACTTAATGAGCAGCCCAAAAATGGAACCTACTCCAGAAACTTAAATAAGATGAGGAAGAAACATAGAAATCCCTGGTCATTTAGTTCATCAATTGATCTTTAGGTGGGACCATGCTCTATGGCAGAACCAGAAAGGACCTAGTCTAAGGCCCTCATTTACAGATAATGGAACTGAGAACTAGAGGAAGGAAGTAACTTCCCCAAGACATAAAGAAAGTGAGTAGCCCTGAACTCTTACAATGTGCTACGTTCTAAGCATTTTATATCTATGTACTCATTTAATTTTAATAATTATGTAAAGTAGGTACCTTCCAGTGAAGCTTGGCTGATTACCAATGACACCAATGGGGGCGAATAACATCCTGCTTATCTGGAAACTCACCTAAGAAAACCTTCCTTTGCTTCAGTTTCTATATTCTGTTTGCCTTTTCCCTAGACGCAGTTACCTAAACCAGCAGATGCCAGATTCAAGAGGAACCAACTCAGAGTAAGCCCACACACCTACAGGTTTTAAATATGTCTATGGAGTACTGAAACCATGAGACAGGAGACAGAAAGAATCTTATTATACGAGACACAAAGGAGTAGCCCCATAATATGGTATGACATTCTATATTCGGTGTTACTGTGACTGCTATTTCCTACTATTCTTTTTTTCAATATTGTTCTCTTTATTTATCTGTTTCTTTATTGAGGTAACATTTGTTAATAACAGTATATAAATTTGTATACATAAATTATATACATTATAATTCTATATCTGCATATTCTATTGTGTGTTCACCATCAAAAGTCTAGTTTCCTTCCATTACTATATATTTGACCGCCTTTACTCAATTTGCCCACCTCCACCCCTCTTCTGGTAACCACATTTCCATTACTTCGTCCATGAGTTTGTTTTTGTTTTGTTGTGTTAGTTTAGTTTTTTGTTTTATATTTCACGTATGTATGAAATCACATGGTTTTTGTCTTTTTCCATCTGATTTATTTTAAGTTAGCATAAGACTCTCAAGATTCAGTGGCCACGTTGTTACAAATGGCGATGTTTCCTCTTTTTTACGGCTAAGTAGTATTCCACTGTGTATATATACCACACCTTCTTTATCCATTCATTCACCGATTGACTTGTTTCCATATCTTGGCTATTGTAAATAATGCTACAATGAACATGGGGGTACATACATATTTTCTAATTAGTGTTTTCATATTGTTCAGATAAATATCCAGAAGAAGAATTGCTGGATCATATGGTAGTTCTATTCCTAATTTTTTAAGAAACCTCCATACTGTTTTCCAAAGTTCCTATACCAATCTACAATCCCACCAACAGTGTACAAGGGTTCCCTTTTCTCCACATCCTCCCCAACACTTATTTCTTGTCTTTTTGATAATAGCCATTCTAACTGGTGTGAGGTAATATCTCATTGTGGTTTTGATTTGCATTTCCTTAATAATTAGTGATGTTGCATATCTTTTCATTTGCCTGTTGGCTATCTGTAAATCTTCCTTGGAAAAATGTCTATTCGGCTCCTCTGCTCATATTTTAATGTTTCCTATTCTTGTATGCCTGCTGTGACCAAACTCAAATAAATTTCCCTTTTCTTAGGCTAACTTGAGTAAGTTTCTGCTTCTTGCAATCAAAATTTCCCTGTCAAAACTAGCATGGATAAGCACATGTGTGCATGAGTATGTTCCTGTGTGTGTTTTTTTATATCTACATGTTGAATGCATGTGAAGAGAAAAGACTTAGCCTAATATAATTAAGGACTTGGAAGGAAAAATATTCTCCCATTTGGAGTCATGGAGTTCCTTCTTATCCTGAACCAACAATAATAATAATAATAATAATAACAACAACAACAACAACAAGTAATGCCAATTAATGCTAAACTGACACCTGAGTTCTTCCTACGTGCTAGCTTCTAACATTTTTATGTGCATGTAATCATTTCATCCTAACAACTTTGTAGCATAGGTATTATTGTTATCCCCATTTTATAAAAGAAACTAAGTGAGAGGTTAAATAACTAGTTCAATGTCATCCAGTGAGTAAGTGGCAAAGCCAGGATTTGAACTCAGAGAGTACAGCTTCTCAACCTTTGCTCTAAGTGGTGGATTGGCAATGCAGTCCCTAGGTTCCTGGTGGACATCAGCAAACAGGTCAGTCTCCTAAGTACTAGGCAAATAGAGGGTTAAGGATAAAAATTTTACAAAAATAATTATTGCTTCAATTTGTCAGCCTGTGTGATTTAAACCACCGCCTCAGCCGTCAAGCAACTCTAATTGCATTTTGATTTTTCACCTCAGTGTTAAGACTCATAGATCAGCAATGTTCCCTTTCTTAATGTTCCATTTGGCTACATCAGCATGAGTGACAGGCCATATAGTAAGTCTTCATGGAGCCAATGAATGAGTACTGGTGGCTTGGGAGTTACCGGACATTAGCAATATTTTATAACACCAGTATGACCAAATATTTAACCCTACAAAAAACTAGATTGAAAATGAAGTCTGCAATTAAAAAAAAAAAAATCCATTACATTGTTTTAATTGTAAAGACTGTTTTGTTTGTTTTGTTTGTTTTCCCAGTCAGGGCCCCAAAATCAGCCTGCAAACTCATCCTACAAATCAAACCAATTCACTGCTCAGAGCCACCCTACGAGCCATCCATTTTTCTCCTAACTCTTGAACAGAGAAGATGTAACTCTTTCCCTTCTCACTGGCGTAAAGAACTGACCTGGATGAGAGCAGAAGGATGGTTGAAAGGAGTGATGACACAGGATACAAAATGAAAGAAGCTCCTCTGTAAGTTATTGAGAAAAGCATCATAAGGATCATAGGAAGAGCTGGATAGTCTTAAAAATATAAATTTCCTAAAGAGAACAGATATTGCTTCGAGGGAATCATCCCAACTTTTGTCTTATGCCTGAAGACAGAAAAGAAAATATATCCAATTTATATGAGTTCAGGGTCTGAAGCAGCTGGGTCATGGGCTGTTTCCTATGAAACTGGTTCCATGGAATAACCTGATTTCCTATTAACAGGGATACCTAACCAGATAATTCAGTTTTAGTCTCCTGAATATCTAGTAATAGTTTGTAATCCAGAGAATATAAAGGAGAGATGGTACTGGGAAAATGGGGTACAAGAAGGAACAAAAGACTCTTTTTTGAAAATAACAAAGGATATATTATCAGCATTTTCAACTTCAACAAGAAATAAAACAGAACAAAGAATTTAGACACCTAAGGACTAGAAATCTCTTTCCATTCCCTACCTGCCCACCGATCCCAAGGTGCTATGAGAAAACAGGGCAATTACTAAAGATTGTCTAGATCCCTAATGTTTGCTCAGAGTCTATACTCATGAAGAAAAAAATCAGGGCAGGGGAGAGAAAAGACAGAGCATGCATAGAGATTCTGGAAAGAAAAACGAGTCAAAGTTCAGGAAGATCAGCCATGTGACATAAATACAGCATTATCCTTTACAAGTTTTTAGTGACTCCCAGGGACCTCATCTTAAAAGATTTATTTATCACGTCATATTCCTCTATGTTTACTCTAATCCATGTGACAAAGACACTTTATATTTTTTCAGTACTTTATGATTTACAAAGTGCTTTCTCATTCCTTAGGTCCCTTGGGTCTCCAAGCAAAACTACTGGTAGGCACCATTACAGATGAGTACACTGAGTCTCACAAATACTGAGACCTTTGTCTAAGATGTGATAAGGACCTATTTGGCTATAATATCCGTCCATACATCAACCTCTACCCTTCTCTCTGCTGTTTTAGCTCCCAAAATCCATCTACGTCCTTCTAAATAATGAAACACAATTTTTCAACTGGGTAACTAGTCCCTCTTTTTCTCTCAATCCTTGTATTCTAAGTACAGTTGATTCCATCTCAAGTGTTTTAACTCAGAGATGGACTACATGCGCTTGGAATGGGTGAATAACCCAATTTGGACTAATGAGATGCAATTATATGTAGTCAGGCCTGCTGAAACAAAGGTGATTTCTTTTCCACAAGTCTTGAGTCTCACAAGATAGAGGTCTGGTGCATCTAACAGTTACCATACAGAACCCAACATTAGAATCAACTATGACAGAGTGAAGAACTGAGGGATAGGGGACAACCATACCTGAATAGCACTTTATGAGCCCATGGATCAAACAATATATTCCTTTTTTTGTCTTAAGCTACTTTGAATTGAGTTTTCTCTCACTTGTCTTAACCGATACATTTCCCAAAGCCTTGGGTACATCCCTCCCCAAAATATTCAAGACAAAGAGGATGATCTTCCTAGAGAGAAGATTAGCACACAAAAGGTCACAAGGGCAGAACTCCAACCTATAGCCTACATATTCTTTCAGCAGGTGTGTATCTCTTTTCTCTGACATCATGGTGCTTACCTCCTTGCCACCATGAATGCTATTCCTCACTTTTCCTTTCCTGAGTAAATTCACTCATGCCTTACTGACAAAACTAGGTTCACATTTTTCCCTTCTCTGAATGCCCATGGCTAATCCTCATACTTAAATACATAGACGTTTTGTATTGTTCTTGTTTATAGTTTTGGATACCTTACCTTTCCAAGTAGGCTCTAAGATATCTAAGTATGAAAACATGTTCTTATATTATCTATATGCCTCACAATGCTCTAACAATATGTACTTAGTACACATTATAAATACTGAACTGGTAAGAGGAAGTGCAAAGCAAGTAGGAGGTAACACTGCAGCCAGATGACTAAATGATAAAAAAAATGAAGATATCATAAAGTTAATTCCTGTAGGGTCTTTAATATTGGCTTTTTGACTCAGTGTAAATTTTAGGAATTTTTTTTCAAGAAAAACAGCACATATTTTAAAAGCAGCAATGTCTCCTATACTGAAAAGCAAGAAATCTACACAATATAACAGAGTCCTAATCCCACAGTAGGCCTTCAACAAATTTTTATGAAATCTAATCAAGACTTGACCCCCATCCAAATTATTACTCCATGAAATATTCCCAGAGTGCTTTCTTAATAATAATAAATAATCCAAAACATTTTTTCATGGCTTATTTTTCCCTTTTTTACTTATGTGTTAACAAATAATAAAAATAGTAACTATTTTGTCAAATATCTACTATGTGCAAGACTTTGCCAGACAGAGACATTTTGCATGTACTATATTCAATGCTTAAAATAAAGTTACAAAGTACGTAGTACCTTTACTGACTTTTTAAAAATAAAATGAGTACCTTAAAGAAGTTAAGTGGGAGCTCTGTTTGGAAAATCAGAAATTCAAATAAATCTTCCTACCAAACATCACATAAAAATATAGGCTAAACTAATATAAACATCTGTTAAAGAGCTGAGCATGTGACAAACCGAGAGACAACGCCAAGGACCAAAAACAAAGAGGGATCAGAATCCACAGGAGTGAGTGTGTGAGCTGCGGCTGCAACAATCTGGGAGGAGGCCTGGTTTCTGTAACCCACATCCCTGGGATTTTATGCCCAGACAGGGCCAGGAGATAAAGTAAGGCACAGAGTTGAAATTAAGTCACTTCACATAAAACCTCAATGGGAACCTCAATAGGCTATAAATTCAGTGAAAGGCGGAACTAAAAAACCTACCTCCTAGCACAGAGAAATAATAGGAAAGCTTTTTCCATCACAGTCTGGGCACTGGTAGAAATAAATTAAAGTTTACCCTAAGAATTTGTAACCAGGAATGTGTCTCTGTGTGTTGAGTATTAATTTACCACTTTTAGGCTCTAGGAACCATAAAAATGGTTTCTGGCCTGTTAATGCCCCGAGACCAGCTGGAAGAAGAAAATAACAAAACTTTTAAAATAAAAGGATATGCCCTCACTCAGGCCACCCAAGATTCAAATGGAAAAAAACACTGTTGAGTTAGCTTATAATTCAAAATTGTAAAACAAGAGTTAGCATATAAAACATACAGCAAGATTAGAATCAAGATCTTCAAATGATGGAACTATCAGGGAAACTGCAAAAAGAAGTATTTTAAATAGTTAATTTTAGAAAGTATTGAAAATTATTTGGAAAAGGAATAAGACATTATAAATGAATAACAGAAATGTTTGAAAAAATAAATTAGAAGATTTATAAACAAAAAATTTAGTAATTTAAATGAAAGAAATAAACAAAAGATATAAAGTTTTTAATTTTGAAGCTTGATAGTGAGCTCCCAAGCATTCATTACAGTATTCTCTATATCTTTTGTGTGTCTAAACTAAATAGTTAATTGAAAAAGTTAAAAATTAAATAAACTCAGTGGACGGGCTAAACAGATTAGGTATAACTGAAGAAAGAATAATGAACATGAAAGTATTTGTGAGGGAATTATCCAGAATTAAGTTCAGAAAACTAAAGAAATAAAAAATATAAAATAGTATTGAGCAGTATGGATGACAGAATAAGAAGTCCCGACAGATGTTGAATAGGAGTTCCAAAAAGAGAAAATAGAAATAGGCAATGTAGTTGCTAAAGAGATAACAGTAGAGGGTTTCCAAGTATTGAAGAAAGACATAACTCAGGATGTACAATTATTTATGAGCAGAATAAGTAAAATAAATTCACATCCAGTTACCTATTGTGAAGTTCCACAACACCAAAGAAAAGATCTTAAGAACACCAAGAGAGAAAACCCAGGTCATTTACAAAGGAACAATAATTAGACTAACAACAGATTTCTCAAAAGCAACAGTAGAAACAAGAAGACAAAGGAATAATATCTTTTAATTATTGAAAGAAAATAATTTCAACCATGAATTCTTTAGCAATCTAGGCTACAAGTTGTGATTCACAGTGAAACACAGACCATTTTGGGAACACTAAGTTAGAGAGCTCTCAATTAAGATACTTGTTCGAAGAACTGATAATGTACTTTAGGATTCTTAACCCCAACAAAAGGGCTGAAAAACATGAAAGAGTGATGATCAAATAAAATTGTTAAAAATGTGGTGAATCTAGATAAACATTAATTATAAAATCAATAATAATGATAATTGGTGAGTATAAAACCAGACATATCTTAAATATTAAACATAAAATGTAAAAAGAAAGAAAACAAATAAATTCTAAGATTCTTATGTTGTTCAGGAAAAGAACAGAGACTGTTAAGCCAAACATTCATGTTAAAATGTTAAGCTTGACCTTTAAAAATGAAAGCAGAAGGCATGAACTTCAAATAGTAGAAGAGGGTAAATAAATAAAAATAACAATCAATTTAAGTTTTTAAAAAGGGGGAAATAAAACAGAATAAGCAGAGTCCAAAAAAGCACAAAATAAGATGGCAAAAATAAAATCAATTATGTTAATAATCACAAAACTATATGTTATACATACTAGTTAAAAGAAAGATGACAGGTTACAATTAAAAATATCCAGTAATATGTTGTTTATATGAACAGATAATTCATAGAAAGCTATTAACATAAAACATTAACATAAAAATAGATATTCAACCTTGTTAATACTTAAGGAAATGAAAGTTAAGACGTCAATGATGTTGCATTTCACAGCTATTACATTGGCAAACCTTAAAAGTGTGATGATTACCAACTGTTGTGAAACGATGGCAACTTTCTTACATAATTGGTAAAAATATAAATTGGTACAATCATTTTGGAAAGATATTTGGCAAAATATAATAAAGTTAAAAATATGCATGCCTTCAATTTTGCAATACCACTCCTGGATAAATGTCCTAGAGAAACAGTTATAAAAGTATATGTACATTTATATTCAGAAATACTTATTATGGCCCAAATTTTAATGAAAAAAAGAAAATTATAAGTATCAAATGTACCTCACCAGAAGCATCACCTTAAATTCCAAATTAAGGGAAATGGAATACTATGCAACCAATTACATGAAAAAATGAATGAATGAATGACAACTATATGCATAAAGACTAATTTCAGAAACAATGTTAGGCAACAAAGGTAAGTTTCAGCAGGATATTACAGTATGATGTTATTTATATAAAGCTTAAAAACCATGTATTTTTATAGATTCATGGATATGAAGTATAAAAATGATAAATGCAAAGTTCAGAAAAGGAGGGAGGAAATGGGATCAGGGAAGAGTACATACTGTACTAAAACTGAACATATTATCTAATATATGAAGTAAAAATACAAATGTTAAAATTAGACAAAGTAGGTGTCATGATCATGGATTTCATTATATCAGTCTTTGTACTTTTATTTACAGTTGAAACAGCTCCTAATTTAAAAAATACATACAACAAATATATGCAGTTTTTTTAATTTAAGAAAATTTTAAACAATAATATTTGAGCAGTGTTAGACTAGTGTTTCTTAAACTCTAATGGTATATGAATCACCTAAAGATCTTCTTAAAAGGCAGATTCTAATTAGTAGATTCGGGGCAAGGGCTAAGAATATGCATTTTGTATAAGCTCCTGGGTGATGTTTATCGACTGGTTTATAGCCTACATTTTGAAAAGCAAGTTAGGAGATTATATTATTCTCTAAAATGTGTTGCTCATCTCTGGAAGGAATTATACTTTCCCAACCCCAAAGATGTCAGGCTTAGTCATGTATGTCGCTTTGGCCATGAAATGGGCAGAAGCAATGAAGTGAGTGCGCCTTGATTCATCACTAACCTCCTTTCTTTCTACCCAGTTTCACTCATTCTTTACCCTTCCTAAGCCCAGAAGTCAGAAGCAGATGCCATGGCTTTGACAAAAGGTCAGAATGAACAACACTATGAATTTTAATGGACAAAGGCAGTTGGGACCATCCTTGGGAGTGCCACCTTCTCATAGTTTGCATCTGAAAACATGCCCTGTCTTCACTGAGGAAATCATCTAATCATACTTTCAGCTTACCACTCAACAAATTAATAAGTATGTGCAAAGTGCTTTCTCAGAGCCTAGGATTATGCTCAAAGTTGAATGATCTGGGAATAGGAAGAAATTATCTAACACACTGATAATATTGGATGGGAAAACACTGCATATGATGAAAACTTAGAAATGGAAAACAAAACCCTAAGGCTTTAAATATATAAAGAAGAGACTGAACTTACAAAATGCAAACTACTTTATATAAACTAAGATATACTCATCTTAGGAAAAATTATTCCAAAGCACAAATATTCACTGGGAATGAAAAACAGATAAGCTGAGAGAGACTAGGGAATGATACATAAGAATGAATGTTGGTGATAAATATGGATAAGATATGAAATTTTAATGTGCTATTCCAACAAAAAGGGCCATTGCTTTTTTTCTTTTCTTTTCTTTTTTTTTTTTTTTTTCGATTACATAAGAAAAGGGACTACATCCTAGAAAACACAAACGATCATTTATCTTTTAAAAACTAATTAAACTGTACTGAGATTCTGCACACTGCATTTGTAGCAGCTTGGAAACTATTAGTAAGTAAAAGAATGAAAGTTGTTCTGAATACGACGATCCAAATGGGTAGGCAACTCAGTCAACTAACATTTATCCAGTGTCCACTGTGGACCCAGCTCAGTCTTGGGTCAAAGGTATAAAGAGTTTCTAATCTAATTTGGTTTTAATCCTGACTGGAATAAAAGGAAAGAATATACATTATCTTTACTATTTTTACCACCTGACAGGAGTGAAAAGCTTCCCAAGAAACACAAATCACAAATATGTTTTTCTAATTTACTTTTAATCTCAGGAGTTGGCTAACTCCAGCATGCAAGCCACATCTGTAATAGCGGCCTTCATCTCCACTGCCTTTGTCAAGAGGGCTCAGAAATATAAACTGAGTGATTAGAAAGAGAGCCCCTTTACTGTTAGAATCAACAGTATGGTGTGTTTGGAAGGCTGCCTAACACCTCTTCTCCCAGTCTCTCTGCTGTTGTTAGAATTTGCTCTTTCAAATCAAAATGCTCCACCACCAAGGCCCTGCTTCTTTTCCCTGAATGCTACAGGGAAAGGTAAAAAGTTTCATTATGCCTCTAACCAATAGCGCAGTGCCATTTATAGTGGAAATTTTCCTCTCAGCCTCTAACCAAAGTGCAACATGGGATATCAGCCATTACTATTCTCAATCTAAGACAATGAAGGGAGGTACTCGTCAGAGCCTAATGAAGTCTCCATACAAATAAGGGCATAGTGGTACCTCTGGGAATGAAAAGAAAAAACCTGAACAGATACAAGATGGAGAAGAGCTTCTGTGTAGGAATGCATAGGAAAGACATTCTAGTATTCAGCATAGATCATAATTTGACCAAGAATTTGCCACGTGGCACTAGAGTTTAAACAGCTAGAGAGTACTAGGTCAGTTCTAAGCATAACAATAAAGAAGAGTTAATATAGTTAATACTTCCTATACACCAGGCAGTGTACTAAATGCATTGTAGACATTAATTCGCTTAGTCTTCTGAGCACAACCTAATTATCATCATTCTCATTTTAGAGATGAGGAAATGCAGCAGAGAGAGATAAACAAAATAGTGGAAGGTCACAGGGCTGGTACTTCTGTAGAAGGGAGATTTGAAACCAGACAGTCTAATCAAGGAAGTAGTCATGGACAATTATACCAGGGGGTCTACTGCACAAAGTGGGGGCCAAAAAGAAGAGCCAGAAAGATGGTGAAAGAAGTTTTTTAAATAAGAGTTATGAAGTTAATTTTAAGAAAATCAGTTTATTTATGCTGGGAAAAAAAATTGAAGGGGTCCCTGGAGGTGAAAGAGAAGGAAGAAGAAATGAGGTGCATTTTTATTCATTTGAAACCTTTGCATCCAGCAATTTTCTTGAAACAAGCACAAGGATTTTGACACGATTGCCTGGGCAGTTTAAATGAGTTGTCCCCATTGAAGCATTAAAACAAGTCAAGATAGGTTTATGCTTTTTGCATACATTTAGTGACTGTGAAGAAAAATAATAAATAAATCCATTTTCCTACACTTTTTTATTATTTATAGGCAAAAGCAAGTTTGTTTGTTTGTTGAGGGAAGGAAACATTATGTTGCAAAAATGAATAATGCCAAGGGAAAAAAAAGAGGAATCCGAAACAGAAGCAATTCTTACTTTCATATGAGTACCATTCCTTTTTCTGAATGTCTATCTACTTCCCCAACCTGGATGGGGACCTCGACAGACATCTAAGAAGAACCATGCATCAGATGCTATGTAAGGTGCTGGAGACACATGGATCTTCCCCAAATAGGTCATGATCTCACAGTACAGAAAAGACAAATGTAGAAATAAGAGAAACATAAAGTAGAAATAATACATTTCAAAAAGTGGGGGAGGAAGAATTGGCTGTATAAAGGACAGAAAGATTAAATCTGATCGAAAGGTTCTGAAGAGGTTTAAAGGGAAAACTGAGATTGGATTGGACCATAGGGAGGATTTTGACAGGAAAAAGGCATTCTAAGAAAGAGGGTCAGCATGAATAAAGACACAGTAGTGGAAGAGGATAATGCATATACTTGAGAAACTGCGAGAGCCATAATTTGGCTAGAATATAAGATGCTTACGTGATAGAAGTGCTGATATAGTTGAAAAAGTTGAAGCCATATTGTAGAAGGTGTTGAAGTTTTAAGATTGTCTAATAAAGATAGCTATTAATGTTCCCATGCAGAAGAGTGGCAAGGTCAGAGACAGTATATTGTAGAAAAGTCACTATGTTAGTAGTGGTATGGAGAGTGGATTGGGTAAGAAATCTGAAGTAGGGGCTGAGAAATCATCACACCTAAACTATGAACTACACCTTCAACCTTAGACAACCACCATTTCAGAGGGCTGCCTTTGCCCATGGAAGGGATAAGGCAAGAGAATATCAATGAATCTATGTGTTTCATAACTGCAGGAAAAACACCAAATCCATATGAAGTAGCACATGAAGATGGCCACCACATTGCCAGCCTGTGGGCTAGTCTCTGCCATCTATCCTTAAAATTAAAAGCTTTCTCCTCACTTTGTAGTTATGTTCGGAGGCACAGTTAATCCCTTCAGATTATGCTTCTGATCCTCTATTCAGTTATGCCATCTCTGATTTCTGCCCAGTTGTCCTCTGCTTAGTTTCTATTTCTGCCACTGGTACTTTTTTTGGTTGCAAACTGGTCTTTTGTTAACCAGACTCCCAGACTCTTCATTCCAATATTGCCCTGGTATGATACTTTCAGATCCATCTGGGTTCCAGATACGGCATCCAAGAGCCACTGCAGCCCTATCCTTATCCAGTCCAGGATCTGAAACCTCTCACATCTGGAGCTCCAAGACCCCACTTATCAGGAGAGGTTAACAGACACTGCTACCTCAATGTAGAAGTACTTTCCAAGTGTCTCTACCTCCCAGGCTTTATAGAAAGAATTTAAATCATCCCAATGATAGTAGCCAGAGTCATGAGCTCATAAAATTTTAGAATGGAAAGGCTCTTTGGAGGTATTCTAGCCCTATCTTCTTCATTTTATTCAGAAAAAAAAAATGTTAAATAGCATATTCATAGTCACACAAAGTGGCAACTAAAACTAACATCCCCTTAATCCAATAATGTTGGTTAGCAGATAGAATATATATTAGGTTTTATCAATCTAATTTACAGATGCAATCAAGACAACAGTGACTGCATAATTTTTATCTACATCCTATAGCATTTTATTATATAACCCTGCATTGCTCATTAATTGTTTCATTCAATCATCTTGGCTTAACAAATGGATTGAAATTCTTGGAGAGCAGGTACTAGATTGTCTTCTTTCATCCCCAGCTACCTGGCATGGTGCCAGACACAAGGCAGACTCCCAACAATTACCTAGTGTGTTCGTTGATTGCAAAGAGGTGAATTTTTGTACCCTTTGCATTTAAATATATGATATAGTATATCATCAGTGTTCTATTAGGAAGGCAAAATTATGAGGTTTTCTTTTTTTAATGTTGGTAATTTAGATATATTAACATTATCCTCTTCATGAAGTAAATGAGAACTAATATCTTCAGCTACCACCAGCAATTAAGGAAACCTGGGGTGATTCCTACATCTGCAAATGAGAAAACCAGCTGTTGAATTGTTTCTCAGTGACAATACCTAATCCTTTATTAATATACATTTCCTTTGCTGAATTAGCAAGGTGTCTCCCCTGCCTCTTTTTCCAATTCTCATTCTTTACCTGTATCAAAACTGCAAGTGTAAAGAGACTTCTTAATCTAGAATCTGGGACTTGAACAAAGTGGAAGTTGTTTCCCTATTAATACCCACAGAAGAGTGACCTCAATTCCCCAAAGTTAGGGAGAACTAATGGAAGAATTATTCAGTTTTATAAAACCCATCGTATAAATCGAACATTGATAGGTCTGAACTTTTTGCTATTCTGAACCAATGTATGCTTGAAAAATCCTTAGCTGAATATAGTAATTTTTACAGACATTTTGGAATGGATTATTAATAAATATTAGCACTAATCATCATATTTACTACTATTACAATTATATTTCATTTTCTACAAATTGCTTTGGACTCCTTCATGGTTAAATATAAAAAACAAATAAATGAACAAAAACATCCTAGCACCTCCAGCATTTGAAAGTAGAATTTGCTAGGCTGTAAAACCAGTGAATTATTTGTCATGCAGCTTAATTCTGTCATAAAATGCTAATCAGCCTTTCTGTCACTTTGCTCTTGCCCCATATCTTTTTATGAGAACATTAACGGGGTTATTACAGAGCAGAGACTCGTATGGCTGCAAAAATACTTACCATTTATGTATATTTTTGTCCAAAAAAAAATGTTGCCACCAAGAGCCCCAGACTCCTAGTTAACCATAATCCTAGTTTCTGGCATGGAGGGTTTGAGTCTGCTATGCCATCTGGATGGTGGCATCAGGTAGCCAGGGCTAGGATCAGCTTTCTTTTGCTCAGACCATTGTGTGGGGCTCAAGCTGTGAGTCCTTCCTTCTTAGCACAGAGCAACTGGTGCTTCCTTTGCAGAACTGGTAAAACACAGACTGCATTTTAGGTGACTCCATTTTAACAATGCCTGCAATGGGAACATAGACCCTAGAAGATAATTTCCCAGAGGCCTTCAGAGTTGGAATCTCTTCCCAGAAACTGAAGCAGTAAGGACACCAGAAAGCCTCCTCTTACATATGTGCAATCAACATTCCAAAGCAACTCAGTAATGAATGGCTATAGGACTGGGTCATTCTTTCCCACACTGGGCCTTTAGTAGGGCTGTCAGGCATCTTATATCTCGGTAACTCATCCTGTGGCCCAGAAAGAAGCCACTGTCCTGCAAAAACATGTTTTACACCACGAAGAATGGACTTTGAACTCAGACAGTTCTAAATAAGAATGCTGGCTTCATCACTTACTCTGTCTGTAGCTCTTGTCAAATCGTTTATCTTTTCTGAGCATCTGGGTTATTGTTTTTTGTGAAGCTGTTGTAAAAATTTGAATAATGTCTGAAAACCACTTGGTACAAAACAGTGGTAACCATTATTATTATCCTTACTACTACTATTATACTTGACCTTTCAGTCAGAGCCAAGTTTGGTGTTCAATCGCATTAACTATATTCTTGTACAATTCCTTCCGTCCTTCATCTAGATTTCTGAGCTCTCCTTGTTTATCTACAATTTAACTCTCTTATTTGCATGTTTTAAGTTAGGCTTTCTCAGGTCCATTTTGGAATTAGAGTAGACATTATAAATAAATGTTTTCATTGTCTTCTCCAAAAAACATAAAGCAAAGAGGGTCTCTAGTGTTCCTGATGTTTCAATTCCTGTTTTTCTGATTCTAACCAGGAAGTGTCATGGAAATAAGTCTTTTGAAGCACTATTCCCTTCTCTCCTGTTAGTTATGAGCCCAGAAATCTGTATATAAGTTCCACTTTGCATAACATCCAGACTTCTGAATCAGTCATTCTCATGTTTATTTATTAAACATGGTTATCTCTTAAGTTGGATGAAAATGGGCAGAATGAAGCAAGATTCATCAGTCATTTTTATGTTTAGTGACTTGCAAGCAAACTCTTCAGAGAATTAAAAATATTTTCACTTGCCATGTGTATATCCTTGGGACTGTGCAGGCTCACCCTAAATGATGATAATGATAACCTGATATAGACATGTCAGGAATTATCAGAATGACCAAGCTAATCAGAGCAAGAGTCCACAACAGACAGTCTTGTCTCTTTTTCACCCATCTCTTTTACTGTAACCTGGTCCCTCGTGGGAGCAGTTTAAGGACACTCTGGTGGAAAAAGCCTAAAAAGAAGCTGGAGAGACTCTGAGCTCCCCTTTGCAGGTGAGCACTCTGAGTGCTCCCTGTCTTTCCTGTTCATGGCTGTGAGATGGCCGGCCAATCAGAAGTCGATTATCATCGAGAAGAAAATTCCTGTCAAGAATCACTTAAATTATGTCACTGAGGAGGAAAAATCGATACCAACAATCTCACAGATATTACTGATTTGGAAGAGTCTCCCCGTCCCCTCCCACTCACTCTAAGTCGCTATGTTACCGCACTTAGATAGGTAGGTTTTTAAAAAATGGAAAATGCAGTCCCACTCCCAAGCAAGCAACATGTCACCCCAAAGCCTGCTGACTCATCACTCACTCCCTGACATGCTCTCTAGTCAGAAAGAGCAGCAAAGAAATATTTCGGCATATAAGTCTAAACGGATTTTATAATATATTTTTTTGTAAGTGAATTCTCTTCTATCCTAGTCACTGTATCACTGTTCAAATGCAAATTGAGGTCACCTTCCTTGCTCCACTTTCATTTCATAAACACTCATTAAGTTCTCAAAGAAAGTGATGCCTTGCAGATTGGAGCTGGTATATTCTTTCCCGGTTCTGATCCATGTTCAGTAGAGAGCAATAAGTATCAGTAATAACAATAGAACGCGGATACAGCTGCTTCGCAGCAAAGGTCTTGTAAGTGTCCAAGTATGCAGACCTGATCCGGGAAAAGGAGCTGTTATGTGTTGCTGTATATTCTGTACTCATAAAGAACTACTTTCCTTGCAGGTCAATGTCTTGCAGAATTTGTCTCCTCCAAGAATTCTAAACTTTTCATGGGTATGAGAGAGAAGGTTGACTTTTTGTTTTCTGGGTTTTTTTGTTTCTTTTTTTAACTTTTCGGTAGCAAATCTACCATCTGTGGACTATTCTGAGAAAGCATCAAATATATAATATACTTAATGCCTTCCTTTAGATATGGCAGAAACACAATCTGGAATGGATGGTCATTCTGATCAATCACAGTAACTCTAAACTCAGATGAAAATGGGCAGAATGAAGTAGGATTCAATGAAAGAAAATGATAATACATTTTTCTGGTTTGTAAATGAAGCACTTGGAGTTTGGCTCAGTTCCTACTGAACTCATTGTCAATCAGCACAATGAACCAAATAAAAAGTATTTCATACAAATGTTCAAGAAAAAAAAATCATTGATGAAATTTTTAGAACGAATTTTAGTAAAGTCTTCAAAGAAATTCAAAGTCACTGTGTCCTCTGCTGATACTGATACTACCCTAGGGTAGAATAGAGTAGAGTCCAGGCAACCAAATAACTGATAACTGCCAGAGTTATAGTGACTAGGACACTGAGCATCAAAAGGTAGTGAATCCAAAACTATCTCCTTAAGAGATTTCCGAAATTATCAGATCCGATCTCCCTTGTTTTGCAGAAGAGAAAACTGGAATTCTAATTGTTTGAGACTCTGACCTGAGATACCCAAGGTAATAGCAGAAATGTAACTAGAACTCAGGCAGCACAACGCCCAATTTCGGGTCTCTCACTGTGTCATGCCCACATCAGATATCAGAGAAGTGGAAAAGGCAAAATGGAGAGTATATGTGGTTCTTGAAGCCTCTAGAGACTGAGACCCACAATCCAATCCCTGTGCTGCATGGGTAGCCAGTGTCATCTTTCACAAGGGGAAATAGGGCCAACTAGGACATGCCTATCCAGAAAGAGGCTGCCAGGAGCTTCAAGTCAAAACAAGGAACCACATCAAGGGACATCTTGACAAACAGATCCTAGGAACTAAGCCTGCAGCACCACTCCTTGTGGGGCTTTCTTTAGCATTTAAAGAAATGCTGGCAAATATTTTCTTTATTGTATATCTGTATTAGGCTAGTTGAGTATTTATTTTAATGTTTATAATACAGTTCTTGAATTTATTATTAGTTCCATAGCTTTTCTGTTTTGACTTCATTAATTTCTGAATTTATTTCTATTAATTCCTTCTTTCTATTTTAGGAGTTTATAATTTTGTTCTTTTTCTGCTTTCCTAGATGACTAATACATATCATTTTGTTCTTTCTTCTTTATTAACAAATTTAAGACCGTGTCTTCCTTTTTGGTGAGCTTAGTTTGAGGTATATCTCTCATATTCTGTTATGTACTATCTTCATGTATTTAATTTTCTAGATATTCTCCATTTCCAGTTTTGATTTCACGTTTAACCTAAGAATGGTTTAAGAAAGGTTTCAGTGTACAGGTGGTTAGAATTCTTTGTTTTCTAGTTTGGTAATTAATCTTTAACATCACTATATTGGATCCTGTGGATGTTGTCTATGATTCTGAAACTTTGGGGAATCCTTCTTTAGGGTCTAATACAGACGCACTCTTATATATGCTCTACAGCACTTGTTAAAGTGTTTTCTCTGTTTTGGGAGTACGGTGCACTACAGACATCTGATGCAGCCATATCAGTTAGGTCTACCTTGATAATTGTGCTTTCTAAGTCTTCTACATCTTTACTTACTCATTTGTCTACTTAATTTCTCAATATGCTGAGGTAAAATTATTAAAGTCAACTTGTACTAATGTATTTCATTTGATAGTTTTTGCACTAATTATTTCGATGCTATGTTTTTGCTCTATTTATTTTGATGTTATGTTATTTGATTGAATGACTATTAAATCGTCATTAAAAATAGTGCCTTCATGATTTTAACATGTCCTACAACACCAGCCAGAGGAGTTCAAGGTTGCTTACATATACATAAGAGAAAGACAATTGTTGGAAAATTGAGTGACATTAAATAGAGAAGTGAGCCTGATTTAGTGCTGTCTGTTTTATAAAGCCTTCCACTGCCTGGTCAAAGTGACCTTCCTTTCCCCTGAAACTGTAAAGCATTTGGATTGCACCTCTCTTGTGGCTCTTAAAATTCCCTGCCTTATAATAGTTTAAGAGCAAGTTTAAGAACTTACCATAAGACTGGAAACATCTTTATCTTTATAGTCCTCACAGCACTTAGTACATTTCATTGCTTTGAATTTAACAGATGTTTGATAAATAGCTGATGAAATGAATTAATTCGTCAAAATAATAGTTTCTGTAGCCTCTAAAACATGCTCCCTGACTATAAGGTTTCCCAGAAAAATAGAACCAATAAGATATAGATGTGGATAGATATAGAGATAGAGAGAGAGATCCTAGTATACAGTTTACTACTCCAAGGGAAGATTTATTATAAGGAACTTGCTTGCACAATTATGGAAGCTGAGACCCAGGAGAGCTGATGGTATAGTTCTAGTCTGAGTCTGAAGGTGAAGGCAATAGGAGACCAATGTCCTAGCTGAAAGACAGTCAGACAGAAAAAGCAAATTCTTCCTTGCTAGCCTTTTGTTCTATTCAGACCTTCAAAAGAGGTCCTCTTGCTTTGGGAAGAGCAGCTGCTTTATTCAGTCTACCAAATTAAATGTTAATCTCATCCAGAAACACCTTCACAGACACACCCGGAATAATGTATAACCAAATATCTGGGCACTCTTGGCCCAATCAAGTTGACACATAAAATTAACTATCACATTTCCCAATGATACAGATGAAGACCTAAGTTGATAGTTTGTCTATATAATATCAGATGCTGGGTCTACTTCCCTAACATCCCTCTTAATACTTCATTCTCATACAAAGGAGAGAAGGGAAACTCAACCACATGGGTCTAGATTTAGCTTTTGATTTGGAATGCTAAAGGTTTGGAGAATTTATTTATGTGGAACGCATACCCTATGTGGTACATAGGGATCCTGATTCTTTCTGGGAATATCAATAACCTGAGCTTTTGAAACTAATGATAAATAGACTTCTCCTTCTAGTGTTAGGTTCATAAAAGCACCTTTCTTAGATCTGGTCCTGATATCTCCTTAGTCCCTTTCTCAGTTTTAGAGGGAACTTTGGGTCTTTTAAAGTATTTGAAAATATATTTACACTTGAACCAGTAAACTGAGTAATTGTCAGCCAAGGAGCACACAGGAACTCTACACTGAGGTCAGAGAACATGTCAGATGCTGTTCCCCAGATAAGTGATGAAGGCAGCACTGTCCTTGCTCTCAAAGAGCTTATAATTTTGTGGGGACCATCTCACAAATGACTAACTGAAAAATATGACAGAACAAAACCAGGGCTAGCCTGCGGTACAATGAATATCTACAGAGGCCCCAGGGAGGAACAGCTCATTCTGCATGGGTGGAACAGAGGAAGATTCAAGATGGACTGGTATTGGAATGCTGAAAGGGAAGGATAAGGGAAAAGGCGCTCTAGGCTGAGGAATAAACATGAGCGAGGTCTCAAATGTGACAGCGCAAGGCATATACAGATCATCCCTGTGACACAGGACAAGGAGGGATTTGGTGGGAAACAAAAGTGTAAAGCCCATTTGGGATGAAAGCAAGGAGGGTGGAGCACAGTCCCTGAAGAGTCTGGAATTTCTTCTATAGAAAGTGAGGAGCTAAAAAAAGGTTTTGAGATAGGAAATGATATGAAATTGGCCATCGAAGTCTCTATATGTGTTAGGAAGGCAACTCTAGGCCCCTAAAACTGTTTTGAATGGATAGGAAAGAAAAGGGAAACCAGAGAAAAAGAAATCAAGAACATCAACTGACATGTGTATTCTAGTGCTGTGGAACAAATTACCACCACATAATAACTTACATTGACACATATTTACTATCTCAGTTTCGATGGGTCAGAAGTCCAGGTGCAAATGGGTCCTCGACTTGGGTCTCACTAGCCTGTAATCAAGGTGTCACTGGAGAAATGGTATTATCTGAGGCAGAACTGGTGAAGAATCTGCCTCCATGCTCACTCAGGCTGCTGGCAGAATTCAATTCTTTTAGAATGTAGGACCAAGGGCCTTAGTTTCTTGATGGCTGTTGCCTACATGCCATTCTCAGCTCCTGAGGCTGCCCAGAAATCTCTGACACATGTGGTTTCCCAGCATGACCACTTGTCTCCTCAAAGCCAGCAGAAAATCTTTTATGTACATCCCATCACTTTTCCTGTATTCTGTTGGTTAAAAGCAAGTCCCATGTCCTGCACACAAAGTATATACTAAGAAGCGGAGATCATGAGTACCACCGTAGGAATCTGCTTGCCACATTAGATACTGCAAGATTGTGACCAAGAAATGGTAAGTCTTGAAACTGGGCAGAGACAATGGAAATTAAGGGCTGATAAGACACATGACTACTGAGTCTATAGGCAGAGTCTGAGACACAGGTCTATCACACAGAAGTTGCCAAATGTGGACATACCGAGGAGATGCAAGTCAGTAGCTAGTTGAACTTAAGAATCCCTGAGAATCTAATTTAAGATGAAGATTCTCAGTAATCCTCCTAAATTTTGATTATGTGAAGACCAAGGAATCTATACTTAAATAAGCATTTCCATTGACCCTGCACTAGGAAATGCTAGTATGCTAAAAAGATGGGAAAAGAGAGTTTATTTGAATCCGGCTCAGCAAATATTCATTGAGCATGTGATGAGATACTGCGGCATCGAAAAGACAAGTCTTCCTTGAATGATCTCAAACTCTAATGGGAGAAACAGTCATATGGGCAGAACATTAAAAGGAAGCACAGGGTAATATGGTAGTCCAAGGAGGTTTTAGAAGAGAGAAAGTACTGGAAAGTTCACTCACAGGAAGTGTAAAAAAAAAAAAGTAAGAATCACTAATATTGGGTTTTTAATATCTTAGTTTAAAAGAACGATCCCAATTAATGTATATCATAACCCTCATTAGGTAGGTGCTATTATTTTTCTATTTTACAGATAAGTAAACAGAGACTAAGGGAAGCTTAGTAATCTGTGAAAGTCACTCAGCCAGTAAATGTGAGAACAAGATAAATGTGGGCCCTTAACCATTACATTATACAACCTAAGGAGAGTTTCAAAGAATCAGTAGAAACTTCAAAGGTAAATATGATAATAGGTACAAGTGGAAGAAAAACAGATACAGTAAGTGAGATATAAGGAAGTTACTCTGTAAATCAATTTTAAAAAATGGTTTGACTCTACTCAAAATGTGTTTAAGTTATCCCATCGAGAAAATGTTCGATTTTACGTAAGAAAATAATTTTGTCAGCTATAGTTAGAAATTTAAGGAATGCTATCACTGGAGAAAGAAGGGAAAGACCTTTGATATGAATGCTCACTCTAAATCAAATAAAGTTTTGTTTCAACTACGGAGATATTGTTATGGTTTGTTTCTCTTCAGTGGAGGAAGGGCCAAGTAGATAAAAGATTGGTCTTTAAAATAAATGACTCTTAAGAGAACATCTTATCCCCTTGCTTTGATAAAGAAAAAACAACTAGAGAACAGCCTCTGGCAGGAAATGCTTACTTTGTTAACTCCAAAGGCACCCCTAACTACCAAGAAGGCAGCCAGGAAAGGCCTCTCACTTTATAGCAAGGACAGTGTTGCCACAATCCAAAGTCACAATTAACTCTGAAGCTAGAGAGAATGTGATGACTTATGTCTAAGATCTACAGCTTCTTCAAAACTTACTTCAAATTATAGTTTTATCAAGAGGAGAAATAGGGAATCTGTATCTATCTGCATCCAGACAGTCTTTTAATACAGCATCATATTTTGGCATATAAAACAATGTCAAACATCAAATGAATTATAAGCTTTAATCATTCTTAACCAGCTAGGCTGGGAATTCTTGGTGTCTAGGTCATTACTACAAGCTCTTGCATGACATGGGGGCAACTGCTAAAATGCCAGGTATAGCTTCTATATTTTGCAGTGTCTCTAAAGAATGCAAATTAGTTTACACCTTTATATAATTCTTTTGCTTTATAGGGCTTGTAAAACTACTTGATTAGGGATAGAATGGCAGGTTCCCTGATTTAAAAGGGTTGAGTTTGTATTAATACTGATGTGAAGACTAGAGTCACAGTGTCATTATCTGATTTTTCTTATTTAACTAGAATTCCTAGTATGTACCTTTCCTTAATTTCTCAGATTTGTAATTCTTCTTTTGGAGCCTGAGCTAGCGCTTTTAGAGGAGCAGATGAACATGTTCCTAGCCAGCTCCCTGCATTTGGAGACTACATCTTATATTTGTGTTGTTCTGTCCTGAGAAATGGAGCCATTTTAAAAATAAAATAAAAGAAACTGAAAAAAAAAATGCCTTCTTTAGAGACATTGAAAAATAGTTTTCAGAACAGTATTTCTCAATAAATCCATGGTTATGGTACAGTCTTTTTTACTGTTGTTTAATGTTCAGCCCACTGCAGACCGGTACTGCACATGATCGACAGGTATCTTGCATTAAATTCTACTTCACTTGGGCACAGCATGACACCTGAACTGGTCCTACTCAACAAGATGAGGTCATTGATCATCTGCTTGGATTCCATGATAATGTCTAATTGCTATAAAATGTGAAAATGCTCTCAATTTTTGCACTTTTCTCATGAGAGACTAGAAACAGTTCACATACTGGCCTTGGTCTACAGGTGTCATTTGGGGAAGCACAGTACAGAAGATATGCCTTGACCATCCAAATCATATTCGATGGCCATGAATACACCATGAGGTAAGACTGAAGAAGAGGAGGAAACCAACCAGTGGAGTCAGAGCTCAGGCCTTCTGTGGGAGAGGAAATGATGGATGAATCAGTCCTTTCTGTCAGCACAGCCAAGCAGAATGCCAGCTCTGTGGGAGGAGGGCCCCTCTCCCAGGCCTCCCTTAAGCAAACGCCAGCTCCAGCCTGCAACAAACACACTCCAAGTGTCTTGTCTGCAAACATAGAGTCCCATGACCAAACCCATGAGGAACTCAAACATGTGAAGTGATTTTAGGCTCAGTGCCTTTGTCCCCAAGCTGGCCTGATCTGCACCCAGAATGGAATCAGAAACCACTCAGCTATTGTGATGAGTTTGAAACACCTCAGGGGAACCCCAACCCACCCACAAAAGCTCTTATGGGTTTCAGGAGAACCTCTAACTTCACTTAATCCTTAAGACAGTTTTTCCTATATTTTATCATTTCTGAAATTGGTATGTATGTTATAACCAATGTATAGACTTAGTATGGCAGTTTCATTTTGTTGCCCCAACTGTGTTTAAATTAATATTTTACAGTTGATAGAATTATAGAAATGGAGGAAATTAGGTATATAATTCTATTATAAATCAAAAGCATATAATATTTTATTTCTCTTAGGTAGCCTTGTTTTGGGAAATGTATATCCCAGAAATGAAGGCACTCGTTAGCCCATTCCAAAGATTTCAATAATATGAATAAAAATTTGTATTTATCGAAATCCTGCCATGTGCCAGATATGGAAGAGCCTCACCTCTATTAACTCATGTAAACCTTATAATGAACCTCTGTGGTTAGTGCTCATTTTACAAACGAGGAAAGTGAGACACAGACAAGTTAAGAAAAATTTCCTAAGATCATACAGCTAGGAAGAGTCAGAACCAGCCAACGTTCAAACCTATGTTGATTTCTGACTGCGTGATAAAAGGACCTGATAAAGCAAATTTGAAGTTCATCACCTATTACAGTAAGGAAAAACAGACCCTTGAAAGAGCCTTATTTTCTAGGAGAGATATTTATAAGGTTTGGGGATCTGGTTTAAGATAGATATTCCAATGCCAGGGCCTAATTCAGATTGGGCCAAATTCCTGACATAGTAGTTGGGATTGGCTGACAGCAAGGAAAGGGTCCCAAAAGAATCTTAAAGAGTAAACAGTGGCTTGATTAATCTGGTAAAGTGATTTATTGTCCTGAAATGCAGGTTATTTATTCTGATGAGGAATAGTTAAATCATCTTTTATTCAGATAAATGGATTTTCAGTAAGTTCCTTAACCAAATAATAATTATTTGTGACATCATATTCCTGGGCATGAGTGTTCTGGAATAAGGCCATGTTAACACAGACAGTGAGCTATATAGCTAGATGGCTTGTATTCTCATCAGGTGGCTGCCATCTAATATAGACTGAATCATGTCCCCCGCAAAAAACATGTTGAAGCCCTAACCCCACGATGTGACTGTAATCAGAGATAGGGCCTTTAGGAGGTAATTAAGGTTAAATGAGGTCACATGAATGGAGTCCTGATCAGATAGGATTGGTGGCCTTATAAGAGAGAGAGAGTCTACAGCCATGCCGCCCTGAACATGCCCAATCCCGTCTGATCTTGGAAGCTAAGCAGGGTCGGGCCTGGTTAGTACTTGGATGGGACCCACCTAGGAAGACTGAGTACTATAGGTGTCAAAAAAAAAAAAAGTGAGAGATCTTTTTTCTCTCTCTCCTTCCCCTTCCTTCTCCTCCCTCCCCTCACTCTTTATCTCTCTTCCTCTCTCTCTCTCACCCCCTTATCACCCCTCCATGCCTATCCCCATGCCTCTCTCCTTTCACACTGAGGAAAATCCATGTGAGCACACAGAGAGAAGGTGGCCATCTGCAAGCCAGGAAGAAAGAGCTAATCCAATCATGCTGGCAGCCTGATCTCTGACTTCCAGCCTCCAGAACCATGAGAAAATAAATTTCTGTTGTTTAAGCCATACAGTCTATGATAGTTTGTTATGGCTGACCAAGCTAACTAATACACCATCCATACTCACAAACATTCACTTATACAGGCTCGGCTACCCTTAGTGAGTGCCTGCAAGAATTCAATGAAATCGTGTGTATCAACGTGCCTCGTAAGCTATAGAGCACTGTATGAATATTAACCGATAGCATTGTTAATAGTAGTGGTCCCTGCAGTTGCTGACTTCTTGAAGGCTCAATACTTGGGCCAGAACTTAATGACATGGTTGAGTAAAGCAACTGAACCTAGCAGTTCTCTGATGCAAGACTCACCCTGAGTTAATCAGAAAGGAAGCTTGGCAAAGGAATCGAAGAACAATTTGGCACCAGGAAAATCCACATTCTCTGTATTCCTGAGAAAGTGAACACCCAGCTGTGAATTTATTGACTTTCCCTTAAGAAGTTCTAATGGAATAAATTTTGTCTTCTTGGTGCCTGCTAATTAGACAATTATTTAACTCTGTTTCTTTTTTTAATGACTGTCTGCTGTTGTTTGAAGACTTCTGTCTATTATTTGTAATAAAAACCTCTGTCACATTTTTGCCTCATTATCCTTAACAAATAGTGCATTCCTCAGCCCCAGTCCCTAGTTCCCTTAGTTCTCCTTCCCCCAGCACCTCCCCAGTCTAGAGCTCCAAGAGTTTCAAAGACCAGCTGTTATCATTTTGTTGACTGAGAGATTTTTAGAAACTTCTATCACAGGCACAAGGCTCCATGGGGGGCTGTTGAATTAAATATCAGCTCTTCAAACAGGAATTAGCTCAGAGAACAAAAGCAGCAGGAAGATAAGGGACAAATACAGGCAAGTACTGCAGTCTTCCCACTCAGTGATTGGGAAACGGGCCCTCTCTCTTCCCTGGAACCTGAGACTAGAATTCCTATACCATTGGCCACGGCAAGTCACATATCTCTTTCTAGGACTGGAGATCAAGTCCAGCGCAACCCAGGGTCACTCATTCTTTCATCTGAAGATGAGTATATTCAAAGGAAATGATCCTTTGCACTATCTCCTATAGTTACTCAGCCTTCTTTGAGCAACTGAAAGGTTTTCTACTGAAGTACTTCTTCAGAAGGGAGAAGTAGGAAAACAACAAAGAATTAACATTTGCTGGGCCTAAATACATTCCAGTAGCTGCCTGCCAAATTATTTGCCTATCTTCATGTCATAGTAATATATAAAGCCCAGTAGTATAGAGACTAGATCCTACTACTCAAAGCATGGCCAGTGTTGGCTTCATGAGTATGAGGCCTTTGCAGTCACATAGGACCCTTCGTTCAGGATGGCCACACTTGGTCTAATGCTCTGCTGTCTTGAATTCTTAATAATTTTATCTTTCACCTTGTGTTTTGCAAATGAAATCCAATGAGTCATGGAGCATGCACACAAGCAGAGGAAATACAGGCAACGTAAATATTTACCAATCATTGATGGCTCATCGCATATGGCATCTGCGATACCCATAAGCACAGAATTCTGGTGGACCCATGATGTGCGGGAGTTCAACAACACTCAAAGCAAGTACAAGGTAAGCATGTTAAGTCCATGACTAAGTAAGCAAGAGTGCTGGCAGCCCATAAAAGCACAATTTCCTTTCCCACCAGAATTTGCTTTGAACACAGAAAGAAGAAAATGTCATTCTAATACACAAAAACCACCAAGGAACCTTTTTACATCTTTTTTTTAACTCATATCAAATCCCTGTGTTAGCCAGCTACTTATGTTAAAAATGATGACAGAATAAAAAGGAAAAATACACTTGATCTTAGCCAAAAGGCCGAGGAACGATGGAAGAGGAAAAACAGAAGGTAGGGCAACTCATAGTTTCTTTTCCTCCCAGTCTTTCCTTCCTCATCAGTAACTGGAAGGTAGAGAATGTTGTAGACTGTGAGTGTAACAAGAAGCGAAATAACAGTTGAGTTCAGTTTGTGCAATGATACCACTATTCTAGTAAGAACAAAATACATATGGATGCATGAGCAATGAAATGTAAATTGTGTAACCAGTGAACGCATGAATGAGTTAAAAGCTCTTCGTTTGCATTTTAAAAGTGACATTGTACAATTTAAAGATAAATGGCAAATTTCATGCTTGTAATTTAACGGTTTAGTTTTTCTTTATTTAGTACTACATTATTGTTTTGGTTTTCTTTGGATAAATACCCAGAAATGCAATTGCTGGGTCAAAAGGTATATCCATTTTTAATTTTTTGAGAAACCTCCAGACTGTAACAAAACACATCAAAACAAATAATAGTAACACACATGGAAGAAAGAAAAAAACATTATATTTTAGTACCTTTAATAACACTTTCTTCCCGCTTTTTGAACAAAGGGCCCCACATTTTCATTTTGCACTGGGCCCTGCACTGCCCAGCTTGTTTGCAGCATCAGTATGACCTGGAAGCTGGTTAGAAACGCAGAATCCCAGGCCCCTTCTTAGATTTGCATTTGACACGAACGCCAGGTGATTCACCTACAATATACACATTCAGGTTTGAGAAGCCCCAAATTAGAGAATCTGCTCAGTGACTCACAAGTATCCAGTGGAGGAGCTGGGATCCAAACTCTGGCAGCTTGCCTCCAGAATGAGGTGAAGGACCCCTACACTCTACTGCAGGGCTGTGAAGTCAGTGCGTATTTACCCAACTTACAGATACAGAAACAGTTTATAGAGGGTATTGGAGTTGCCCAAAGCAGTAAGCTGCCAGCTAATAAGTGACTAAATAAGAACTTAGAAGCAAATCTTTCTCATTCCAAGTCTAAACTGTTTTTATTACACCAGTAGTTTTCAAATAAGAGTGAGCATCAGAAATAACTGGGGAATTTTTTAAATGCTCCACCCCAGAAACATCAAATCAAAATCTCTTGGTTGGGGTTTGAAAATCTGTATGTTTAAAAACAGTGATTCTTCAAGACAAGGATGTCCTTTTTCACCACTTTTATTCAACATAGTATTGGAAGTCCCAGCCACAGCAATCAGACAAGAAAAAGATAACACATCCAACTGGAAAGGAAGAAGTAAAACTGTCCCTATTTGCAGATGACATGATACTATATAGAGAATCCTAAAGAGTCCATAAAAAAAACTATTAGAACTAATAAATGAATTCAGTCAAGCAAGAGGATGCAAAATTAATATTCAGAAATCAGTTGCATTTTTATATACCAATAATGAACTATTAGAAAGAGAAATTAAGAAAACAATCCCATTTACGGTTGTATCAAATAAATAAATACCTAGGAATAAATTTAACCAGGGAGATAAAAGACCTGCACTTGGAAAACTATAAGACACTGAAGAAAGAAATTAAAGAAGATACAAATAATGGAAGTATATAGTGTGGTCATAGATAAGAAGAATTAACATTCTTAAAATATCCATACGACCCAAAGCAATATATAGAGTCAATGCAATCCCTATCTAAATACTAATAGCATTTTTCACAGAACTAAAATAAATAACCTTAAAATTTATATGGAACCACAAAAGACCCTGAATAGCCAAAGCAATCTTGAAAAAGAACAAAGTTGGAGGTGTTACACTATGTCAAACTATACTACAAAGCAGAGAGCCCAGAAATCAACCCTCATCTATATGGTCAATTATTCTATGACAAAGGAGGCAGGAATATACAACGGGATAAAGATGGTGTATTGAATAAATGGTGTTGGGAAAACTGGGCAGATATATGAAAAAAAATGAAACTAGGACTTTTCTTACATCATATACAAGAATAAACTCAACATCGAGTAAAGATTTAAATGAAAAATCTGAAACCATAAAACTAGAAGAAAACATGAGCAGGAAACTCTTTGACATTGCTCTTAGTAATATTTTTGAGGATATAGCTCTTCAGGCAAGGGAAAGAAAAGAAAAATAAACAAATGGGACTACTCAAAAGGTTTTGCGCAGCAAAGGAAACCATCAACAAAACGAAAAGACAACCTACAGAATAGGAAAAGATATTTGCCAATGATAAATCTGATAAGGGGTTAATATCCAAAATATATAAAGAATTCATACAATACCAAATTAAAAAATCTGATTAAAAATGGGCAGAGAACCTGAATAAACACTTCTCTAAAGAGGACATACAGAAGGCCAATAGACATATAAAAAGACATTAAATGTATTGATAGTCGTCAGAGAAATGTAAATTAAAACCACAATGAGATATCACCTCACACCTGTCAGAATGGCTATCATCAATAAATCAACAAACAACAAGTGTTAAAGAGAACCTTCGTACACTGTTGGTGGTATTCAAATTGGTACAGCCAGTATGGAGGTTCCTCAAAACATTAAAAATAAAACTACCTTACGACACAGCAATTCTACTTTGGGTACTTATCTGAAAAAATTTAAAACACTGATTCAAAGAGATATATGCATCCTTATGTTCACTGCAGCTTTATTTACAATAGCCAAGATATGGAAGCACCCTAAGTGTCTATCAATAGATGATTGGATAAAGAAGTGGTACATATATACAATGGAATATTATTTGACCATAAAAAAGAATGAAATCTTACTATATGCAACCACAGGGATGAACCCAGAGGGTATTATGCTAAGTGAAATAAGTCAGACAAAGAAAGACAAATACCATATGATTTCACTTATATGTGGAATCTAAAAAACAAAATAAATGAACACACAAAACGGAACCATGCTCATAGATACAGAGAATAAACTATGGTTGCCAGATGGGTAGGGATTTGGGGGTGTAGGTGAAAAAGGTGAAGGGATTAAGAAGTACAAATTAGCAGTTACAAAATAGTTATGGGGATATAAAGTACAACATAGGAAATAAAGTCAATAATATTGTAATACCTATATATGGGACCAGGTGGGTATTACACTTATCAGGAGGTATCACCTTATAAGTTATACAAATGTCTAAACACTGTGCTGTACACTTAAAACTAATATAATATTAAACATCGACTGTAATTGAAGAGTAAATAGTGGTTCTTAAATTTAGCTGCACAGAAGTACTTTTAAAATCCTAATGACCAAGCCACATCTAAGATCAATTAAATCAGAACCTCTGGGGGTAGGTCTCTGTCATCAAAATTTAAAATGAGTTGAAAACTACTGTTTTAAAATACTCCCAGACGTTCCTGATGGTCAGCCAGTTTGGGAAGCCTGCTTCACACCTGAACTCGCTTCTGTTCACAGGGCTTCCCGCTGGGCTCTTGGGCACACAGGTTAGGAAAATGCAACTAATGAGCAAACAAACAAAAATGTGGGATTTCAAGAAACTAATTTTATTTCTAGAGCCGACCTAATCAACCAGCTCTGTATGTGAAAAAATGCAATTAATACTCAAGATTACTGATGCATGTTTCGTTAATAAAACTCTAAAAACTTATCAAAGACTCATTAGCAGCCCAAAGCAGGAACTCTGTACTAAATATTTACATGTTTCTAAATCAACATTTTTATCTTCAGGAATAATGACATTCACTAGGCATTATTCTAGAATCTCTGTCAAGTGCCCACGTTAAGAGAGAGGGGCTCTCTCTGTAATAGCCAGGGAAGCTGGGGAGCCAGGAACCGTCCAGGAGGCTGGGGGGGAGAAAGGGAGGAGCCAGTGGTTTTTCATGAGCTGTTGGCAGAGAATCTCAGGAGCTCAGGGTTAAAAGGTCCCCAGAGGTCAAGAATGCAAACCCTTTCAAAACACGACCCTCCCTACAGCGTCTGGCCCTGACATAAAGTTTCTCAAAGCTTATCTGGAGACCACCACCTGCATACGAATCACATGGGTCCTCCCTTCCACTGCAGCAATTTCTAAGCCAGCCCAGCATCAGATAATAATCCCACCTACCAGATCAGCATCACCTGGGGATGGTGATTTTTTCAAAACAAAGGGATTCATATGTGTATTAAAGTTTGAAAACAGCTGTTCTGATAGTTCCACCAGACAGTTCTATCCCAGTGTTTGTGGCAAATCCACCGAGCTAGGACCACACTGGGGATATTTTGGTGGTCAATTAGCTGCCTTTTCCCCGTTGAACAACATATATCTTCATATCACTATCTTTCCTATCTACTCTAGAGTTAACTGGAGATTGTTCTAATATGAATTAGTATGTAGAAAATTAGCCACAAAAAGGCCTTAGATATTATATCATCACATATGCCCAACGCAGGGTCACATAAGTCAAGACTAGTTCCCTTTAGCTATCTTAACTAGATCCAGCTGGTCTGCTTTGTAAGGTTTCACTGGCACACAAAAGGTTCTTGATATTGAACCAAAACCTGCTCCCCAAACTACAAAATAAGTGGTCCCATATCTGCCCTCAAGGGCTCCCCAGAACAAATCTCTCCTCCATAGGACAGTCTTTAATACCTACAAATATGTATTACATCCCTCTCAAATCTTTTGTTCTTCAAGCTCAATAAACTCATGTCCTTTCGATTTTTCTTTTTATTAAATTCTCTTAAAATTATATTTGTATGTGGGCTTACATAATATATATTTTTAGTTCATGGGAATGGAATTGTATAATATCTCATTCTGTTCCTTATTTTCTCATCAAACCCAACGCTTTTAAGAGCTATGTATGTTGTTATATACAACTTAGTTTTTTCTCCAATGCCACAGCTTCTCCCCACCTCTCCTGCACCCCCAAGTCTTTTTGATATCTGTGCACTCCTCTTTATCCATGAATGCCTCTTTATCCATGTGCCCTTTAAACCAAGGCACCCAGAAGTAAACATCATCGCACGCATTATAAACACACGGGGTACTGGAGATACATTTTAAAGGATATATAACCCTAGATTCTTGCAATGGTTACCTATCAGTAGGGTCTTTACTTGTAATGATAATACCTCATTTAAATAATTCACCATTGATGGACATTTCCTTCTTTCCGAGGCAGAAAAAACCTATGATATGGGAAATATTGTTTCTTAAATTGACTAACACTTCATCCTATTTCCATGTGTTCTTTTTGCTTACAGAAATGCTTATTGTGTTGTTAAAAGTAATATTAAGAGAGGCTCAGAATATTCAAAATAAACCTTAGAGATCATCGAGCACGAAGTTGCCTCAGGATGTGTAATAAACTAAATATTTTATGAAGGAGGAAACTGAGGTCCAGAGGGATTCAGCAACTTGCCCAGGGACACAAGCCAATTACAGTCTCAGAGCTGAGTCAGAAGCCCCAGGTGTCCCGACTCCCAGGCCAGCTTTTACTAGCATCCGTGTGGGCCATGTTCCCCGCAGCACAGGAGGGCTGTGAATTGGCTCCTACAGCTGCCTTCCCCTCCCCCACCCTTCGATTCTCTGAAAGCAGAGCACACAGACCCAGTCTGTTTTGGAGATTCAGAGCTACAAAGCCTGCATTATTTAACACTGGCTTTAGCTATCTGGGATGGAGAATAAATAGCACTATAATAAAATCCATAAAATATACCAAATTGGATTTTTTTTCAGGGATGGCTCCAAGAACAAGTTGATAATCAAAAGGTTTTCAGAAAGACTGGAAATAGTGTTTGCTGTGCTGAAATTTCCCTGAATCTTAAGAACATCCCTGTTCCCCATCATCTACTAGCCGAACACTTCAGGCAGAGAGATGTGTGTTATTCTACATCATGAAGGAGGACATTTTCAAAAGGCCTGATAAAGAAGGCTTTCTCCTCAGGTTTAGAGCCATTCCCACCTAGGACATTAAGGTCTTTAGCCCTCTTGGTCTCCTAACGGTCCCCAGGCAGCAGCAATCGAGGTGGTAGAAGTGATGGCTGCACTTGTCAGTAAGGTGCAGAAGACATCTGCTACCCTTTTATAGGTATCTGAGTGTGCAGGGCTACTAATAATGAAGCCTCCCAGTTCCTCATAAGCACTCAACCACAATTCGAATATATCACCAAATGATGCCTCTCTTTAAGCTTAGGAGTTGAAGAATTCTTTTTTCTAATCAGTATAGTCAAGTGAAAGGCAGCAATTAGCACATGCCCTCCTCATTGTGATTTTCATATTAAAATAGTACTTTAAAAAGAAAACTTCCAGTTCAAGAAGGTTTCATGAGCATACCCAATTACTTCTCTTCAAACCCAAGCTCCCAGTGAAATAACTAAAATGATATTGTTAAAGAATAAAATCCTAATGGTGATAATGTATAAGAAAAAGAACCATGAGTGCATCAGAAAGTTTGAGGAAATCCTGGAAGACAGAAGGTGGGATGGGAGGTATATCACCACACAAAACACCAGAAATGAGAGATATTGCTCCCTGAAGAAGCTGGAGACAATGAAACTCAGGAATAGGCTTTGAGGCAATCAGATAAGTTAACTCTTTTTAGATCAACATAGCCAACAATGTGCTGACTCCTCTCCCAGGTATATAGAACACAAATGGCAGAAGCTTTGTCTGCTGGGATGAAGCTTTCCAACTACTCCCTAACAAAAACAGGCAATTATCTGGATAAAGTTGATATGTGGGTGTTTGGGACAGAGAAAGACAACAAAGTTTCATGTATTTCTGTACTTCACATCAGATTCTAAAGGAAGGAAGGAAGGAGGAGGAGGATTACAAGGAAGAATGAGAAAAGGAGGCTGGGAGGAGGAGGTGGATGAGAGGGCTCTCCTTCAGAAAGCCCTCCCCCACAGCAACTTCAGCTGCTGTAGCAGCTGCAGACTGAGTGCCTGCTTCACCTCAAGGTGCCCCTCACATGGCCTTCCCATTCACACGCTCCCCTCCCATGACAGAAAGTCCTGTTGACAGACATCACACCCACAGATGAAACCATATCAGGAATGTATACTAGTAAATCTAGCCCTTTATTCATGTGCCTTCACCAATAACCAGGACTCACTAGATATTTGAGTGAAATCTAAAAGAAGCTTTACCACAGTGACTAAACCAAATAACCAACTCAGTAAGGAACAGATATTACAGTGAGCACATATGAACTCTAAAAAATCGAATTAGTCTGCTCTACCAGAAAAGGTTTCATTTCTATAAAACAAGATAAGTATGGATCCAAAAGATAAAGCAAAGGGACCAAGAAATAGAAAACATGAAGGGAAGAGTTAAGTCAAGAAGTCCACCATCCGTTAAATAAAAGCTCTGGATGTAGAAAACAGAGACAATGGATGTAGATAAATAAAATATAATGAAATAAAATTTCCCAAAGCTTGAGACACACAAGAATATTCCGACTAAAAGTTTCTACAAAGTGCCAAGTAGGATTAGCAATACTGCTTAATAAAATTTCAGAATTCCAAGGATAAAGAAAAAAAATAACTAAAGGTTTTCAGAGAAAAAATAATCACATAAAAGAAAGATTAGAAAGCATTTTCGGTGTTTTATTTATCAGCCACTTACATAGCATTTATTATACGTCAAGCCCTTTTCTAGGCATTTTTAAAAAGAATAATTCATTTGGCAATTTAAAGTATCACAGTCCGGGAGATCTTTGGAAACATGGTGGAGTGAGAGACATCCCCAGATCTTTCCTCTTGAAACAACAATAAGCTGAACATCTAAAACTCAACAAAAAACACCCAAACCACACACCAGCATGTCTGAGATGGGATCTATGCATAAGAGCTACCACAAGTCAGAACCCCAGGTGTCGGGCAGTGGACCGGGAGAAATAAAGAAGCTGCCTCTTGCAGCCTCCAGAGCTCCCTATAGGAGGAGGAGGGGGGAGAAGAGGTAAGTTCGAGCAGCGAGTTCCCTGAACAGCCCTGCCTGGGAAATTGTGAGCTCCCTGTGTGGCCTGCAGCGGCAGGGCCCAGTCGTCAGGGCAGAAAGCAGAAAAGCGGCCAGCAGAGAAACAACAGTTGATTTTTACCGACCGCGGTTACAAAATGTAGGCTGAGCCCCAGCCCCTAAGCCCCAACCCAGAGGACCCCTCCCCCCATACTCTCTGAGACCAATGACCACGGAGCCCCTGGGGAATCTGAGCAAACACTACCAAAACTGTTGCTAATACTGACAGGGACCAAAACTGAGCATGATTAAATATCTATCAGAAAATAAAAAGGAATTATTAAAGCTTTATATAAAGCAGATCCAAGAGGCTTAGACACCACCTACCGGAAACCAAAAGAAAAGTGACTTCTTTGCAACAGGCTAAAGAGAGACCTTTATATAATAAATCTTCTTTCTGGAAAAACAGCAGAATACACTTCCATTAATATCCACGCAGAGAAATAGTCCATTAAACACCAGGAACAATCGAGGTGACAAGTCATCTCAGAAAGAAAGAGAAAAATCTCCAGAAAATAAGCTTACAGACACAAAAATATGCAATTTAAATGACAGAGAATTCAGGATGGTACTTCTGAAAAAACTCAGCGAACTCCGAAATGAGTCATATCAACAATTTTAGGACTTGAAAAAACAACTAGATGAGCAAGTAGATGAAGGAAACTGGATTTAGAGTGGTAAAAACACAATAGAATATACAGATGTCAAATGATAATGTATACCTGAAAATTATATAATTGTATTAACCAATGTTACCCTGATAAACTTAATTAAATAAAAAAATAATAAACAAACAAACAAATAAATAAATAAATAAAAAGTATCGCAGTCCTCATCAACAAGCTTGAATACTAGGACACAATCAAATATCTTCAAATTTGTAAGGAAAATTATTTTTAAGCTCATAATCCCATACATATTCAAAACACCAGTCATATGTGTGAGCAAAATAAAGACATCTCTTGATAATTAGGGTTCAGAAAATTTATATGCCCATGTGAAAAAAGAAAAAAAAAAACACAAGAAGCTATACAAACAAAATTAAAAGAAATTTTAAAAAAGATAATATATGATAAAAGAAGCTATAGTTGCTGAATATGAAGAAAAGAAGAGAACTGAAAAGAAATTAAACAATGATCCGGTGGACCTTGATGCCAGGAATATTCTTTTTTGAGCACGGATCATTTAGTGATTTAGGCTGACACTGCCTTCTTTATTTCCAGCCACTAAGCTTGATGTGACAATGGATAATCTATGTATGCATAATCATAACAGTGTAAATGCTGTGTGAGGGATTAATTTTTCTAATAAACCTGTAGTCAGAGCAAAAAAAAAATGTCATTACAGAAAATATAAACTCAAATGAAAAAATAATAATGTAACAAAATGAGGAGAGAAAAAGGGGAAGAAAGTCTGGGAGAAAATATAAGTAAAATAAATACTTCATTCTTCATGTCAGGAAATTGACAAATACAATCGAACATTAATAAATCAAGAGAATGTTGGTGATAATTTGAAGTTATAATAATGAGCATCAGAACTGAAAAGCAGAATCTTTAAAAAGTAATTATTGGGAGTATATGGGAACTCAATTTTTCTGTAAACCTGAAACTGCTCTAAAAGAGGCTATTAAGAAAAGAAAAGTAGCTATCTGTGTGGAGTAGGTGGGTGACCATGCTGTGTGGTTTAAACATTTTCATTATGACTACTTTAATAATATGTTAAAGTTTAACCTTAGGATAAGTATTAAATAATATATTGAAATAGAATGAATTCTTGTCAAGTATATTTGATCCTGTTACATTATTTATTTTACACCCATAAACTCTTTCAAAGCTTATCTGTGTATTTCCTATAGTAATAAACACAGAACTTTGTCTTATGTTCAATTTACAATGTTATTTATAAAAATTTGAATAGAAATAAAAAGACACGATTTTATGTTTCTTACTAATTTTCGCCTTTAATCAATCACTTCATGTGCGTGACACTATCTAGTTAGGAGAGATACTGGCTTCCAACCAAGGTCGTCTTGGTGCCATCTGCTGCTGCCTGTTAAGCCCTACTTTGCCCATGGCTCCCTGGCTCTTGAGTGCTTGCCTAAACTTTCTGCCCTTCACTGAGCCCTGCTTGGCAATATCTGTGCCCTTCTGCAGTGTGATGGCTTTGTGTTGTCTGGCCTTTGAATATCCCTCTTTGCTGAAGACAGACCAACCATCTTACACTCCCTACCCTCACAAACCTCAGCATATTTCTGCCTTTCTTGGTTCTGGAGTCCTGCTCTGCAACTGCCTTTCACTGAGTGCAGCTGTGCCTGCACTCCTGACCCACAGGAACTGTGAGATCATGAATGGGTGTAACTTTAAGCCACTAAATTTGTAATAATTTGTTTTACAGAAAAAAAAAAAACTTGAAATAAAAAAGCAGAGAGTTAGAAATTAGGAGAGTATTTTTTAAAAGTAGTTTGATCAAGGCTATCTATCTCAGGTGGAGTGATGCCACCTCCTTCGGTCAACCCAAGAAAAAGGAGCTTAAGCAGAACCCCTCAGAGAATTTAGCATGCTCTCTCTGCAGTTTGGTGAGCACAGTGGTGGTGAATTCATGCCTGTGAAATCTGAAAGGTAAGAGGAGTTATGACTGGCCTCTCATAACATGTGAAGAGGATTATTCTCATACTGAGGCAACCAGCACTCCCAGTATTTGTAAGGGAAAAATAAGTAAGTGTTCCTGGTCAGCCAGGTGTGGGTTGCCCCTGAGCCAGCATGGAATTCTCACAGATCCTGAACGAGACTCCCCTACAGGGGCAAGGGACCGCCACCGAGAAGCTGGACAGGTGGCTAGCTGTAGGCCAGGGGATTGGGCAGCATCATAAGCTATGGCTGAAATACAAGTGCACTTAGATATGTCAAGGAGACCTCAGGTATAAGAACCCTTATGATGGTGGAGCAGGAAAAGGAATTGGAATATTCCCAGAAAAACCTATGAGAATGGCTAATGAGACGGTAAGCTACAAACACTTGTCAAGCCCAAAAAGCACTGAAGCCAGCTCAAAGCAATATTTGTCAAGTAAGAAATTTAACCCCCGCCTGTGGTAAACAAATTTCTAAGCTGGTCTCCATAATCCCTGCCCCTCCATAGTCTCCTCTCCTCCAGTGTGAGCAAAACCTGTGACTTGTATCTAACTGACAGAAGAGGGCAAAGATGGAGGGATTTTGTTAATGTGATTAAAATCCCTAATCACCTGAACTTTAATCAAAAAGGAGACTATCCTGAGTTAGCCTGACTTAATCAGGGAGCCCTTTAAAGGAGCATCTATAGGTTAGAGATAATCCTTCCAGCTGCCCTAGCAGAAGCAAACCACAGTGAGTTCTGCAGGAGCAAGGAAATGAATTCTGACCACAGCCACGTGAGCTTGGAGGAGGATCCCAAGCCTCAGATGAGATCACAGCCTGGCAGGCAGCTAGTTTGCAACCTCGTGAGACCATGAGCAAAGGGCCCAGCTGTGCCTGCACTCCTGACCCACAGGAACTGTGAGCTCATGAATGGGTGTAACTTTAAGCCACTAAATTTGTAATAATTTGTTTTACAGCAATAAACTAACATACCAACACAAACTACAACTCCATGGGGATGGAAACCAAGGTTAACAAGATGAGGGAGGGTGGCTTTACTAGATGGGAAAAAAGGAAAAAAGCTGACCACCCTCTGTCCCCTTGGGCAAGAGGTCAGCCTGCAACAGGACCAAACTGGGGAAGGAGAAAAACTATAACTTTACATAAGGATTAGAGTTTTTATTATTACCTGGAATTATATTTGTGTGTGTGTGTGGGTGGGTGTGTGTGTGTGTGTGTGTGTACACTGCCCTGCTGCCCTGGTTACCAAGAAAGAAAGGAAGGTAGCAACTAGCCCTACAGTGTGGGAATTAGTGGGCAGCTGCTTTCAGATTATACCCCATGAGTCCCCTTATTCAGCATAATAGTAATTCTTATGTCACTTCATTATACTGACATCTCCACATACCAAATTGGAATTGTTTGTGCCTGATACTAGGTCTTTCATTTTAGAAGACTGTCCAGTGACCCACACTGCCAGCAACTATTAAGAAACTCCAAGCCTCCCAATCACTTCAAAAGAGTTCCCTCATCCTCATTTTGTTCCATTTTTAGCCTGTCCCTCCATTTTCTCAGCTCCTGACTTCCTCATTTCCTTTTTCTAGCCCTAAAATCTTTCTTCAGACTTAATAGATCTATTCTTCCTGGTTAGCTTTGGTCCCTTTTCTGCAATTAAGGCTCTCTCTGGGTCCATCTACTTATATTATACTGGGTAACTCCCGTGCCTGACTGAGCCCTGGCCCTTATGACCCATCCTCAGCACTGGTCCACTTGACTGGTATCCCTATCAAGGTCATCACAACCTCCCATGAGGAAGGATTCAACAACAATTGGGTGTTCTCAGCACACTGCTTGCGGGGAAAGAAAGCACAGAAAGAGTGGCCAATAAACGACACAGCCTCAAGGGCACAATCTGCGTGCACACCTGCATGTGCATGCACGCACACAGGTAAATCTTGGAAGCAGAAACAGTAAGAGTTAAAGAGACTTTTCATTTGATGATTGCTATTGGTCCATTTTTTCTTCTGGGTCCACTGTGAAGCTGCAACTAAATGGCCCAGCCCAAGAGAAGAGAGTCATGGATACTGAGCATTTCGAAGGACCTTGAGGATAACTCCAGGGCAGACCCATGGCATGAGAGATGTTCCATGACAATGCACCCTACTGCAAGTGCAGACGCAAACCCTACTATGGTAGCTGTAGAATCAGAGGACCTAGAAAACAATCCCATCGCCAAACCTAAACTTTAACTTGGAGAAGACAGGGCCCTTATCCTTCTGTTGACCATTGTATCCCCACGCCTAGAACAATGCCCACCATTTCGTTCATGTTCCATAAAGTAGATGAATGACTGAAGGAATTAATTGCATCAGCCTCATATTACTTCCAAGACAACCCTGCAAGCATAGAGTTTTGCCCAAGTGGACGCACACTTAACCCCACCATCTCCTCCCCTTTTGCGTCTCTCTCTCTCTGCCTTTTTTATTCCTGCATCATTTTGTCTACCTCTGTGTCAATACCCCCAACTATCTCTGCCCTTCATCTCTCTTGCTGACCTTTTGAGACTTCTCTACTCCTACTCTCTCCATTTTTTTCTCTCTCTCTCATGCCTCGTGATCCCTTTTCTTCATCTTTCCTTTCTCCCTTTGCACCTCTTCCTCCCACTCCCTCACTGCATAGGCCCATCCATTTTCATTTGTCCCTCTTCCTATAATTTACCTGGCCATAATATTAACTTGAAGAACATTTTATTTGTTATGTCTATTGATTAAAGTTTTATATTCCCTGTTCTTAATTAACTTATCATTCATTTGGTTCCCATATATTGCTGTTGCATATTTCAAATAGATATGTGCTGGTAAAGCTATTTGTAAATCAATGTTCTGTAAACTGAATCATATTTCAAATGTACTAGAAGAATCTGCTAGATAAAGAAACCTATGATGAAAAATTAAGCAATTCCCAATAATGCATATTTTTGTAACTCTAAAGTTTCAGAAAATGGCCATGTAAAATAAAACTAATTCATTTTAATATCACCACAATCATTCTGCATCAGTTTTAGCTGATCTCCTCAAGATAGATATTAGATCTTTTAAAAAGTCTGTAAAAGGGACTAAATAATTCTCCTGGGAGGCTCTTCTTTATGAAAATGGAAGTGTTGGAAGATGAAAGATGAATGAGAACATGCTCAAAGTCTGCAAATTTATAAAAGGTAAAAATACGAAAAGCATTCATTCATTATACATATGCCTATTCAGTTACTATTATATTCCAGACACTAGTAGGTACTGAGGATAAAAACTTGATTAAGACATAGTACTTGCCCTCAAGGACTCACAGTCTAATAGGGGACAGAAATACATAAATAATTTCAAAACAATGTGTATTTTAAATAATAGTAGCATGCATTTTTTAAGACGGCTCAGCAGTGGCACCAAGTGGGGAAAGCTTCTCAAGAGCAGAAACTGGGTGTGTTTTAATTGCTGTTTTATCATCAGTGCCTAGCATGGGGCCCCCTGATATTAGACACACAACGGTTATTTGTTATTAAATTACTGAATGAGCTACTCTGCTGTGGTGGGAGTTGGAAGGAGCAAATCGATAAAGGCTTTAATGAGGAGGAGATACGTTAACCGGGCCTTCAAGGAGAATAGATGTTCTGTAGTAAAATAAGGATGGAATCAGCTTCCCGCATAGAAGCCACAAGTTTAAGGCACAGAGATGAGGAACTAATTTCAAGCAAGCACATGCCATTCACACAAGCCCTCTCATATTATCAGGAGGAAAGAGAACTTAATTCCTTTTGTGGTTTTTCTCTTTGGCTTTGTTTTTACCATTGAGTTGCTCCCTGTCCCCCTTATGCCTCTTTGCCCTAATTGGTCCTTAAAGGGTCCTTTAATTCTTCCAACTGACAGCTCTCTCCTTTAGAGACTCCTAAGTTACTTTTCTACCACAGTTGTTTGAGGTAGTTCACTAGCATGTGCATGCTAAGGCAAAAATGGGCTACCCATTCCAATGCATCCCTAGTTGCCCCGTGGGACCTGTTAGATACAGTTTTCTATAGGCAGCACAAACTTACATCCAAAATTTTCCAGGAAAATTTTTATTTCAAACACTTCTGTTGTTCCCTAAACCTTCAAAGCCCCTGAGGTTTGAGAATTTCATCTGTTATCTATGGCTCCCAATCTGATCTCACAGCATGAAGCAGCTCAAAGTTCTTTTGTTAGACCTTGTGTCACACACAATTTTTGTTTCAGAAAATTTGAAGACAAGATTCCTTGGTCTTGTCTCCTTTGACAATCTGTAAGTCCTAACTTTGTTGCAATAACTTCCCTACTCCAAGGCTGCTCTAGGAACAGGAGCTGCGTGTTTTTGTAAGGGTTGTGCAGCATAATGGCTGAAAACTGGACGCCATCAGCATTGCCCTTAGGAAGGCAGGACATACGACATATGGGCTTTGCAGCCAGACAGGCCTACATTCAATTCTCATCTCTATCACTTACTAGCCAAATAACTGCCTTCCATTGCAGTGGATCTCAGCCCATCTAAGTGCTCTTCCTCCTCCACCTGAGGGTGAAAGAGACAGGTTACCTCCTAGAAGCTGGAGTTTGTCACACGATGGTACCTAACGAAATAGGTGCCTTTGACCTTCCCCACCCCAAGGCTTCCTTTTGTCAATAGCCACATATGCTCCTATACCACCTTCATTTGGAGTCATGGCCCATACTCTAATTCTCATCTCTTCTGCTTAGTCTCTCATTGACTCTTCCTATTCTAGGGTCTCTAAATAATAACACCCACAGTGTACCTTGGACCATGTAGCCCCCGCAGCATGGTCAGGGGTCCCTATATGGGGGTCATGAGCTGGGGAGCAGCTTTTTGCAAACCTTAGATTTGCATCCTGGCCTCCCAATTCTCATGTCTATCACCCCTCAGGGATGCTGCATAACATGTAAGCCGTCTTGCACAGATGTGCCCAGTGAAGGAAGGTATTCCTCTGCAGCCACATAACTGCAAGGAGTTGTCTTTTCCTAAATTACACAAACCTTAGATGTGCGAGCAGCGGCCCTTCTTCTGACCAAGTAAATACCCTCCGGGCAGCTGCTTACACACTGCCCAGCTCAGCACACCCCCGCCCCAGCTGCTAAGCCCTCCTCTCCTTCCCTTGCTTGCCCACTCCCCATCAGCCCCACTGTCTTCTTGCACATCTTTCTCTTCTATGTATTATTCTCTCTGCTCTCTTTTCAACCTTTTCACATGCTTTGGTCATTTTCTGGAAATATAAAGGCTGCGAATTTCATCTGAGTTATACCAGATCCTCTTAACTCTGACTCCTAGTGACTCCAACACAGCTGAAGCTAAAGCATAGGAGGGACAGCACAGGAACGTGTAGGTGGTTATTTTCTAAGAGCTGAAATACGCACCCAATTTACATGACTATTTGCATTTGTGTATAAATTATACATCAATATATATCCCCCCAAGACAGTGAGTTACTAAAATAATTTGCTACTTTCAAACTTGTCATTGCTCAATTTTTCCTCTCTTCCACTTTCAAAAACACCCACACATATCCTTTCATTCCTCGGGAGAAAGAGAGTGATGGAAAAAAGGGAAGAAAGAAAAAATAAGATAGACTGAAGTAGAGGAGAAAATGGAACAAAGGAGGGAATAAAGATGAGAAAAGGAAAATTTCAATAAAATAATAAATATTTTAGAGTAATTAAATAAATACCATTGTAATGAGTTGATGATGATGATTAAAAACAATCTAATCCATGCCTGAAGAAAGCAAAATAAATATAAAATCAAATATATGCAACCTCTCTATAATTTCCTGCTTATTTCATGTAAAAATTATTAGGTTTAATTTCTACAGAAAGTTGCTTTATCAGTCACTTTTGTGTCATATATAGATTCAGGCTCTTCACAGTAAGCGACTGTCGTAAAATACTTCACTACAACTGTTTTGTGCCCATATTAAACTGGCTTTCTATATGGCACTGTAAAAGGATCAAATAAGACAAAATGTGTAGTAGATAATGTTTGTCCTCACTGAGAACTTTTGTTCTCCATCCCATCCCATCCCATCCCATCCCACCCCATTCAGGTCTCTAGGCAGCCATGTATTCACTACAGAACTCCTGCATCCTGGATCGATCACATTCTTTTTCCTAGAAACTTGGACTTGGGGGTTCTGAGATGCTGGGTAATTTGAGCTCTTCACTTGAACTCAGGAGGTGACTTTGCCCTTCAGAGACAGCCAACTTCACCTGGACAGAAAAAAAAGCACGAACAAATGCAAGGAGAGAGAAAGCTTGAGATTGAAAACATGTCTGTGCCTATGTTCTAATGGGTTCCTAGCTCCAGATTGCAATCCTGTTTTCTGCCCTTGGGAACTCAGACACCCATGTGGCCTTATAATAAACTCCTTCTTTCTGCTCCAGCCAATTTGGGTATCTTTCTGTTATTTGCACCTTAGTCAAAGAACCTTGACTAACACTACTTAATCCAATTAATCCAGAGGCATGTCCAATTTAATTCTATATTTCTAATAATTTTTTAATATATTTGAAGTGTTTTGTGGCTGATAGAATTTTTTCATTTTCTATTAAATAAAGTTGAACTCTTCAGGATATAGCTAAGGAACTTTCCTTAACAGTGTTAAATTTTCAGTCATTAAAATATCAGAAACTGTAGGGACACATTATACTTTATGTTGCACAATAGATTATGACTTTGTGAATCACACATCTTGGAAAATAAAATACACTGAAGTTCAATAAAATTCTCACCTGTGGGTCTCACTTCTTCATTTCTGCCATCAAAATACCAATACCTCATTAAATGTGAACAAACATTGGAAATGTGCTAATTCAGTTAATAAATGCATAGAAGGAGCAAAAGCAAAACAATAAAAAAAGCAGCAAGAAGGAGACAATAATAATAAAAAGGAATAAATTTGAGAAGCACTGCAGGGCACACTGCAGGCTTAATAATTTATTACAGTAGAAAAGACCGGAGAACATGGTAGAGGAACAACAGAACCTACAAGAGGAATCTAGGCCTGTTCTCTCGGCCACATTTGTGTGGAACACTCACACTTTAGTATCAGAACTGCATTGAGTATTCTTTTTAGTTGGTTGTATAACCACGGGCCAAAGCCAATGTATGATAAAATGTATGTCCTTCAATTCACATTGTACTATATAGAATAAGTAATTCTTAACTAATTATTTTATGTTCAACAAAGAAATATGTTGCGAGCTCATACTAGTGACTTATATAATTCACACAATGTTTATCTCTATGATAGGCACAGACTGGGAACCATACATATGAATAAGAGACACAAGCCCATTCCGCCTTTAGTAGGTACAGATTTTAGTTCAGTCATAAGTTCATGCTCTACTTTCTCCACTCACTGATGCCGATCTAACTATAAAGTGGGATTGGAAAAACTAAAACCATAATTATCATTATTAACATTCAGTATCCATTCTATGCCAGAGACTATATTAGGTGTTTTCTGTATACATTACATATAATTCTCTTTATAACCCTACAAGGTAGGTATTACTTTACCTGTTTTACAGATAGGCAAATTGAGGTTCGAAGAAGTTAACTAATTTGTCCAAGTCACACAGTAAGTAAATAAGGGAGCCAGCAAAGAACCCAAGTCTCCCTTAATCCAGAGTCTATTTCTATTTCATCTGAACTTGACATAAACAACACTAAACCATTTCTGCAAAATGAAAAGATGTTCACTCAATCACTCAGTTGCTTATTCATTAATTTTTATTTATTTTTTATTGAGTATTTACTACAATGTTGCACAGCTCAGGGAGTACCACTCACAATGTACCAGACATTAATCTCTTCCCCAGCGCAACAACATGACTGGTGCCCTAGAACTTCCCAACTTACAAACTCTGCTACTGTTAGACAAGGCGTTCTGAATGATACGAAAGGAAGGAAGACAGTCCTCCATAAGAAAGGAGCTTATTGAGAACCATATGATGACACTCATATGTGAGGTATAAACTGAAAGCAACAAACAAACAAGACAAACAAAAATTCATAGAGACGCACAATAGCATAGTGGTTACCAGTGGGAAGGGGAGTCGGGGGAGGTAGAATAGGGTAAAGGGAGGCATATATATAGTTATGTAAGGAAATCTGCCTTTGGGTAGTGAACGCACAATGCGATGTACGGGTGATATATTATTAAATCGTACACTTGAAACCTACATAATTTTATTAATCAATGTCACCCCAATAAATTTAATTTACAAAAATAAATTCAGAAAAAGAAAGGAGTTTATTATCAATTGTAGGGATAAAGAAAATCCTCATTAGCAAAAGAAAATATAATGATACTTCAAGTAAAATAAAAATACAGTGGACATTCCAAAGCAAGCATCCAGTTTCCCAAAGGGCTACTTGAGGAGATTAACAAAGGAACCCTTTAAATATCATGAGCAATTTGCTGACTGCACAGGTGGCCTGACATGGCCCACTGATGCCAAACACATTCAAAGACATCACAAGGAAGCGAGGCAAATGGGAAAAGCTTTTTTACATTTTTTAATCTGTGTTGATTTATCTTCCTCTGTGCTATGAGTGGAAGTCATTCTCCCGCCTCCACTCAGTCTCACCTCCTACACACACACACACACACACACACACACACACACACACACTACAATTTAAATTTATAATTCATCTGTGTTCCTCTTCATTCCGGTGTCAGTGATTCAATTTTAGAGAATGCAAATACGTGTTCTGTTGCTACCTGCCCAAGCTCAATAATCACTTGTCAGTATACTGACTATATTTGAAATTAAAGGACATTTGAAAAGACCTTTAATTCTAAGAATAAACATTAGAGAATTTTGAAAAGTAATAAATCCATATTTGGACACCAAATAAACTTCCCTTTGTGTTATTTCTTTGGCTCCTGGATATCTGATAATGTTCTTACCGTAGAAAGTTAAGTATAATAGGTCAGGGATCCAATTTTGATATTTCTTTCACATATCTAACATGATCTATTACTACAGTTCCATAAAAATTTGAAATTGATGCTAATCACATATACAAGTGACTACATACACATTCGCACGTGCAAGCCCCCCACCCAGAGATAAACTGCATCCATTCTTCATTTCCCTCCGTTCACTGGTATTGAAGTTTTTACTGTTATGGAGGAAGGAAGATATTAATTTTTTGCTCTAGTAGTCAGAAGATTAGAAGCTTTAAAACAGATACACCATGGTCATGTTTATTTGAGGTTGTTTTTTATCTAAAGACCAAAAGGAAGCAAATCTAATTGATAGATACATGAAACAGGGCTGCACTCTCAAACAGATTATTTTCTTGCTGCTGACTTTTTTCTCTTGCTCTATGCAACATTTCATCTTTGCAAACATAGGGTTTGCTTTATAATGAATTTTAGGAAATCTTCCCTGTCACTCAGCCATCCAGGGAGCAGGCCTCTATGGCATGGCACGTCCCTTCACAGGTGGCTACGCCTGCCGAGAAGACATCAGAGATTCCCCAGTGAAAAGAAAAAAACCCCACAAAACAGAAAGCTAAAGTCAAATAAAGATTTAAGTGAGAAAAGTTGTTTTAGTTTAGGGGAGGAAGGAGTTTGGGAAGACAGCACAGAGAAGACAGAGTCCAGACCTAAAAATTACGGTTGCTCTCTTCAGGACAAAGTGAGGTGCATAGAGTGGTGCCTTAGAGCAAACAAAATCTGCCTAATTCTTAGAAACCTGAGCTTCATAAAATATAGATTCCTGGGCCCCGCCTCAAAATTGTTGAATCAAAACCTCTGGGTATTGAGGAGAGGAACCTGTACATGTTCAAAGTGCACCTGATGATGGAGCTTATCAGTATTTGGAACCATAGCCCTATAAGACACACAAATTCATACTGTTCTGTCCTAGTAGAAGCCAGTTTCTACATTGCTGATGCAGATCTTGGGGTGGGGAGAAGTCCCTGGGTCTTCTGAGACCTTGTTTAAGGTAGAAAACTGAAGAATAGAGGAATAGCAGCTCTCAGTGAGCAAACTCTAACAGAAGATGGCTATAATTCAGACATGGGTTCATAGTTCTGGAATTAAGTGATGAGAATAGGAATGGAGAGGAAAATATAGATGTGAAAGATGTTATATAGGAAAGTGTAATGGAATGTGTCGGTTGGTTGAATATGAAGTATGTTCAGACATAGTGATTCTGAGGTTTGGACTTGTGTCCCAGAGCCAGTATTTTCTCTCCGTCTCCATAACCACCACCCTTGTCCTTAAAAGCACTATTGCAATAGCCTCCAGACCAGTGTCCCTATGTTCAGTTCTGCCCATTCCCTGCCAATCCATTCTCTTCCCCACAGACCATGTTCATCTAAAAGTGCAAATCTGATCGTGTTATTCCCTTACTTAGTATGCTGCAATAGTTCTTAGGGTAAAGATTAAAGACCTTAACATCACATCAAGACCCTTCATGATCTGACACAACTCCATCTCTTGCCACTTTCTCTTCCAGGTCACTTTTCTACTTACAATGTTTTCTTTGTTGCTTTGAATTGCACAGTTTCCTCCCACTGCCACCTCCAAGCCCAAGACTGTCAGGAATGTTGTTTTTTATGCCTGAGATGACCCTCTCCAGCCCTGACTCATCATTCAGATCTCAGGTCAAACATCAATTTTTCAGAGAAGACTTCCTGCACCTCCCAGTAAAAGTCAGGTCTCTTATTATATATCCTCATTTTCTCTGGACTTTTCCTTGTTTTTCTTTTCATATATGCATTGAAGTATATTTTTGTGGTTATATGATTAATGTCTAACTCTCCCACTGGGATACAAACTCCACTAACGTAAGACCCTATCTTTTAATTCATGATCTATGCAGCACCTAAGAACAACAGTGTCTGAAATACAGTAGATACTTACTTTTGCTGGAGGAATAAAAGATAGCCAATATACTTAGATGGCTGGAAGAATAAGAACACCACAGGGGGCGGGGGGACAGGGAAAACAGAAAAGAAAAAAAGAAAAAGAAAAGATGAAATGTTTGATATTAAGTATTGACAATAGTTGACAACAGCAAATGCAGGTGGATTTATGTAAAGATAATAAAAATTACAATAACATTTGACTTTAACAGATAATTGATAATGTATGTTATGATCTATGGCTAAAAATAAAGATGAAACGTATCATTATTTTTTTAATTAATTTTTTTTATGGTGACATTGGTTAATGAAATCCAATAAGTTTCATCTGTATACTTTAACAGTAAGGCATATATATATTTACACTGTGTTCACCTCCCATAGTTAGATTTCATTCTGTCATCACATATTTGACCCCCTTTACCCCAAGTACCTCCCCCCTCCTTCCCAACCCCCCACCCTCTGGTAACCACTAGTCTATAGTCCATGTCCATGAGTCTCTGTTTGTTTGTCCTGTTCATTTGCTGCTTTTAGGTTTATATCCCACATATAAGTGACATCATGTGATTTTCAACTTTTTCTTTCTGGCTTACTTTTCTTAGCATGATATCTCGAGGTCCATCTATGTTGTCGCAAATGGCAATATTTCATCTCTTCTTATGGCTGAGTAATATCCCATTGTATATATGTACCATGGCTTCTTTATCCAATCATCTATCATAGGAGGAACATATCATCATTTAAGTGGTAGTTAAATTCCGAGAAATCCAAATGGAAAAGTACATATAAACAACATCAGAGAACCAAATAGTTAGTCTTGAGGAACGCCCATGGTTAGTAGGTAAGAGGGCTAAATGAGAAAAGGATAGACAAGAAGGACATAACCAACCTGATGGCATAGTGAAATAGCACCAGGGAGGGATTTTCCAGATTTGAATTGCCAATGAAGTCAAAGGCTGCAGAGAAGACAGGATGGTGATGATCGAACAGGCCTCTGTTATTGGCCCAAGTTGACTCCATCAAAAGCTAAAGAAGGTACCAACAATGAAAGATTCTTGCCCAAATCTTCCCCAGATTAGAATCCAAATTGGTTCTAATCTGAACAATTATGTCACATATCCCCAATGAATGTTTACTGATCCTGATGGTGATCTTATAGATTTTGATCTATCTTCGGTGAACCCATTTTTACTTCAACAGAACAGAATTTGTTGTGTTTTAAATATCTGGGAAACATTTCACTGAATGTGAATGCAAAAATCCAAATATACAGCAGCATTCCTTGAGATGCTAATTGGCAAATGTAGAGCAAGAGTAGTCTGGGGCAAACACTGAAAGGGTCAATTGATGAGAGTTTCTACTTAGATAGATGAAAATCTGGTCACAGAAAGGAGTTGTGCCAACCTGTTACTCCTGAGCCACCACCATCTCCCTTTTAGGTCCAGTGCACTTGGGGAACATGTCCACCTCTGGACAAGCCCATCCAGGGCTTATTAGGACCAGTGACATAAGTAGTGAGTTATCGAAACGTTCACATGTGACCTTAGGGACCCATGACTAAGCCAAGGGTGAAGGCAGACAAGAGAGAAGAAAGTTAAACTCCAGTCCCTTGCTTTGATATCATCTGCCTTGCTTTCCCTACCTTCCTGTCCACCCAAAGGAGAGGTGCGCTCTTTACAAGTAGCCTTAGACATATGAAGAAGTCCTCATGGATTTAACTGTCTGCAATTTCATGATGAGCCAGCAATATATCACCTAGAAGTAGAAGGAAGTAGATGGCAGTCCCTCTCTCTCCACAGTACATTCAAACCAGAAATCTGACATCTGCAATCTACCTTAGGAGCCATATTTCACTAGAGATATAGACAACCTGAAGTTAAGTTTAAGCCTCAGTAAACAGAAGGCCTCAAAACAATGTCATATGAAGACAAGCTGAAGTAACTGAGGATATTCTGCCTAGAGAAGGGTAAGATGGGGCGGGATGTAGGCAGGAAGGTAGCTGTACCAATGTCACTGGTTTTTCCATCTTCCCCACCAGACTGTAAACATCATGATGTAATGACCATATTTTCTTTGTTGGGGACTCAGGGCAGGTCTGAGCCTATAATAAGTACTCAATGAATATTTGGTTAAAACATGAATGACTAATAATTCCCTTCAAATTTTCAAAGAACTGCCATGTAGAAAGATGAGATTTATTCTTTGTGGTCCCAAATAACAGAATCAAGAACAACCAGTAGAAGGTATAAGGAGAGAGCTTCTATGTTAATATAAGAACTTCCTATAGAGCTCTTCCTTAGAGAAGGAGCACTTCTTCCTTGGAGGTTTCACGGAGACCAGCCAACTTTTGGGCAGTGACAACAATGCAGAGGAGATTTAAATATCAAGTAGGTTTACCCTGATCACAGCTCTCAATCATGGCTGCGTATTAAAATCACTTAGAGTTTTGTTTTTTTGTTTTAATACAGATACCTAGGCAGAATCCCTAGAAATCTGGTTTCAATTGATCTAAGGCAGCAGAATTTTAAAACACTCTCCAGATGATTCTAATGTGCAAGTGCGGATGAGACCAGATTAAATTTAAGATTACTTCAAACTTAGACTCCATCATTTTCATTCTACATCTGAAGAAATGAGTGCTTCCATTCAAAGCACTCCAAGTCTGACTGACTGCCTAATTCATTAGATGTTCTCTAACATTAGTTAAACTAATGGGGCATCTAAGGCAATATTCCAAACAGAAGGATAGAAAATTGGAGGGACACACACACAGAGACGCACGGGGAGAGAGAGAGAATGAGGGAAAGAACAGAGAGTGCTGGTTGCATTAAAGCATATATCTTAATTTGTGGTTTGCAAAATCTAAATAATTAAATTTGCACTTTATAAAAATTTCAGAAAGTGTTGGCTGTCCAAATATGCAAAGTTTTTATCCTGAAGTTTCCTGATATGGAATCATCAGCAGTTGGATCACAGTAGGTGTAGATGTAATCAAAGGCCTCAGAATTCTCAAATCTCACAATGTTGTTTGAGACCTTTCAGCCCGAGGACCGAAAATATCGAATGTGAATGGGAGAATACATATGGTTGTTAGAATGCAAGTAGGTGACAATTAGATAATTTCATATGCTGCTTTTTATCCTGAACTATTTTTGTAAAAGTCTGCTCTTTAGTAAATGAATAATTCACTTATATTTCAAATGTACTTTAAATATGCCACATTTGAAAGCAGGGTAAGATATAGTTAAAGAATATGTTATCACTTTTTAATAGGTTGAAAAATGGTTTGGAGTGTTGGTCTAGATAGAAGCCAGTCATCTGCACATCTATAAAAACAGGGGAGAAATGGGCACTGAACCCTTTTTTTCCTTCAATCCAATAACTAGCTTTCCATTTGAAAGCCTCTATAGTTCTAGGTTTCCCTTAACTTGCCTTCTAAGATCTTGATTTTGCCACCTAAGCCTACTCAGTACGTAGTTGCCACCACCCCTGGCTTCCAATGATTGAGAATTCATTTACATGTACATCCTTAGAAGAGACAATAATTCTAGAATAAATTTATGTCACCAAAATATAAAGGTCTTAAAAACACGGTGAGACAAATATAATTCATTTCCAATAAAGAAAGTTGGAGGTGGGAAGGCACAAGGGCATGTCTACAGCAAATATTCAAAAATAAAAAGTCAGTTCAAGCAGAGACAGGTATGCGATGCCCAGCATTCAAATAACAGATACTGATCTTTTAAACAGTATGTTCAAACAGAATGGTTAGGAGTGATTACTGTATTCCTGGTAAACAGTTTCAGAAATTGAAAACATTACCTTCAAGAATAAAAATCCTACCTGGTACTTTTAAAATAAAACTCACGGCCAAAACATTTTATTTTTAAGATCATTGTCTTTTCTTACTGTTTCATTTACAGTAAGTTCTACGACATAGCAGGAATGTGGGGTAGGAAGCTCTGGGGTGAATGGGATTTTCAGTTTTAAATAGAATAACCAGGGAAAGCCTCATTTAGAAGGTTACATGTGAGCAAAGATCTTAAAGAGTGAGGGAACTAGCCATGCACATATGTGGAGAAAGTACCAGGCAAAGAGAAGTGCAAGTCAAAATCCCCTGTGACTAGAGTAGTAGAAGCCAGTGTGGGCACTGACAACACGTTGGGAGGGAAGGAAACTAATAGGACGTTAGCTCAGAAACAGTTGTCATGAGACTCGTAGGCCCTTGTAAGGACTCTGAGTGAACTGTGGATTTACCATTCTGGGTTTTGAGCAGATAAGTAACAATCAGACTTTGGTTATTAAAGGATCCCTCTGCCTATGTTGAAACTCTGCTGTAGGGGCCAGAGCAGAAGCAGAGAGAGCATTCAGGAAGGATCTTCCCATAAACTAGGTGGAAGAGGATGGTATCTGGGATCAGGAGGATAGCAGGAGAGGTGATAAGGTGGTCAGTTTCTGGATATTCAGGTATTTTGAAGATAAAACCAATAAACTATGCTGATGCACTGAAAGTAAGACATGAGATTAAAAAACAATGATGATGATTGCAAGGGTTTGGGCCCAAGCAACTGAAAGGAAAGGGTTACCTTTTCTAGTAAGAAAAGACTAGGAGAAGTATGTTTGGGGGAGAACAGAAGTTCAGTATAAGACATATTAATTTTTCAACATTCCTATTACAAATTCAAGTGAAGAGTTAAGCATATGATTATGTGTATTTCAAGTCCAGCAGGGAGTTTCAGGCCAGGGATATGAATTTGGGAGTCTTCAGCAGACAGAAGGTATGGAAATCAATGAGTCTGGATGGGCATGAGTGTAAGCAGAATGGGGAAGACATCTGAGGACTAAACCCTAGAGAATCCAATATTCAGAGGTGAAGGAGATTCAAGATGCACCGACCAAAAGGATTGGACAGAGTGCTAATTGAGGTGTGAGTAAACCAGAGAGTGTGCTGTCAGTCCTGGAAGCCAAGGGGAGAAACTGTTTCAAGTAAAAAGAGTAGAACCCAACATGTTAAATGCTATGACAGAGCAATTAGAATCAGAACTGAGACCTGACCTCTGCTTTTAGCAATGGGGAGGACGTTGGTGTCATTATAAGAGTAGCTTGCTTGGAGTAGAGGAGGTAAAAAGCCTGAATGGAATAGATTCAAGACAGGAGCAGAGGAAGTAGAAAGAGCAGGTATAGACAATCCAAGCAGCCACCACTGACTGCAGTAGACAATGGAATACTAAGCAGACATATTCCCCAATTTAAGCAGAACTTGGCACATGTAAACTGGGCCCATATTCCTATTCTCAGAGGAAGGAAAGAGCTGCTTATCTCTTTGTAATAAGGTGAGACATTTTTTAACTGCTCATTTTGTCAGCCTGCCTAGTTTCTGAATCTAAAGTCACAGAGTTCCCGTTCAATTTGATAAACTCGGTGGCAGGCTTGGATTTCAGCTCTAACCATGTTCCGAGGCCATCATACAAACCCAGCCCCAAAATGCCTCAGGCCTCCACCTAATCAATAAATTGTAGCTAATGCCCTTAGGGAAAATGGTCTTTGATGAGACTCTGTGTTAGCAGCCAATCCAAGTCCATCAACTTCCACATCTGGAAATAGGTGAGTAAAGAAAATGAGGCTGATGATTTCAATTTAGTTCTCATTTATCAGCATCACAATAACCTGACTCAAGGACATACAATTCAGGGTGATTGGATGAATTCTCTGAGTAGAGGTCCAAGACCTAAATAATAAGGAGGCTGAAAGTCAGGATCCAGGATTATTGGTAGTTATTTCAAGGGACCAGGTTTAAAATCGGGGAACAAGAATAAAGGGCACCCAGAGGCTCAAATCCAGAGAAGTTACCAGGCTGATGTAGCACAATATCATTCACCATTCCCTTGTGACTTATGACTCTTAATTTTGTTAGAAAAACATATGCAATTATAATAAACCTTATATTTCTATAGTTTAATCCTCTGCAAAATGTTTACTGTCTGTTTTCTTCATCTGAGTCCCTTAGCAGGTGACAGTATTCTCCATTTCATAGATGGGAAAACTGAGCTTGGAGAGGGTGAGGCACACAGAATGGTATATCACGATGTCCAATAAAGACCATACTTTGCTTCAGGGAGCAACGCTCCCCACTAATGAGTGAGAGAACTGGCTATTTAAGTTTAACCAACATTAGAGAGTAGATTTAATGGGTTGAAAAACATTTTATTTGTTAACATCAGAATTCTTCTTAAGGAGAATATTGTCCGTAGTTAGGAAAATACCTTGATAAATAGCAGACCCTGGTTTACCCAGCACAATCCCAATTGTTGCCTTTTGTCCTGGAGAAAGTATTAGTATTGCCCACTTTTACTTTCAAGTGTTACAATTCTCAGGATGTGGTCATCTTATTGAGATATACATACCACATATATGCTACCTGAGAGGAGTCAGGTAGGGAGGGAGGTGAGACCCCATCCAAGAGCAAGGATTAGCAGGAAATGAGGCAGCCAAGTGTTGGCCATACTGTTCTGCATTTGATGTGAACAGGAATGGAGAGAAAGAGGAAAAATGAATAGAGTTGCAAGAAACTTAGGCAAATGATGTATGTACTGGGGCTCTCTGTGGGGTTAACACCCAAATCCCTAATCACAGGGTGACTTTTAAGCACAAAAACATCTTATTTCCAATTTGAAATTCTTTTTATTCCTAAGATGTAAAAGCGTCTTCTTACCTCCTTTCCTCCCACTTCAGCCAAGTCTACTATACATGTAAACGTTTTGAGTAAGATTTTTTTTTTTTCAAACAAAAATTAAGAAAACTTCAGTTTCGCAGCCAGGGCTAAGATACACAGAACAAAGAGAACACACAAAGGACAAAAGATGCTGCAAGACCAAAATACAGAGAACCAGAAGTTTAGAGGCAGAGGTGACTGTGAACGTGTAACCCCCGCCCCAGGAATTCTCACAGGACCAAGTATGGAGCTTTGGAACAACATCCTATAATTCTTGTAGAGCAGGAACACCCAGTTCATACTTGGGTTGCATGAAGAGTAAATGCAATAGGGATTGACAGTTGTTCTCTTAATCAGGAAAGTCAGTTAAAGTTTCTTAAGCATTTTATTCAAATTTAAACCTATAAATGAACATTTATTCACCAATGTATTAACGTGGAGCCAGGGTTGCTTCTTCTACCACGAGTCTGTTGATTGGCATTTTCTATTGTCTTTCTTGCATAAGCCACATCCATAATACAGCATCTAATTTCTTTAGAGGAGATGAAACTCTCCTAGACATCTATGATTTTTTTTATAATCTTTTGCAGATGTTTTGCCCACACTAATTTGATAACAATTCTTCTTAGCAACTTGTCTTATCAAATCTTTCCAAAGAAGCTTAGCTTTCAGAGAAATGCTTTTTTCTTGCATTAACGTTCCATCTACTTATTTAATATTTAATGAAATTATGTAATTATGGTAATAAATACAACCGACATAAACAAGTTTGCAACAAATGCAGCCAATTCTCGAAAGGTGGAGAAGTCATCCGTGGGAGCAGACGTGGTCGGTATATTAGAGCTCTCGGTTTACCATGACTCCCGGCAGCATTTGTGTTTTACAGAGGAAAGGGAGCTTAGTAAATAGAGGTCAGTTTAAAAAGCTTCTTTTTGGTTTATACATAATTTTCCTGATGAGTTGAACAGCTTGTCAATGCAAAGCATATTGGAACTATAGACATGCCCTGCTCACTTTATCGGCTGCATCACTGTCAACCTCCAGACATTCTGCGGAGTGCGCCCCATGACCTCCATTCAGTGGAATGAGCCTGGCTCAGTGCCAGAGAACCACCTCCCTTCACAGGAAAAACAATCACTCCTATCTCTAACTGAATAATCATATTGTGTGGCGAGCTATGACAGAGCCTCAACCTTCAGTGAAGTCCCTTAAAAAAAGCCAAAAGATTCTCAAAAAGAAGTTGTAACATTTAAGGTGGTAATGACTAAACGCATGTATTTGGTGTAAATTAGGACTCTCTTCCGCTGGAAAGGGCAGAGATCTAAATCTAAGAAGCAGTCAGAGAAAGCGCACATTCTCCTCATCAGAAAAGCACAATCATAGTGAAGTGGAGCAGGTAAATGGAGCTAATGTGTATAATTAGGATCTTTTTTCTTCTCCAATCTACAAGAAAGGAAAGGTGGGCATCTGAGGGGACAAAAATTAAGAAATTCTGGAAGATGACGTCCTTGGTTAACTGAGGAGACAGATTACGCCTAGATAACTTGGTGAAGTCCTTCTTGATGAAGAAGGACTGAGAATACCTGCAGCCTGAGGAAGTACATGAATTTAAAGAGATGTCAGAAATTCTGAAGTGGTAGCACTCTTTCTTTAAAGTTATAGATCTTTTAAAGGACTGATATTAATCACTATAAGCAGTTAAGGAAGATTTCTAACTATAACTTTTGTGTCTAAATCTGCTTTTAAATTAAACTTTAATTTTTACTCTGCTTATATATTCTTATATATTCTGCTTATTTACTCCGCTTACATAGTCTTCTTAAATTCAATATTTAATAAATACTCATGGTGGGGAATTTAGTACAAAAGGTTGTTGTCTTTATAAAAGAGGCAAATAGAGTAAAAAAAGAAATGTACCACAGTCTCTGGGATTCAACCCCACCAGTGGGTCAGTTAGGAATCCACAGATGAGGCATTTTAATTTATGAGATATCTATAAATGCAGGGAAACCAAACAGCAAACTAAACACCTTCAAGTATTGGCAATCAGCAGAAGGTAGCAGATGTAAAAAGTGACGACTTGAGCTAGATATTTCATTTGTTTTTATATTTGTTTATTATTTATTGATTTATTTTTATATTTCTATATTTAAAAGATCTAAAAAGAAGTAAAGAAATTAAGTGGACCACTGGAACAAATATAGAAATTTCATTTTTGCCTGTCGCCAACTTTGCTAAAGAAGGGAGACTTGAGTTCCAGGCTAGCTTTTGTGTACTGAAATTGGGCAGCAGATATTAGTGGAGTCTCCACACTTCCCTCCTCTCCCTAGTTCTCCTCCAGCTCAAATTCACAGCAAGGAGGCCCATGCTGAGGCCTCTGCGGGAAACCATCAACAGTAGCAGCTAATGGGAAACCTAATGACCTTTTAATGGGATGAGTAAAGCTAAGAGAGTTGTGCAGATAATATTTATAATAGAAGAAAAAGAAACTACGCAGTAAGCTAAAGGAAGAGCTGGTCAGGCTAGGCACTATTAAGCCCAGTAAAGAAAAAGCCGCAGCCCCCCCTTGAGAAAGGATATTTATTATGCCTCCGAAGACTTCCACAGCATCCACGACAGCCACCAAACACTGAGTATTTATAATGAGACAACATTCACTAGGCACCATGATGCCTCATAGGACACCTGCAAGAGCAATGGACTGACAAGTTTCTTAATTTGCATTTGTGAAATACTTCAACCCATAGGAAATAGACTGGCTGAGTTTCCAAGACTTATGTTAAATCCAACTGAAAACGAACATGTTGTCAATCAAATTCAAACATGGGCAGTGCAGCAGAAGAGTATGGTTGCACAAGTGTTTCCTATGCCCTGTCACATCACCTGGTTTATCAAACAAACCCAAAGTCATCTGTTAGAGCGTGATGACCTCCATCTCAACCACTTTGGCAGCTTTAACATACCTGAAAACTCCACAACGATGGTTATCGAAATGTGATCCCCAGACCAGTAGCATCGGCATAACCAGGGAACTCGGTAGACATGCAAATTCTCAAGCCCCACCGGAAGCCTAGTTACTGAGGAAATCTGGGGGTGGAGCCCAGAACCCATGTTCTAACAAGCCCTCCAGGTGATTATGATAACACACTCAAGTTTGAGAACCCCTGGTCTATAACGCCGAATCTCAAATGTGGCTAAGCACCGGACTCTCCTAGGAAATTTTAAATAGCAAAATGCTGATGCTTAGTTCCTATCTAAGGAACTAAGATAGGAACCCACCCACTTCTAGAGATTCTGATTTAGTTAGCATCAGATACAGCTGAGATATTTGAATATTTTTAAGCTCCCCAGGTGATTTTAGAGTGCAAAGACGTTTGAAAAGCACTAGAACATGTTCAGGAAATAAATGAAAACAGACAACTTTTCACATCTGGGGCAAAAAGCATATAGGCAGTCAACAGATATTCAGAGCCATTAATTACAAAGAATAATAAGTAGTCTATAGTGATAGACTCAGCAAGTCTATCCTTGATGGTATTTCGATAAAAGAGAAAATAAAATTTCTCCCCCAAAGTCTGAGGGTTGGTTGATTTAAATGTGTATTTGAGAGTTCCTGTTTTGTCTAGGGAACTCGGAGGCTAATTTTGTCCTTAGGAATTTCATCTCCCCCTTTTAAAGTACCTGACTTACTATTTTATACCTAGTTGAAAGTCCAGTTGCCACGCTTCTCTCACTGAAGTACATGTATCCCCAGGCTATGCAGTAATGTGGCATGGGATCCAGGAAGCCACAGGACAAAAGTGGCTGATGTGTCTGGAGACCCCAATTTAATCAAAGTTAAATCATTTAAAACATCTTAATATTAGGACAAAATAGACTGTGAATTGGAAGGTCATTCTGGGTTTTTCCCCCAGGCCTCTTGAGACTAGTGCCCATTTATTCTCCTCTGCCATTAGAAGCACCTCACTAGGAAGGTTGGAAGGGCACTAACATTTTACATATGAGCCTTACTGAAAACCACCTGAAATTATTTTGGAAGAAGACATAATATAAACAAATAGATGAAGGAATCTCCCTCTTGAGATCTCTCCTATGCATTTATTCAAAAACATTATTATTAATATCTCCTATCCTTCAAACACTGTTTATTCTTTGGATTCCAGTAAACACCAACATTCAGTAAAGAGAAATAAGCTATTCCCGTTCGAAATCATTGATACATGAGATCCTACTACAGTAGATATTCAGAAGACCTTTGAAATAATAATGAAGTTAATCCCTTAACTTTTTCTTAATGAGAATGGATGCTGAGACTGGCATTCCAGGTGAGGACTTTTGTCTCCAGGAAGACTGTAGTGGGAGCAGGTCAAGTCTTAGGGGTAGTAAAACAAGGAAACGTGGCAAGAAGCAAAAAGGAGATAAGCTGTTGAAATTGGGATTCAAGGCAGAAACTTGTAAAAACTTATAAGGCAAAAGCCTAATAAAATTGGGCATTCTCATCCTCTCCCAGAAGAATGAGAGAGTAGAGAGAAGAGAATAAATGACAAAAATCCAAATCAAGTCTGCAACCTCAAGGAGAAATTGTCAGCATTTTATATAGAATTCTTGTGCCATATTTACACATTTATTACACCCAAAGGGTTTATTGTTCAGTCTTTCTACTGTCCTCTAGGTGAAAAATAGAACTCTGCTTTTACAAAAAATGGCAAAAAAAATTCCCCAGAGAGTTGGCCCTGTCTCCCAGTTTTTCCTTCTTCCTAATCAAGTTTGAGCTTATAGAACTGGTGCTCTGGGGTATATTTCATGTAACTTTTGCTTTAGGCACCAGCACACCGCACTGCATTCTGGGGGCCTCTCATTTCTGTGTTCTATCCAATGCAGACGGCAGCATGGATAAATGCAGCATCCTTTGAGTTTGTTAATATTTTAGAGAAATACAGTTTCTCTCTTTTTTTTCAGAAAAAAATAAAATAAAAAAAATCCTAACTGTCTTTAGCACTACTGTTCTAAACAACAAATTTACCAGAAAGTTGAAGATATGCTAAGCCACTTACATTACATGAACACCGGAGCCCTAGCATATTAGAACCATATCAGTGACCACTTAGGCTATACCTTCGTTCTCATAATGGTTCACAGAGGAAAGATGGCCTCTCAGAGCCACACAATGATGAGACCAGAGTCCCAGTCACCTAGTTTAGTTCAGTTTTTCTCCCAATGCACCAACCACATCCCTGAATGCCACAGCAAGGCTGAAAGCTGTTGCTGCAATGAGCAAATGATAAAGGAAACAGAAAAAACCTAACAAGATGGAAATAAAGACTTGACACTTGATGAGTGTGGAAAACTGAGGCACACACAGGAGGCAGCAAGCAGACTTACAAAAGATCATGGGTCATAGGGAAGCAACAGAGGCAGTCCACAACAGCACGACCGGAGAAGGCCAAGCAGGCCTGAACAGGGAGCTCCAGAGATGTCCTTAGGGCCTGGCGTAGGTCAAACATCCTGTCGTTTCTCTCCTGGTTTAATACTCCTGGACTGCGACAAGATACAAAGTCCAGCCCATGTATTCTCACACCTGGGAAGGTGTAAGAAAGTACCACAGATGGTCTAGAAAATTGCTTCTACCTTCTGTAAAATGGGTTCATGTAAAAAAAAATGAAGTCCTTATCTGTAAAATGGGTTCATGTAAAAAAAAATGAAGTCAGACATGTAAACTTGTATGTAAATGATAAAGGAGACTCAGCTCATACTATCACTCACATCATCACAATCACTACCACCTCAGGGGCAAAAATACTGAGGACTTTAGGGAATTTTTGATAGAGAGTCCCTAGGTTTAAGGATGGAGAGAGATTACTATGAAACGAGAACAAGCTTTGGAAACACACAGAGCTGGGTTCCCGCGGCAGCTGAGTGACCTCAGGCAAATCCCTTACCTTCTCCAAATCTCAGTTCCCCAGCACTACTAAGAGATTAGTAAATCATAACACTGAATAACAATGAAACCAAAAAATATATGTTAATAAAGCTCTTCCTGAGAGAGAGTCAATCTCAGGGCCAGTACCAAAGCACATTCTTCTAAACATTCTTCTAAATGTTCACTCACTCACTTCGCCAATGGCAAATCCGATCCCAGTTTATCTGGATATACCTTTGTCCTGAAAAATTCTCCCTCTGATTGTCCCTTTCTGATTGTCCAGGAGTGGAAAGCCCAACTTCAAGTCAAAAGTAGAAATACAATTCGAACAAAAGAAAAAATATATATTCTGTCAAAACCATTAGTTTTAAAATTAACTAGCTAAAGAAAGAATCAAATATTCATTACATAATTTTGGAAAATTCTTCATAACTTGACATGATTGCCTTTATTTGGCTTTCTATTATACATACAAGAAATTAAACCCTCCAGTAAGTGAAAGAACATAGCTAGAAAACAGCAAAAGTTATAATGGGTAGAAATGACAGAAACCACAGTTATCAGATCTGGATCAAAAATATTAAACAAAGAAAAACTACTCATTATTCTGTCAGCTTTAAGACGTTTTCGGCTTGCTCAAACTGGAACATGTCCCCCTGTAGTCTTGTAAAACTCACTGAATTGAAGTAAAGTGGTGTAAGCAGCAGCTTCATCTTCAAAGATGCCAATGCAAAATATATATATTAACAAGCAGGATTTTTCTCATGTTTATGCTTTTACTCTGTCTTTCTGCTCTGTTCCAAGCATCGGCCACGTCTTAGTTGTGTAGTATCAAGAAGCAGAGTTTACATTTTCTTGTACCTGCCACCACCTCCCAACCTTAAGTCTCCCTCACCACCGCCAGGGGAGCCCTCCTGAGTTCTTCCAATAGGGACTGAACTGAGCCAATAAATTTCGCATAAGACTTACATCTCTTTCCTCTAAGACAGTACTTGGTAAATAATGCCCAGGTTAAACTGCTTGTATTTGAAAAAGCAAATAAACCAAAAAGGCATGTTTGTGGGTATATGTCTCAGTGCTGTACTCTGTAAATTCCTCCTGAATAACTGATCAGATCGGGACAAGCTGAGTCTTAGATCTGAAATAAGATTAGATCTGTGAATTTAGATTTACAATTCCAAACACCTCTTCAAAATTTGGGAATTCTGATATACCTTACCATTTCCATTTTGAGGCACATTGGTGGGCTGCCGCAGACAAGATTAGGGATTTGTCTCCTCAGGACCTCACACCATCCTTTGCAATGAGCAGGTAGATGGAGCCACAGAGCAGGATGATTGTGAACTAAGAGACAGAGGACTCGGTGATAATTTCATTGTCTTCTTCAGCTTTTAAAATATTAGCTTCCCTTTTCCTTTCCATTTATGGGCATAGAGATAAATCTCTCTAAAGGTACAGTAGCCACCCAGGAAAGTGTAACTCTGTGCTTAATCCTATAGGGAGCAATTGAGTAACCATTTCTGGAGACCTTTCTACAGGCCTAGAATTATGCAAAACCTTGTATCGCTAGCACCAAGAATAGTGCCTCAGCGCATAGAAGACACTTAGTAAATAAAGTGTGTTAAATGAATGACTACTTGGCTTAGACTGTAAAAAAGTTCATACGAGAATTTACATCAACAGATTTCAAGACTTAAGAAAAAAAGATAGGTTTTGATCCTACTGCCAAAAAAATATAGCTTATCAGAAATAGGAAATTAAAAAAAAAAAAAGTCTAATGACAAAAAATAATGCCTGATGGGAAATAAACAGGAGACACAATGAGAAGCAGGCTATCAACATATCAACAACAAACACCAATACGATGCTGCCTGTGTCAGGCACTGTTAAATCGTCACTCACTTAATCCTCTCACCGACTTTATGAAGTAGGCACCACTATGATGACCTCCACTTTACGGACAAGGAAGCCGAGGCACAGAGTACTTAAATGCTTGTCCAAAGTCATGCACTTGGTAAGTGGCAGAGCAGGGATATAAACCTGAGTCCATGCTCTAAACACTCTACCTACTACTTTTTAGCGTCCCTGGCTGTGAGACTCCGAGGGAGGTAATCAAGGAGGTTCCTTCTAAGCAGAAACAACACAACCAGTTATCTATGTGGAGATCCACACTTTGAAATGTGCAGAATTAGAAAGCGGAGCACATAACCAAAGCCTCACACACAGGATGGCATGACCCTATAAGAATAATTCAGCAGGGCAAAAGCCTCAAACGGCCTGATGTTCGCTCATGCAGTGAATTAAAATATACACACTAAGACTCGGATGTGCAGGAATGGATTTAATTCCCATGCTCTTGAGCCCTCATTCTTCTTGGCCGGCCCCTGCAAGGCTTCCAAGCAATCACTTGTGGCTTAACACAGTCCCCTTAGGGTGAATGCTCAGTGAGTTCAGGATTTATCCCTTTGGAGGCCACAGAGGATGGACTTATCAACTGTCCCGCTCTAGGAAAGGGACTTCTGGCTGAAGAGTCTCATCCCACCTGCTCCCAGGCATGGGCCTCTACGGCATGTGGCTATTTTTTAAAAAATTAAGTAACACTAAAAATTCAGTTCCTCACTCACACTTGCCATATTTCAAGTGCTCTGCAAATGGCTAATGGTGACCATACCTGGATAGTACAAAAATACAGAACATTTCCATCATCAGAGAATATTCTACTGGACAGCACTACA